>NC_027748.1:35299510-35318559 GCF_000695525.1 Brassica oleracea var. oleracea | reverse complement strand
TCATCCTCTTATGGATGGAGAAGCATCTGCTCAGCTAGATCTCTGGTTAAAAAAGGGCTAATCAAAAGAGTGAGAACAGGATAATCCATCTCCGTATGGGCAGATCCGTGGATTCCCGCTCCTCGCCCGAGGTCAGCAATACCAAAATCAAATACTCAATTTTTACACCCTTCATTAAAGGTGGAATATTTCATTAACCCAACTGACTCCTCATGGAATGTAGACTTGCTGAATGCTCATATACATCCTGATGATGTGAAACTGATTCGGGGTTTAGCAATTAGTAGATCTCGAAATCCAAATACATTGGGGGTGGAGCCTTACGGAATTTGGTAAGTATTCGGTTAAATCAGGTTTTCGAACTGAATCTTTATACCCAAATAGAGTCCAGAGGAGTATTTTCTATGAACCTAATGTTAAACCGTTATTGACCTTTTCTTGGAAACTGAAATGTCCACCAAAATTGAGACATTTTGTGTGACAATTTCTTTCTGGTACACTACCAGTGTCCAAAAACCTTACAACCCGAGGGATTGTTTGTGATACACGATGTAGCATGTGTGGGGCATATGATGAGAGTACTAACCATGTTCTTTTCGAATGCCCACCCGCATTACAAACTTGAGCACTTTCTAGGATTCCTTCTTCTCCAGAGTTCTTTCCATCGTCGTCCGTTTTCACCAATATGGATTATTTATTTTGGAGATTACCAAAGGAGGAAGATTTACACTACTTTCCATGGTTACTATGGTATATTTGGAAGGCTAGAAATGACAAGATCTATTCAAATAAGGATGCCAATCCACAGGAGATCTTAAGGATGGCAGAGGTGGAAAGTAGGATGTGGACGGAGGCACAACTAACCGTGAAGGACCCTAATTCCTATACTGGGAATGTACATCAATATGTGTCTCTAGCCCTGGAAGACTCTAGAGTTTGTTATATTGATGGCGCTTGGAAAGAAGATGATAAGTTCACAGGACAAGGGTGGTTTTGTAGAAAGAGTGGATCAACAGAGGTCATGATGGGGGCGATGAATCTTCGTAGAAGTTTGTCACCTCTCCATGCTGAATGTGAAGCACTAATTTGGGTAATGGAATGCATGAAGACCCTCCAATATTCTGACGTAGTTTTTGCGACGGATTGTTCTCAGCTGGTGAAGATGGTGTCGACACCTGAAGAATGGCCTGCCTTTTCTACATACATGGAAGAATTCAACCGAAGTAAGACGTTCTTCCCCCACTTCTGGATCAGACATATTCTTAGAGCACAAAATACCTTGGCGGACAAGCTTGTACGTGGTGCGAGGAGTTCTTCTTCAGCTTTGCTTTATGTCGATTCAACTCCACCGGTTTGGCTTGGTTTGGAAATTTTATTTAAAATTTGATGAAAGTTTTAAAAAAAAAAAAAAAAAAAAAAAAAAAAAAAAAGATCCATCATTTTAAAATGTTTTCCATCTAGCCAACACACTCTATGGCTATGGGCTTAAAATTTGGGCCGAGTATTGGATCCAAGTAGGCCCAAAAGTACTTTTAAACAGCAAAGTCACCGGCTAAAATCCAGAAGCGAATCAGGAAGACGAGTGAGAAGAGAAGAAGCAATGGGGAGAAAGAAGGGATTGCCGGAGTTTGAAGAGACGGCGCCGGATGGCTTCGATCCGGCGAATCCATACAAGGATCCGGTGGCGATGGTGGAAATGAGAGAGCACATCGTCCGCGAAAAGTGGATCCAGATCGAGAAGGCTAAGATCATGCGCGAGAAGGTCAAATGGTGTTACCGCGTCGAAGGAGTCAACCATTACCAGAAATGCCGTCATCTCGTCCAGCAGTACCTCGACTCCACTCGCGGCGTCGGCTGGGGGAAAGACCACCGTCCTATGTCGCTCCACGGTGAGTTTTATCTTGTTTCATCTGTTTAGTGGTGAATGATGCTTTGCTGAATCGTTTTTGTTTGGATGCAGGTCCTAAGCCTGAGGCTGTTGAAGCTGAATAATGATTTGCGTGTGATTAATCTGAGGTGAGTGAGTAACTGGTTCTGTGTTTCTGAAAGATTCGTTTTTTTTTTTTAATTTCATCTGTTTGTTAAATTAAAAGATCTAAGAAAGTTTTTGCATTTCTTGATGATGATGTTTTATGCAACTTTAAGAGGTTATATGCTTGTCTTTACTAGAATATATTACCACTTACCAGTGAATCAAATGTTAGGCCTTTATTTGATCTTTGTCTGTTAGATCAACTAAGTGATCAGTAACCATTTGTGTTAGCTGTTATGAAAGAAAGTATAGTCCAAAGTGTATATATTTCTTGTGAAGTTCACTGATGAGATGTTGGAGTGGCTCTATTTTGAGGTATTTGGGAATTTCCCTGGTGGTTGATAGTTTCCAATCTACTATGTTCTCATACTTTACCACAGTGCTAATTTTACAATTGTATGTATTATAATATTTTTAGGGGTGAAACATGTTTTGGACCCATCTCCTAAGTGTCTAGTCTAGGTGAAAACCTCTTAAGTCGTTGTGTACATAAACTATGCGTAACTTTTTGCATCATAGAAGATGTTGTGATTAATATTTATTAGTCCTTGTTGACAACAGCTACTGTTTTCACTTTTATGGCGAGCTTAGTGATCCTAATGTTCTTTGTGTTTGTATTGCTTCTGCAGGTGACGGAGCTTTTAATACAAGACATGAAAAGGTCTTTGGACTCTGCAGATTTGCTCTTGTTTGTTCTTTTTCTTTTGTTGAAACATGTCAGTCTTTGGACTGGCGGATACATGGAAGGGTTTTTATAAGCTTCAGTAATGTATTGAAGAAACTACACTCAACATTAGTCTTTCATTATGCTACCCAAATAAGTCCATTTTTTTCTTTGTTCCGGGCTTCCGGCTAGTTTTTTACTTTCTTGCCAAAAACTGTAGCTTAAATTCTCAGGAAAACAGTCTGGCTTCTGTGTCTTATTCATCAGAGATGATTGAGAGCTATTCTGACTCAACTCAATTATCTTCGCCACTAGGAGCTTCATCCTAGATAATGGAGTTGTCAAGTACCCTTCAACTTCAAATATCTTTGGAAAAGCTCTTTGTATTTCGCAAATTGTTCCTTCGCTTCAGCGTTCTTGTCAAGCAAGCTATAGATCATACCACGACAAAAGTATGGTCTGAATCCCTTTGGATCCTCTTTAGTCAGCTGCTCGTAGCTCTTCAATGCTTCATCCACGTTCTTCTGCAAGAACTCTATGTACGCAAGGATCAGTCTCACGTCTCTAATTTCCTTCACCATAATCTCAGCTTCAGCTACAGCTAACGCATCTCCTTCTCCAGACCGATCCTTGACCAAAGAGATGTATGTGTAGATAGTTGGCAACTATTTTTAGGCATCCTTAAGTTTTGTTGATAAATTGTAATACTATATATATTCACGTTTTGAATGCATGTGATTTCGGGCTACTTTACCATTCATCAAGATTTCACATGATTACGTTTTTTGAACAATGCTACACAATATATAGTTATGAAACTCAGCAAACAAGTGTTTTCACCAATGACAGGGTACACCAATGACTCTTTTCTTAACACTCGAGGATTTCGTTAAGGTATGTCATATCTGTTCGTTACTATTGTAGCATCATCATTATTACAGAATGCATACATAATGTTATGTTTTTTTTCAGACTGATACTTTTAGTATAGGATTCTGATGACTGCATCTCCAATGTGGCAGGTCTTTGGGAGACGGAGGTTGAAATTCCTGTGGATTAGGTTTATGAGGTTCATATCATATATGGTAGTGAACAAAAAAAAAAGAGGTTCATATATGGTAAAAAAACACACTCTAAAACTCAAAAATATCATCATGTTTTTGATCACACAATTGCAGGTTTTGTCACTCCCAGAACTGGATAATTTCTTCTTTAAGGCTTTTTTCAATTGATTAGGTGGATACTTATCATACTAATTGTTTTCTCTGCTTAACTTCTCTTTTATATATATAGAAAACTCTGCTTAGCTTCTTGAATTAGCTTGTGAAAAAAAAAAAAAAAAAAAAAGCTTCTTGAATTAGCAACAATGGCATCGATGATAAAAGAAAGGTTTTTCTTTATGCGATGCGTTGGCTTATAAAATAAGATTAAGGAAAATGACAATAACACATACTATTTTAGGTAGTAGGTTGGCAAATCGAATGTCGACAAAGAATCGTAACGTGACGTAACGCACGTAACAAACGTCTTTAGTCAGAATTATTATCGCCCACATAAATATTATAAGAGTTTGGAATTGAAAACGTCGTCACTTTGCTTCATATTAGTGGACCATCTCTTTTATTCAGTTTTTCTTTTCACCCATTCACACTTCTCCTTTTGCAAAGGCCACCACACCACCACCCCCACCCCCACCCCCACCATCACTTAAAGCAGTTTCGATTCTCTTCAGAATCAATAATATCTCCGCTAACCGCCCTCTCTTTCCTTCTGAGGATTCAGTAATGGCGGCGAAGCTAGGCTCCTTCCGGAACGGTAACCACGCGGAGAAACGCGAGCGGCTTCTCTCCAACAACGGTTTCTCCGATATGAGATTCGGCGACATCGAGTCCAACGATCTTCTCGAAGGCGATGGTCATGCAAGGACGCGGCTGTGCTGCTGCTGTTCGTGCGGTGACATCTCCGGTAAAATCTCCGGAGTGTATGAGGACGCTAAAGATGTGGCGCGAAAGGCGTGGGCGATGGGAGTCTCTGATCCGAGGAAGATCGTCTTCTCCGCCAAGATTGGCCTTGCTCTGACGATTGTAGCGGTTTTGATTTTCTACCAGGAGCCTAATCCGGATCTCAGCCGTTACTCGGTTTGGGCTATTCTCACCGTCGTCGTCGTCTTCGAATTTACAATCGGTAAGGACGGCTGGTTCTAGGTATTGCGAGCCTTTTCAAATTGTTACTAAAAATATTTAATAATTGTTTAAATGTTTAAGTTGGTAAGTATATGTGAAAGAGTGTTCATGGTCAATTTATAAGCTAATTATTTTTATATTGGAAGCCTATTATAAACCCGAATTTTAAGAATCTATATGTAGTCGTGTAGTTTATTCATATGGAAACTTATTGGAATGGTCTGGATCTGGCTTGTTTCCTTCTTTTAAACAGTCGTTTGTTTCAATGTGATGACTGTTGTTTGGTTATGATAGGAGCAACTCTAAGCAAAGGGTTTAATCGAGCGCTTGGCACGTTATCAGCCGGAGGTCTTGCACTTGGAATGGCTGAGCTTTCAACACTGGCTGGAGACTGGGAAGAGCTCTTCTGCACCGTTAGTATCTTCTGCATTGGTGTGTGTTCTCTTCTTTCATACCAATGGTTTTGTTGGTTTTCTATTTGTGATTTTATAGTAGGCGTCTCTTGTTTTCAGGGTTCATTGCGACTTTCATGAAACTGTACCCGGCGATGAAAGCTTATGAGTATGGTTTCAGGGTTTTCTTGCTGACGTATTGCTACATTCTCATCTCTGGGTTCAGAACAGGACAGTTTATTGAGGTGGCTATCTCCCGGTTTCTGCTTATAGCTCTTGGTGCTGGTGTTAGTTTAGGGGTTAATATGTTTATATATCCTATTTGGGCTGGTGAGGATCTTCATAACTTGGTTGTGAAGAATTTCATGAATGTAGCTACTTCCCTTGAAGGTTAGTACTCATAGAATTTATAGCTTTTGAGTCTCGAGAAGATGCTTGACTGATATTGTCTGTGACTTGGTGTTTTACAGGTTGTGTGAATGGATACCTCCACTGTTTTGAATACGAGAGAGTCCCATCCAAAATCGCCACTTACCAAGCCTCCGAGGATCCGGTTTACAAGGGTTACAGATCAGCTATTGAGTCTACTAGCCAAGAAGAGTCTCTGGTATTTTTCATCATTAAAACGTTATGTTTCTTCTTACATTGTTTCTTGTTTCTGAATCAATTTGTTTTTTTTTTTTTAAAGATGAGCTTTGCAATATGGGAGCCGCCACACGGACCATACAGGACATTTAACTACCCATGGCAGAACTATGTCAAGCTCAGTGGCGCTCTCAAGCATTGTGCATTCACTGTGATGGCATTGCACGGCTGCATTCTCTCAGAAATCCAGGTAACTCTCTCTCTCTCTCTCTCTCTCTCTAGCTTCATTGCTCCTCGTGTCTGAGTAAGATTCGCACTTTTGTCATCTGTTTTCAATACAGTGATGCTTTTAGGGGTAAGAGAACAAAACAGTTGCTCAAAGTTTAGAAACGTTTCACAGGCACCTGAAGAAAGGAGACAAGTTTTCCGACAAGAGCTTCAGAGAGTTGGCGTAGAAGGAGCCAGGCTCTTAAGAGAGCTCGGCGAAAAGGTGAAGAGGATGGAGAAGCTAGGACCAGACGACATGCTCTTCGAAGTCCACTTAGCTGCCGAAGAACTACAACACAAGATCGACAAGAAGTCTTACCTTCTCGTCAACTCCGAACGCTGGGAGATCGGAAACCGATCACGGTCAGAGCCTCAAGAGCTACTCTCCATGGAAGATTTAGATCCACCAGAGAACCTCAAGTCTCCCATCTACGCCTTCAAGTCCCAAAGCGAGGCGGTTCTTGAGATACCAAAGAGCTGGGGAGAGAAGAATCACCGCGAGCCGTTGAATCACAGGCCTACTTTCTCGAAACAGGTGTCGTGGCCTGCACGGCTTGTGCTTCCGACCCATATGGAGACGACGAACGGGAACTACCAGCTGCTGGAGACGACGGAGACGTACGAGAGCGCGAGTGCCTTGTCTTTGGCGACGTTTGCATCGCTCCTCATAGAGTTTGTCGCTCGGTTGCAGACCGTGGTCTACGCGTTCGAGGAGTTGAGTAAGATAGCTAATTTCAAGGAGCCGGAGATTGCGACGTCGGACTCGGATGTAGAGGTAGACGGAGAGAGTGTCGGGCTTGGCCGGAAGATCCGCCGGTGTTTCGGGGTGTAAGGGTTTTCTGTTTGAAAATTCGCATCGGAGGCGTTTTACTTAAACGCGCGAGACTTTAAACTGTTAATTGTAAACTAAGTAACCCAAAGTACACAACTAAACTAGTTAATAAATGGTAAACAAGCAGAGGCGTTTTTAACCCTTATTATCATCATATACTGTGCATGTGATTTGGGGTGTAAGATTTTTATGGACACATAAAATGAAAATATGCTACATATTTTTTTAGCATTAACTCACAACCATACTATTAAGGAAACTTTCATAATTAGTTTGTAGTATTTTGAAATATTGAATTCACTAAGAACCACAATTTACGCGTCTTGGAAAGCATGAATCATTCTATCATTTTGTTGTGAAACTGGAAAATATTTTGGACATACATTTGAGCCTTTAAATAGCCCACGTATCGGTCCATTAAACTTCATATTGATCCTGGTTAGATATTGCTAAGCCTGTTTAGGACCAAGACCCATACAAAAGCGGAGCAGATTACCATTTTACCACCAAAACTCTGTGCAGATCCGATCGAACTAGAAAAATTTCCAGGGAAAATTAAAACAACATTGGTAGAATTCACTTGCTGATTCGAAGAAGAAATCACTTCCCAGAAACTTTATTCGCACTGAAGTCTTACTTCTGTTCTTCGGAGAGCGAGATCAGGATCCGAGGACGAGGATAATGGAGGCCGTACCAGATGGATCGGAGAGAGATAAAACAACTCCTCCTCCATCTTCTTCTTCTTCTTCTTCCTCCTCGCCCATTCCCGTCGTCACCAGTTTCTGGAAAGGTTTGTTCCAGATTCATATATCGAGCTGTCTATTCGCTTGCTTTGAGTCCTCGGTGGTAGCTTGTTGTGGTAGGAGAAATTCGTTTTTTAGGTTTATTTTGGATTCCATTTTTAGTTAGTAAGAGTGAATCAAACTAGAGACGTGATGAATATTTCCATTAGATGTTCCGGAGAAGGCATTGATAGCGTAATGTGATCGGATTGAGAAAGTTTCAGTTGATTGCTTTAAATGATTTCACCAGTCTCTAAAATGTTTTGTTTCAGAATTTGATTTGGAGAAGGAGAAAAGTCTGCTTGACGAGCAAGGGCTTAGAATAGCTGAGAATCAAGAAAACAGCCAGAAGAATCGGCGGAAGCTTGCTGAGAGCACCAGGGGTACCTTTTTTGTTTCACCTTTTATTTTGATTAAGACCTGCTTTTTTTTTATCCTACGTTATTATTGTTTTGAAGATATAGGAGATGTTAACAACGTATTATATGGTTTGTATTGATAACAGACTTCAAAAAAGCATCAGCTGAGGACAAACTTGGTATGTTTAACTCCTTGCTCAAGGGTTATCAGGAAGAAGTAGATAATATTACCAAGAGGGCCAAGTTTGGGGAGAATGCTTTCCTTAACATTTATCAGAAACTCTATGAAGCACCAGATCCCTTTCCTGCGCTTGCCTCTATTGCTGTAATTCTCCGGACATCTTTTGAAAAACTGCCTAAATGATATGCAACTGAACTTACTATTTGATGTGTTTCAGGAGCAAGAGCGTAAATTATCTGAAGTGGAATCTGAGAATCGAAAAATGAAAGTTGAACTTGAGGAATTTAGGACAGAAGCGACTCATCTGAAAAATCAGCAGTCCACAATAAGGAGACTAGAAGAACGGAACCGCCAGCTTGAGCAGCAGGTCGGTCAGCTTTTGTTTTTTTTTTATCTCGTGTTCTAAACTAATGCGACTGTTGTCAGTAAATCTTAGCTTCCTTGAATGCTTAACCTAACTAATACTCCCAGTCTAATAGAAATGCTGTTTTGTGATCTTGTAAATGATAACTGTTGAAGATATTCACATTGATGTCGTGTTGTTTTTATTTGGATTCAGATGGAAGAAAAAATTAAGGAGGTTGTTGAGATCAAGCAACGAAACTTGGCTGAGGAAAATCAGAAAACGTTGGAGCTTTTAAAGGATAGGTAAAAAGGTTTTTCCTCCCTGAATGATTCGCGGGTGTTTTGGAGTTTTGGAGCCATCACCAACATTTCCATATCCACCTTTTGTACAGGGAGCAAGCTTTGCAAGATCAGTTAAGGCAAGCAAAAGACAGTGTCTCCACCATGCAAAAATTGCATGAGCTGGCACAGAGCCAACTTTTTGAACTTCGTGCTCAATCAGGTTGTGCATTGACTCTTACTATGGTGAATCATTTTTTGTGCTTTCATAATCGGTCCTTTACATGATTAGTCTTCTAAGACCTTATCAGTTTTCATTTCAGTCTTTCTTATGTATTTGTTCCTTCATGTCTTGTTAATAAACATTACTTTTATGACTAACATCAGACGAAGAAAAAGCGACAAAGCAATCTGAACTTAGTCTATTGATGGATGAAGTGGAGCGTGCTCAAACGCGACTCCTTTCACTTGAGAGGGAAAAGGTCTTTCACAGAATGCTCTTGAAATGTCATGTTTGAATTAAGGGAATATCCCAAGATGAGCGCCTAATTTTTGTTTTTTTTTGGTTTGTATCAGGGACATCTACGCTCTCAGCTGCAAACAGCTAATGAAGATACTGAGAACAAGAATAGGTGGGGTAGTTAACACTTAAGTGCCCATTTAGCAATGCACATACATTTAAATAGGTCTCTTCTAAGTTTTTCTTTGTTTTGATTTCTTATTTTTGTTGTTCTCGTTTACTGCAGTGATAATGTTGATTCAAATAGCATGCTGGAGAATTCCTTAACAGCAAAAGAGAAGATTATATCAGAGCTTAATATGGAGATTCACAATGTTGAGACAGCTTTAGCAAATGAGCGAGAAGATCATGTTGTCGAGATAAAGAAATTGAACTCGTTGCTCAATAAAAAGGTGAAAATTGTGCTATTCTTTGTCGTTTATACTCTGAATTTTTACTCAGGTTATGGAAATAGGTTTCCCATCGCGTCCATGTCTAATGTTTGCATGCGTCATTTTCTTGTATTAAACTAGGATACTATCATTGAAGAGATGAAGAAAGAGCTTCAAGAAAGACCATCAGCAAAATTAGTTGATGATCTGCGCAAGAAAGTGAAAATTCTGCAGGTATTTATCATTTCTGGTGTTTTTTTGTGGTACTTACTTATTTTCACTTCTATTTAGCTTCTTGCCACAGATCCGTCCTATATTCTTCCTCGTAATAATATTACTGTGTAAGTGTAATGCTGTTATTGCGTATTAGGCTGTAGGTTACAATTCAATTGAGGCCGAGGACTGGGATGCTGCTACCACCGGTGAAGAGATGAGCAGAATGGAGTCGCTTCTTCTTGATAAAAACAGAAAAATGGAGCATGAGGTCACTCAATTAAAGGTACATAACCTTGTACGTAATTAACTGGCGCCACTGTAATTATGTCTCTTCGTTACTCTTTCTCTATTCAGTGACATGAATGTGCACAAGTCAATGTCATTGGTCGATTAAACCTCTTTTTAGCACAGGTTCAACTTTCTGAGAAAACCTCCTTGCTTGAGAAGGCTGAAGCCAAGGGAGAAGAACTAACAGCTAAGGTTAATGAACAGCAAAGACTGATTCAAAAGTTGGAGGATGATATTTTGAAGGTATGTAAGAGTATCTCTTCTCATTGTGTTCGTTTGCTGTTTTCGGATTTCCTTTCATGGTTCTTCTTTGTATTTGTGTTTCTAAGATTATGAGGATTTTCTCACTCTATACACACAAAAATACTGTATGTGGTAACTCGAGAGTAGAAAACCATATCAGAAACTTTGATTACACTTAAACCTCCTCTACTAGTTACACAGGGTTACAGTTCAAAAGAGCGAAAAGGTGCTCTATTTAATGAGTGGGAGTTCTCTGAAGCTGGTGTGACTGAGCAGTCCGAGGTACTTCTGTTTGACCTTTTTTATACGAGTCATGTAGTCTCTCATGCAACATTCTTCTTATCATTTTTTTGGTTTTCTTTTTATAAGGCTATGGATCAGAAACATGTACCGTCAGATCAAGATCAAAGCTCAATGCTGAAAGTTATCTGTAGTCAAAGAGATCGGTTCCGAGCACGGTTGCGGGAAACAGAAGAGGTAACAGGAGTGCACTTGGAAGATTCACTTTCATCTGTCTCGTCTATTTCCTGGTTAAACTCTCTGAATATTTTGGTGGTCTCTTGATATTGCACAGGAAATAAGGCGATTAAAAGAGAAGATAGGCTTTCTCACAGACGAATTAGAGAAAACCAAAGCAGACAACGTCAAACTCTATGGCAAAATCCGCTATGTCCAAGACTATAACCACGATAAAGTTGTTTCACGAGGATCCAAAAAGGTATTTTTCTGTTCGACATTACATTTCCCTTTTGAACACTTGTCTGTCACATTGTTGATTGAAATGTTTCCTCCAACTTCAGTATGTGGAAGATGTGGAAAGTGGATTCAGCTCGGACGTGGAGTCTAAATACAAGAAGATATACGAGGATGATATCAACCCATTTGCTGCATTCTCGAAAAAGGTAAAACAAAAAGAAATTGTCTTCACAAGCCGTACTTAGTATTTAACCATTGGAGTGTATGTGTGTGTTGAAACAGGAAAGAGAGCAGCGGATCAAAGATTTGGGAATTAGAGATCGGATTACACTAAGCAGTGGCCGTTTCCTTCTAGGAAACAAGTAAGCCACTCGTTCTTCATATTCAGAATTAAGTGCATCACAAGATGTATGTTGGGGCTGATTGGGTTTAATTTTCAGGTATGCGAGGACATTTGCTTTCTTCTACACAATAGGATTGCATGTACTTGTCTTCACTTGTCTCTACCGTATGTCTGCTCTCAGCTATCTCAGGTAAAAAGAACTCCACCAAATCTTTGTTTCTTGTTTTTTTTTTGTAACTCCGATATCTGTTTGATTTTGGTGTTCGTTTCTTTCTTTTTAGCCATGGAGCTGAGGAGACTCCAGTCACAGAAACAACCACAAACCTTCCTCGCGGTTTTTAATCTTTCATCCCTAAACTTTTTCGTCTCTCTTTTGTCTGTCTTTTTTCGTCTTCTGGGCATTAAAAGGAAAAAGCTGGATTATGAAATATTTTGTACAGAGGGATACAAATCACTACATACATATAAGCCATAGAAAAGTTTAAGAACTGAACTTTTATATATTACGGTATACAGACGATGAAATAATCAGTGTTCACATTAACCAAAAAAAAGTAACTAGGTGAAAACTCACACAAAGATCGCAAACAGAAATAAAAGTCATGCATGGCGACTCTCAAGTTTTAACGAGTCTTCTCCATCCGTCACACCTTTGGTTAACAACCAATGGTTATTCTCTGTATCTGTCAATGAAATGCCATTCATTTTCAGTCCCCATGTTATAGTTACAAACATTAAAAAGCCAATCCTCTCTTCTTCTTTTTTTGCTTTGACAAATAAGGTCCTCCATAATTACTCGTCACCACCCTTTAAAACAAGTCCATTCCCCTCCAGCTTAGAAAGGTATAATAATTGCTTAGGCCCTACAAAAAGTGTGTTTGTATGTGTGTATCCTCCATACATACATACATATATGTTCATCCAAGAAGAAGAATGTCAATAGAAACGAGATCCAGGTAAAGGAATCAATATGAATAGAGTAATCACGAGAAGAAGTATCCAATGCGATATGCATCTTGGAACTTGTAAGTGGAATTTAATGGATTCCATGAAACTATTTAATACGTAAATCAGTTACACAAAACGTATTTAATGTCGCGTTCTGTTGTCTTTGCATGATCCCAATTTTTCGTATTTAAAAATAACCATTCTGTATATTTTTATTTTCAGTTATGCCATTGATTAATTATTAGATTGAGCTTTCGTAATCTATCCAAATGTTTCATATTTTGATAAACTAAAATTTATTTTTGCTTATCATAAGCAATTGGTTATATAATTGTTTGCCTAGTAGTTTATAGATGTTCTTCTAGTATTGTGAAAGCTATAAAGTATATATACTCTTTATATTTCTAAATAAGTGTCATTTTACCTTTTTTTTTCTTTGTTATATAAAAAATATCATTTTACAATTTCAATGTAATTTATAATTATTTTCAGCTAAATATTAATTGCAAAATGCATTGATCTTACAAATAAATTTGTTTATCTTAAATACTACACCTTTCATTTTTGAATAAGTGTCACTATGACATTTTTCACACAGATTAAGAAAGTTACTGAAATATATGTAATTGTTATTAATTACATCTCTCTAACCAATAATATTTGAGATAAATAAAATTCTTTATAAAATCAATGCAGTTTGCAATTAATTTTCAGTTGAAATTAAGTATAATTTGCATTGACATTGTAAAGTGACATTTTTCGTGTAACAAGAAAAAAATGTTAGAATGACATTTATTATGAAACAGAGAGAATATTGGTTAACTAGTTGTAATTAATGAAAACATATATATTTCATTCATTTTCTTAATACTCCCTCTGTTCCTGAAAGTAGGATTTTTTGGGGGTTTTTCCTTGTTCCACAAAGTAAGATTTTGTGTAATAATATTAATGTTTTTTTCATTTAGAATTAACTCAGTCAATGCTTATTTATGAGAACTTCTTAAATGCTTTATGGGTAAAAGACAAATTTTTTGGGTAACGTTAAGTTTCTTACCAACTTCATTTTTTTCTTTATAGTTTCTTTTTTTTCTTAAGTTCAAAGAAAAGAGGAAAAAGTGAAGCAAAAATGAAACCAGAAGCAAGAATCTTCAAAGGTGAATCAAGAGATGTCTACAGGATCAAATCATACACCGCCCAAGAACTGGATTTGAACAAGGCGTACTATGATGAAGAGGAGCTTCATCCCAAGAAGAAGATGGAACCTAATGTGATGGATCTGCTTAAAATTTATTTGCCTAAGTATTTTTAACATTTTGTTTTCCTGATTTTAATTTCTTTTAAGTTTGCTTTCTTTCTCTCTATAACTAAATAATTTTTCTTGTTTTGATTTAAGTCTCTAAGACCTTTGATGTTGTTTGTTTTCATGACGCTATAAGAAAGACTATGTAACATGGAAGAAAGATGATAAATAAAAGAGCTTAAGTTGCTAAATAATTGATTACATCACGAACTAAAAGACGATCACAACTCATCTGCGAAGGTAGATTACCTTCCTTTTCCATGATAGCTTTCTTCAAATGTGGAATCTTGTATGTGTTTTCACCTTGGACTTTCATAATCTCCTGCATGCATGACTGCAAAGTCAAAAATATCCTATTCACATGCTTTGTGGAGTACTCATCAAATGAGTTTTCTACTGCAGAAACAAGTTCTTGGATGGTCCTTGGACACACTTGGTGTTGTAGTGTTTGAATGGCGTTGAAATATCCGAGGTCTAAAATATTCAAATCCGGTGAATTCGGTGGCTGACAGATTAAACGAATATCAAAACCATGCTGAGAAGCAGCTGCTAGGAAATCTTCATCTCTCGGATCAACGTGTGTCCGTGCGTTATCCTGTTGGATATAAATCGTTTTCCCGAAATCTTCTTGTGGCCATCTTTCACGAATTCGTGGCAAAACTTTGCCAATTAAAAACTCTTTTATATCTTCTCTTTTGATGGAGGTCATCGGTTTTAATTCCATAGTTCCGGCTGCTCGATTTTTACTTCCTCTTTGAGCTGGCTGCATCTTAGCAAATGGAAAAATGCCTATTTTCCCAGAAAAAATCTCATTACCTTCTCCGTCAAAACGTGGACGTGCCATGGCTGCTAAGAACATCACCTTCCCGATATAATTTTTACTTTGACAACTGCGGTACAGCGGATCTTCAACGGGATGAAGATAATAAGTCTCTGTCTTTTTTGTCATATAAAACCACTTCTCGTCGATGTGTACAACGTCGTGCATAGCAGCAAACTTCGGGTGGTCGGGCATAGTGCTACTGTCGAGCATGGAGATACAAAACTCTAATCGAGCTCTCATATTGTCTTCGTTCAAAGACGGCTTTATAGCATTGGTATGACGTTTGATGTGCCCTTCTTTTAGACATCGAAAAAGTGATGTCTTGCACACGTCCAAAGAAGCAGCTAACGATCGTAAAGTTTTACGACGACGAAGTGGAACATCAACAATTCGAGAAAGATCAATATGAATTTTCTTTCGACCGCAATTACCTTTTCTCCTATGTGATACATCAACAGCTTCACCGCTAGAAGTATTTTTGGCCCTCTTCCAAATTTTTTGTACTGTTTGTAAAGGTACAGAGAATGAATGAGAGACCTCTGTTGTGTGATGCTTTTCTAATTCTCCATTGATGCTTTTTTCCAATAGAGCATGGTAAATCTCCAATCTTTCTCCATCTGTCATTTGTTTCCGATGAGTTGTTTCTTCTTGAGAACTTTGTAATATTCCAGTGCCTAATCATACAAGAAACAAGTAAGCAAGTTACGGTAATCAAATTTGATAAACTGATGTACAAAAAAGGTTCCAAGTAAAGACGTTCTAATTAAATTGTAGGTTAATACAAAGAGATATGACAAAAAAAAATTCATTATAGTAAAGGATAAACACGTTGAAAGTAAAGTGCATGACAAAAAGACACATAAGTAAGCACATCGTAAGTACACCACGTTTCAAAATATAGTCCACTAATACATGCATGAATTAACAAAAAACCTGGATTCATCTGCGAATAATCTTCATCTTCATGAATTGGAAAGGTTGAAATAATATTGGATGAAGTAAACTCTCTTGTTGGACTTTGATTCAAATCAAACAAAAATTCTCTTTCATTGCTTTCAAATGGTATATTTAGGTCAAAATCATGAAAAGCCCTGAAAGAAGTTTTACTTAAACGTTGGAAAATGATCTCTTAATATAGAGTATTTTAGAACATGATTATGATAATTTGGCTCCATTCTAAAATTCTACTTTTGGCTTCTTTCTAAATTTTACAAAGGATAGTTGGCTCCATTCTAAAATTTTGACTTTAATTGTACGAATAGTTTGGCTTCATGTTTGAAGTTTTTAACCAAAATTAAAATGATTTCTTACTAACTTACATTTAATTTTCAAGAATATGAAAAGGTGAGAAGGTGTGCATAAATTGATTAAATTCAACAGATTTCAATGCAAAAATATCTATACATTAAAGACAAAAAGTGCATTAATTATTTTTTAATCTACGTAAAAAATCTAAAAAATCCTATATTCAGGAACAGAGGGAGTATGTATTTTTATGAAATGGAGGGAGTATAAGAGATTTTTATTTGAGCTGCTATTTTCATATCATTTCGAAATTTCTTAAACGAAGGCGTCGAAAACTATCGAGTCTTTAGCGTCGTCCAGACTCCAAGACATCTTTTCCCAACACAAGTGAGGAGTGATAGATGCATACTTGCATAGTATATATAGCGACATCACGAAGACGAGAAAATTTAGTGAAACTCGATTGACGTCTTCTTAGTTCTTACCAATCCCAACGTTATTAGTGTTTCTAAGAATACTACTACTATGTCGACATATACACTAGAATAAGTGATTCAAACTGCGTATCATTTGGATAAAACGTCTCTGAGGTTGTTTATACGTACATTTTTAATAACAATCAAAAGGAAGTTAATTTTTTTTTTTTTGACGTCAAAAGGCCATTCTATTATTCAAGCTTGAGGTGGACTAGGTAACCAGACCGGAATATAACAACTAATAAAATGTAACTTCCTATGGAAGGATCTAGCAGTCTTAGCTAAAAAATCTGAAAACTGATTGCGCGCTCGTGGAACATGAATGATGTTGAAATCCGGAAAGCAAATCAGCAGCGTCTATATCCTTTCCAATTATGTCGCAAAGCTAGGCCAGACATGAGGATCATTTATCATTGCTATCAGCTCTTTGGAGTCTGTCCCAAAATTTTGGCAAGTTGAGTGTTGAAGCATGTTCTCCATTGCCCATCGCAGAGCTTCTACTTCCAAATGCAAAGCTGATTCACGTCGATTGAAATTTCTTATCCCCAACAATTGAATGTTTCCTCCACTGTCCCACCTAGTGATGTCAACCGAGAACCTGGACCGCGGGACATGCCCGTTAAGGCTTGAGGCGGGGCGGGTTTGGGCCGAAGATTTAATATCCCGCAAAACGGCAGGCCTCGCGGGTTGGTACTGTGCGGTATTGGGCTCAAAGCGGGATGGCCCAAAAGAATCGCGGTCAACCCTAATGTCCCGCACCCTCTTGCCTCCTCATTTCATCGGGGACCTGAAAAAAACAAAAGAGAGAGAGAGAGTGAGAGAAAGACGAGTCGCCGACAGAAGAAATTGAGCTCCAGCGAAAGAGAAGCTCCAGTTATTCCATCTCGGCTTGTAAACTTCACAGATCAAACTCGCATCTACAGAGATAAGCCTTTTCACCTCTTCTTCTAAGTTTTACATGTAATATTTTCAAGTTCTTTATCCATCAAACTCTCTGCTCTACACCTCTAACGATTTACTCTTGTATAACATGTTCAGGTTGTTAGCTACCTAAGGAAAGAGATCCGTAAGATGCATGCAAGATCCGAATAGATGTAAGACTCTCTAAGACTCCTTGCTCAAGAAAAAGAGATTCGATCAAAGCTAATAATATAATAAGTAGCCGTTAGGATGATGTTTAGTTAGTTGTTGTTTGAAATAAAGATTCGCTTTGTTACTTGTTTGAAATAAAGATTTGCTTTGTTACTTGCAACTATATAGTTCAGCGGATCTTCGCGGTGTAGCTTATGAAAAATCATTCAAAAGAATGAAGAGTGATTGTTCGTTGGGTACACGGCAAGATCCGCTGTGAAGTTAAGACAAGAATTATATAGTTGTTTGTTGCTTGTTGTTTCAATTGTCTATCCTGGTTCGCTTGAACTTGAGTGACTCAGTTTCTGATATCTCTTTTGTTTTTGTAGGTGAACAAGGAGGAGGCTGGTTATGACGGTGAAAGCTGGTGTAGGCTCAACACAATATAGTTGGTTATGGTGTTGACTTAATGTATGTGTTGAGCACACACATGCTTTCCTGTTATAACCAGCCGCTGTCTTGCTTGTTTAAGAAAATCATATACTACTGAGAGCTGAAAGCATTGTAAGTCTTTAGTTTGTACTCATGTTCTTAATCTTATATCAAGTCTCTGATATGTCTTTTTTTTTTGTTGGTTTCTTTGTCGAGCTGTTGGAGTGTTGGTGAACAAGGAGGCGTCAGGACGTCAGCTTCCCAATCTTTCATTCTGAGATAGCAGCTTAAGGACCTCAGGTTAGTCACTTAGAAGTTAGAAATAGGAAGAATTGATAGGACAACTTGAAATTGATAGGAGAACTTGATGTCATGTAGCGTAGAACTTGCAAAATTGATTGAAGAACTCGTTGTGTTGCCTTGATGTCTTGTATATGCTGCATTGCTGCTTGTCTTGTCTAGGAAGAGCTCGTTTATGCTAAGAAATAGGAAGAATTGGTATGAAATAGGAAGAATTCGTTAATGTTGCATTGTTGTTTGTCCTCAATCAAATTTAAATTTTAATACTTTAAGTATAAAATTTAATTGCAAAATTTGGTAATATTAAAAAAAAAAACCCTAACACCACTAAACCACGTAGCTTAGGTCACGGGCCGTAACTTGCTAAGAATTATTGAAACTTTAAACAAACCAACCAAAAAGTGAGAGCCGAGAGACGATATGGGATCAAGAGGCGACTCAGACGATCAGTTCACTTTTGATTCAAGCTACACGCCCCTAATACGCTTGACTTCGAGACTCAACAAGTGATGGCCAGACTTGGTGCAGTTGAGGAGATCGCAAGTCAAGTTGCTGATGAAGTTGTTAACGCTGGAGAGAAGCAGAGTTCCAAAAGAAGGCTCATCAGTCTTGATGATTCAGAAGAGGATTCTGATGTTGAAATCACTCCAACAACCCAAACAACGAAGCCTCGCAGACCAACCAGTTTTGGAACTGCTTCGCAGAAACCCATGATCCAATCGACACTGGATCTTGGTAGTGGCTCATCCAAGCAGGCGTGTAGTCAGAAGAAGTATGTTCCTGTGAAGTCGGTTATCCGTGGAGGTAGAAGAAACAAGGGCGTGTCTAAGGGCTCCGGTAGTCAGTCTCAGAAGAAGAAGAAGAAGAAGAAGAAGA
>NC_027748.1:35290815-35299177 GCF_000695525.1 Brassica oleracea var. oleracea | reverse complement strand
TATTCAGCTCCTTGATTCACTAAAAGAGTGGGGAGTTGATAAGAAGGTGTTCTCAGTGACATTAGACAATGCCACCAGTAATGACTCGATGCAAGATATTGTGAAGTCACAGCTGAATTTGGATGATGCTTTGTTGTGTGGAGGAGAGTTTTTCCATGTGAGATGTGCAGCTCACATTCTTAACCTCATAGTACAAGATGGGTTGAAGGTAATTGGAGACTCTTTGCACAAAGTAAGAGAGAGTGTTAAGTATGTACTGTCATCGGAAACGCGTGAAAACTTGTTCCAGAAATGCGTTGAGGCTGCGGATGTAGTAGAAACTGGGGGTCTACTCCTGGATGTTCCGACAAGATGGAACTCCACTTTCTTTATGCTTGAAAAAGCCATCAGGTACCGTAGAGCCTTTGGCAAGTTGGAGACATTTGATAAGAAGGGTTATAAAATGGCTCCCACTGCTGAGGAACGGACAAGAGCTGAGAATATCTGCAATTTTTTGGGTCTGTTTGCTGTGATCACAACCTTGATGTCTGGTTCGAACTACCCGACTTCGAACTTGTATTTCTATCAGGTTTTCCAGATCCATAATTGGCTTCGGATCAATGAGGGAAGCGAAGATGAGATTGTGAGATACATGGTGCCACCGATGAAAGAGAAGTTCGATAAATATTGGGATGAAGTCAATGGTCTTTTGCAATGGCAGCAGTCTTCGATCCAAGGTTTAAGCTTTCCATTGTCGAATTCTGTTTGGAAAAGCTTGACATGAGTACATGTGATGCAAAGCTAAAGAACTTGCGTGAGAAGCTCAGTATTCTGTTTGAGTCGTACGACAAAAAATCTAAGAATAACTCACCGTCTACAGAGCCACGAGAGACTGTTTCGCAAAAAGCTTCTGGAGCAGGGTCAATGAGACTGTTTGGGAACTACGGTGTGAGTGTTTATTAATTTTTAAACCTTTTGTTCATCTCTCTTTTTATTTCTAATTTTTTTTCTAAATAACCTTCTTAGGATTTCTTTGCATTTCGCAAAGTCAGTCGGGTTGCGACTGGAAAAACACCTCTAGAAGCTTATCTTGATGAACCACCTCTGGACATTAATAATTTTCAGAGCTTGGACATCCTCGATTGGTGGAAGGATAATGCCCATCGGTATGGGGATTTGCCTGCAATGGCATGTGACCTGCTAAGTATTCCAATCACAACAGTGGCTTCAGAGTCCTCCTTTAGCATTGGATCTAGAGTTCTTAACAAATACAGGAGCCGTCTTCTCCCAAAAAATGTGCAAGCTTTGGTATGTACTAGAAATTGGATCAAGGGATAAGAATCTTATGCACATGGTAATTAATTCACATTATTATTTCTTGTAGAGTACCATTATCCCTTAATCCTAAGTAAATGAAATTTCTGATATTTACAGATGAAGAAATCGATGGTGATGGTGAAGAAGAGAAAGTACCATCATTTCAGTCCATTGTCAATGGGGAAGATGAAGATGAGGAAGGTTGAATTGTTATCTTGATTTGATGTTTTTATTTTTTACAATCTGCTACATCTTGTTTTACTTGCTTGGTTTTGTTTTGACTGCTATGATTTGGTGTTTTTCTTTATTTAAAATTTGTTAAGACTAAACATCTCATCTTCTACATGCACTATAAGATTTGGTTATCATCAATAACTCGAGCTTGGTTATCATCAGTGACTTTAAGATGAACTTTCAAATTGGTTAAGACTTAACTGAACTGAAATTGCATTCTTAATATACAGACCATCCAGTTCCAATAAGTCGAGCTTGTTTGTGTGTACATGACTTCAAGAACTGATATGAACTGAAATTGACTACAAGAACAATATGAAGTAAGATATGTAGTATGACTACAAGAACAATATGAAGTAAGATATGTAGTATAAAAGCCTGAATTGTACAGCTTTAACACGTAGATGAAGCGTCCTGGTCTCATGGAGCAGCATGCAGCGTAAATAAGTGTTATGGAGCAGCACACAGCGCTTAGAAGTCGATTGGTGCACCTTTTGGTTCGCAGCCCGCGGGACGACCTGTAAAGGACTGTGCATTTCGGCGGGGCGGGCTTGGGCCGAGCTTTTGGAGACTGCATCCCGCGCGGGCCTGACCCGCCGTAACCCGCACAAGAGAAAGCCCGTAGCGGTCCGGGCCGGGACGGGACGAAACAACCTGTTTGACAACACTAGTCCCACCATACCCATCCACATCCACTATACTGAGCCGATGCTGTCCAAGATCCATATAGCAAGCAAATATTATTCAAGCTTATGACTTGGAGCTCCTCAGGAATGACTTCTTGTACCACAGGTTGTACCACTTCGTTCGCATTAAACCAGACTTGACATTCACTCTCTGCATATCGAACTAGCTCCAAAGGATCTATGTCTATCTCCTGAAAAGTTTGTCATTCCTACCTTTCCAAATGCACCAAATTATCCAGGGAAATTTTTAAATTCAAATTGTCTTACTTTATGATAAAATATCTTAGTTGAAGATAAAAAAAATATTACCACCCTTCTAACTTTTTAAATAAAAACAAAAAAAAAGAAACAAAATCCAAAGAATTTTCTTTTTAAACACACAGACAAAAATATGTAATTTTAGGATAACATTGTGTGTTTATAAAAAATATCATCATAAAAAGTATATCATTTGACTCAATTCTAACTAAGGGAACATGTTCAGATAGAACATATTTCAAAATGAATCAGTTTGAATTTTAATTTCAAACTATATATATACATTTTCTACCGGCTAATTTCAGTTTGCACGATAAGTAAGTTGTATCATAGTACTAATATGTAGTAGCATGTAACTATATCCACGTGACTGATGTGAAACTTCTCAACTAATATTGGTAAGTAACTGTAACTCATCATCCGCAAGGCTATACTGACACGTGTCGTGTCACACTTGGGTTACGATCCTGCCGACAAACTGATTCCAGTGGGCCCGGATGCGTAATGGGGACCACCAGGGAACGGTGCTCCTTGACTTTCCTGTCCCTTGTGTCTAATTTGGACGCTTAAATTTGGTAATACACATCACTTCTATGCAATCAATAGTTGCTAATACATCACTACAAATCAAACTATTCCAGAATTAATTACATACAAATCTGATTTTAAGCCAAGAAAACCTTGAACATTCAGTAAATCTTTGTATTTTTTTTTGTCAACTCAGTAAATCTTTGTAAATGATCCGCTTTATTAAATTGTGCTATGTTGGTGTACAATTTTAGTATAAGATTAACATTTTTCAAAAAAAAAAATATGTTTTCGTGAGACTAAATGTTCATTATTTGAGAAGAAACTTGGCGAAAAACACAAAGAGTAAGAACACTCTCTTCCCTTCGCGACTAGAGACACCGAAGGAGCACAAACCCAAGCTCCGACGGTCAGGTATCAGAGCCGGAGGCGACACCTCCTATCTCTCTCTCATTTTCTCTTTGCTGTCTTTTTCCCCGTGTTCCTTGATCAATATACTTGTTGTTCTGTGCTGTCGCAGCCGCCTATGAAGGTCTTCACGACAAATGGAGTCGGCTCCAGGCCTCTTATGGAGGAGCGGTGAGACCCAAGGCGACACGGTGGAGGCGAGAGTCGGCGTTTAGGGTTGAAGCTTCCGACAGATCCAATTTTCAATTTTTGAGAGTTTCGGCTAAGCTTCTCGACGTTCGGCGCGTGATAAGGCGTGACAGTTCCGCCAACATGGATATGTCATCCCTGGCGGCGGTGAGACTGTAAGAGAAGGGATGAAACAGGCAGCGAAAAGAGGTTTTCGGTTTTCGGAGTAGTCGTGCGGCAGTGAACTCGACAATGGCGTTGTCAACCGGAGGAGAGGACCTTGCCGGTGAGCGTGGTGGAACTGTACATCCCAGCGCTGGTGTCAGGCCGGGTTGGACCAATGGTACGAGCTTTGCACTCTTCGATACTGCGATTTGGTCGTCCTCTTTCGTCAACTGAAGTCAAGCTCGCCTTTCAGTCCGGACTATCTTGTTCAGTTCTTGGCCTAGAGTCGGGATGGAATAGGTTGAAGGATTGAAATTTTGGTCGGAATGCACTTTCGGCGAAAGTCTACTAGTACACGGACTGAAATCAAACTCTAAGGATACTACGAGGCGGAACATTATTGGATCCGATCCAGGTTTCACTGTCCAATAGTTCTCATTCCATCTTCGTAATGTGGGGTCAATTTTTTAGGGTTTAAGAGTCGGTCATTTCGAGTCGTGGGATGTACTCAGCTCACTGTAGTGAAAAATATAGCGACAATTTAGATTAGGTAGCGTAGGATTTATCTAATTGATTATGGGTGTTACTAGATCTCGTCGTCTGTATGTTGGGTTTTAATCTCGTGGTTGTAATATGTATTCACCTTGTTGGTAAATGAAAGTCGATGTTGAGAAAAAAAAATATCATTATTCTAAATTTTCATAGGATGGAGCTACCATTTTACTTCTTTCGGCTTTATAATTAACCTTAATATGATTAGATTTTAATCTTAAATACATAAATGGTGTAGGCAGCATTCATATGGCATAATGAAATGGGCGTTGAGAGAGGTGAGTTAATTAAGATTCGTGGAAATTGTGTAGGCAGCATTTCATATGAATCTTAATTAACTCACCTCTCTTAATGCCCATAACGACACTACGTTCATTGGTAAACTTTTTAAAGTGGCTATGGATGACTAGCTAGAACATTAATATAGTTGGTATACTTCGAGAACAGTCTTACAATTTTTTTTTTCATAAAAACAAAAAGAAACAGTCTTACAATTTAATCAGTAATTACCATGAAATTTTCATTAGCAAGAGCGTTGGGGAATTTTTTTCAACATGTTTGTGAAATTTCAACATTAACCTAATCTAGTATGTATTGTAGCTAGCATACATATAAAGTGATCGATCTAACATACACATGCAAATATTAAGTTAGTCCAAGTTTTCTGAAATTCTCCCAAAATGATTAGTCCAAGAATATTATGCCGGTACCGCTTACGTCATCTAACTTTAAATACGATCTGGCTTTGTTGAAGTTGTTAAAATTATGTTACTATAAATTTTTTGTCAAACTCAGAATCTAGCTTATATCAGATACAGATGTCAAGGAAAAATGAACCCATCATCTCCAACAACCAGCACCGGTCCAGGCCTGATGGATGCTCTAATCGAAACCAAACTATGTACATTAGTGAGGTGGATGAATTAAAAAAGAAAAATTAATGAAAAAAATGAACTGTAAAAAATAAAAATATTTTTTTACGTGCTCTAATCCACCGTTTACTTCCCTGCCAACAACAGATAATATTCTTAGAACCACTAGGCTAAAGTTTATTTAGTAATTTTGTAGCCGATAAAATATTTATTACTTTGGCCGTCGGAAGCCAATATTTCTCTACTTGTGGTTAGGGCCGGCACTGACAGATACCACCGCATATAGTGAAATAGTGAACCGTATTTTCCATCACTGTAAAATGCGAATCACTCTTTAAGGAAAATAGATACTTATACGTTGACAAAAAAAAAGGATATTTACAGAAAAAAAAAACTCGAAGAAGAAATAAAGAAAAAATAAAAACAAAGGTCATAAGGATACAACTTTAATGACGAAACTAGAAGCGAGCCAGCTAACTCACCCGTGACTTCATATATGCACATGTCTCACTCTATAGTCGCTAAAATGGCTAAGCAAAATAAATCCTAAAAGTCCACCCTTGTCTATCGTACCAAGACGTGGCTTTCTGCATGTGATCTTACGCACACATAATGTCATAATTTTCCCAAAATTTGTTTAATTTCTTACGTAGTTAATGTGAACCAAAATAAAAAATAAATTATCGTATATTTTTTTCCAATTATTAGTAGTATAAGTTTGTCTTTTTGTGGATAAGTTGTCTTCACTATTTAATCGGCAATCAATCAGTGAAAGGATAGATTTTCTGATTCACTCACAGTTCCATGTAAATTTAAATACTGGCATGGCTTAACTTTTCACATTCGGGTGAGAAAAAAAAAAATTTAGAGCATGATTATCGGAGGGTTTTTAAACGATCTTTAACCATAAATCTCATATGGATTGCTTAACTAGTATTTAATTAATTAATTGAACTTTGATCGGACCTAAGTACTTTAGTTAAGATTTCATTAAGATGTGTTCTCCAATAGAGGGATTTTAATTAGGGGTGCTTGATATATTTTTGGTTTTTTAGATAAAATTAAAATAAACATAATAAAATATAACATTTTAAACATAAAATATTAATTAAAACAACAAGGATTAATAAAATAAACGAGCCGACTAATTTGAAAGAAACATTCGGAACTCAGTTGTTGTCTTCATCACGTCCAAATTTAGTCCACAAATGTTCAACCAAATCATGTTTGAGTTGTCGATGCATTTGTCGATTACGAATTCTTGTTTAAAACACTCATCATATTGGCGATATTTGTAGGCATATCCGTTGAAAAAGCGAGATCGACATGTGCAGTTCCGGTGTCTTCTCCTTGTTGGAACTCTGAAACATCAAATTGAGTGTATCCATCTCGTTCGTCTTCTATGATCATATTATGGAGTACGATACCAGCTCTTTGCTCGTTACCTACCACCGGGTCTTTGCTTGTGTTAAGCCAAGCGCTAATGAGAGCAACATCATCTACAGGCGTCCAAGACCTCCTTTCCTTACGCTCTCCAGGAGTCTCTGCTTCCATTGCTTGACTGCTAAAGAGAGGGATTGGGAGGAAGAAACTGTAGAAGCCGGAAAACCGGATCAAAAGAAACGATATAATATAAACGACGTTAAGGAAAATATATATACGATTCAAAACCGTAACGAAAATGAAACCATGGAGTCGAGACAAATCTCTTTCCTTAACTCTTAATATTCACTTCGTTGGTGCGACGGATCTGTACGAATAGGAGTCCCACAATAAAACCATGATAGGTTATCACGCGGCACTCGTGAAGAACCTCTAACGAACTAATATTTCTACGAAACACTCTCTAGACTTACGCTATAGGATTTGCTGGTTTTGGTTGTGAAAAAACGTAAAGAGAAATGAAGGAGGAGACGAGTTTATAAAGAGGAGAAGACGAGCCACTTTCCGCAACTGATGCAACACGTGTTGTTTTAAATAAAATGCATGCTGTTTTTTCGGGAATTAAATTGCAAAACTTTGAGCTTAACTTGGTCCAAAAAGAATAGTCTTATTGGGCCGGATGCCTTCCACCAAGACCCAAGACCCAAGACCCACGCCCACGCCGAGCCGGCCGGACGGCGGCGGCGGCGCGCGCTGCGCGCGCGTGGGGAGCCTCCTCCTCTCTGAAGCTGGTTAACCCATGATAGCATGAATGCATATATATATCACTCAGCCTTGGTGTTGCTCCCCGATATGGGAATTTTGCTTCCCTTTCTCCTTCATTTAAGCCGAATTGGCTTTTATTATTATGACCCAAAGGTCCATTTCTTTTCACAGATTTTTAATTATTCTGATCAGCCATGGGCTTAGAATAATCGATCCAATAATCCCCCACATAAATAGAAATGACTCTAAACATATGCAGACTAAATGCAGACTCGAAGGAAGACTAGACAGACTTATCGAGAGTGTTTGCGAAAAATTCACTGTGTTTGAGTTGGTGGCATTTTTAAGCCTTGAACCACTCATAGTTAATATCTGTTGGGTTTACTTTACCAGAAGGTGAACATGATGTCTTGAACCAACCGGTGTTTTATGTAGACCGAGACAACATGCATAACGCAGCTTCATTTTCTTGTAGAACTTAGTTCTCTATTGTGTTCATTGTGGCCCTGAACTATTCCTGGTTTTCATGAGTGAACTTAGAGAGTATAACCTTGCATTTATTCTCCTAGAAACGGCCCCATTTCACACTCATTAAATGATTGACCATGAAAAGTATTGAGTAATACTCCGCTTTATAAGCTATGGAATCATTAAAAGCTTATGATTATCCTTCTCACATTTGTTAGCACTTTTATCATCTTAGGAGCTGGGAAGAGACTACTTTGTTTCAAGTGCTTTGGTTAGATTCTGTTTGATGATTTGTAGGGTTTCAATCAAGCATCCTCATTCGTTATAGGCTTTAAACCCATTCCTTTTGATGATTTAGCAACAACATCTCGTGGCAAACTTTTAGTAAATGGATCCGCTAGGTTGTCAGCCGATTTGATGTAGTCTATTGTGATTACACCAGTTGAGATAAGTTGTCTAATGGTTTTATGTCGTCTTCTGATGACGAGATTTACCATTGTAGAGATTATTCTGAGCCCGAGCTATTGCTGATTGACTATCACAATGTATGCGTATAGCTGGCACAGGTTTCTCCCACAT
>NC_027748.1:35289790-35290329 GCF_000695525.1 Brassica oleracea var. oleracea | reverse complement strand
CGGTTTTTACATCCATTTGATGGATTTCTAGGTCTCTTAAGGCTGCAATCGCTATCATCAGTCTTATTGATGTTATTCTCGTTACTGGAGAATATGTATCAAAATATCCAAAGCTTTCCTTTTGTCGGAATCCTTGAACTACAAGCCTAGATTTGTATTTTCCACCACGTTTTCGTGTCATTATCCATTTATTTCCTAATGCTTTGCAGCCAGGTGGTAAATCTGTTATGTACCATGTATAATTTTACATGATAGAATCAAATTCACTACTGACAGCTTCGTTCCAAAATGGAGCTTCTGGTGAAATCATGGCTTTTGGCAAAGTTTTTGGAACATTTTCGACTAAAAATGCCATTAGGAAATCTTCACTAAAATATTTTTCCTTTCGAGCTCTTTTGCTTCTTCGAGGTTCATCTTTTTCTTCATTTTCTGAAATATTATTTATAGAAATCTCAACGTTTGTCTCAGTTTCTGAGTTCTTGTCATTGTCTCTTTCTTCTCGAGTTCGTTTTGAACCTTGTTTTTCCTTATATGGAAAA
>NC_027748.1:35288357-35289731 GCF_000695525.1 Brassica oleracea var. oleracea | reverse complement strand
CATGAATGTCTGATATTTCAGATTTATGTACCAGAAATCGATATGCATTACTATTATATGCATATCCGATGAAGATGCAATCCACGGTTTTAGGTCCAATAGTGACCTTCTTTGGTGGCGGTACCGAAACTTTTGCCAAGCACCCCACACTTCGAGGTATTTATACGAAGGTAAATTACATTTCCATAATTCATATGGAGTTTTGCTAGTTACTTTGTGTGAAATTTTGTTGAGGATATAATTAGTGGTAAGCAATGCTTCTCCCCACATGTTCCGGAGTAACCCAGATTCCTGCAACATTGCATTCATCATCTCTTTTAGAGTTTGATTCTTGCGTTCAGCAACTCCATTAGATTCTGGTGAGTAAGGAGCTGTAGTTTGATGGATTATTCCATATTCTTTAAAGAATGCATTGAATGGACCATCATACTTGCCTCCTCTGTTGCTTCTAACTACTTTAATAGTTGTTTTAAGCTGATTTTCGACCTCGAGTTTAAATTCTTTAAATTTTTCTAAGGTTTCGTCTTTGCTATGTAATAAATATACATAACAATATTTTGTGAAGTTATCTATGAAGGTCACAAAGTATTTTTTCCCACCTCTAGTTTGTATGTATTTTAAATCACATAAATTGGTGTGAATTAAATCTAGAGGTTTATTTGTTCTTTCAACATGAGATGATGGCGTTTTTGTGAGCTTAGCCTGTACGCATATTTCACATTTTTGTTTACTTGTTTTGCATTTAGGAATTAAATTTAAATTCATTAATCTTTGTATAGATTTGTAGTTTACATGGCATAATCTTTCATGCCATATATTAAAAGACTCAACCAAATAAGCAACTGGCTATTTCTTATTCATTGAAACTTTTGGAGCTACAACTTTCGGAGGAACTGTCATTACATTCAACTTGACAAGTCCACCCTTAACATACCCCTTTCCCAAATACATCTCATTCTTCCTAATCACGAGCTTGTTCGCCTCAAAACTTGTGGCGAATCCATTCTTGCTGAGCAAGGTTCCGGAGACAAGGTTCTTCCTCATGTGAGGCACATGCTTCACATTCGTCAGAGTGACCTCACGTCCAGATGTCATCTTCAAAATCACATTGCCGCGTCCTTCAATCTTGGAGACTGCAGTGTTTCCCATCTTGAGCTTCTCCTCAGTCATGCTTTTCTGATAGGTGCTGAACATCGCCCCATCGGTGCAAATGTGGGGGGTTACACCAGTGTCATACCACCATTCCTTGGGGTTGTTGCTTTCAACCATGTTGGCTTCAGTCATCACATCAACGAGATATTCCTCAGTGAGATTTGCCTGAGCCTTCTCATCCTTGATCTTTTTGCGACACTCAACAGTCTTGTGCCCCACTTT
>NC_027748.1:35276276-35288273 GCF_000695525.1 Brassica oleracea var. oleracea | reverse complement strand
ATTGATCTCAATACCTTTGTTCTTGAAGTTTTTTTCCAGAAGCCTTCAAGGCTGCAGCAGTTTTGGAAGGCTTGGCAGGAGTATTAGCGTGTGCCTTTCCTTTGCCTTTGTGCTCAGCCATGTTGACACTGTGCTCCTTAGCAGTGACTTTGTCAACAGTTCGGTTTCTGGATTCCATCTGAAGCCTCATGATGAGCTCCTCGAGCCCCATCTTCTTCTTCTTGTGTTTCAAATAGTTCTTGAAATCCGCATAGCTTGGAGGAAGCTTTTCAATGAAGCTGAGAGTTGTGAAATAATCGCAGATGACATTCCTTCAGCAGCGATTTTATGGCAAATGAGCTGAAGCGCTTCCACCTGATCCATGATGGGTTTTGAATCAACCATTTTGAAGTCGTGGAATTTTGAGACCACATACTTCTGGCAGCCAGCGTCCTCACCTCTGTACTTCTTGTCCAGTGATCACCTTCTGGTAAAGTAAACCCGACATATATTAACTATGAGTGGTTCAAGGCTTAAAAATGCCACCAACTCAAACACAGTGAATTTTTCGCAAACACTCTTGATAAGTCTGTCTAGTCTAGTCAGGATTAAAATAAGTATAGTTTTAGAGTCCTTCGAGTCTGCATTTAGTCTGCATATGTTTAGAGTCATTTCTATTTATGTGGGGGATTGTTGGATCAATTATTCTAAGCCCATGGCTTATCAGAATAATTAAAAATCTGTGAAAAGAAATGGACTTTTGGGTCATAATAATAAAAGCCAATTCGGCTTAAATGAAGGAGAAAGGGAAGCAAAAGTCCCACATCGGGGAGCAACACCAAGGCCGAGTGATATATATATGCATTCACCAAAGACAGTCTCCTGCTGACTATTCAGAAGGTCTACAAAGTTTGAGAACGATATATATGTATTGGAATCCATATTTGAATGTCTCAACATAGAAAGAAAAAAAGTCAGTTTTGATAGATGGAAAAGAAGAAAGTAATGAGAAGTAGAAGTAGAAGAAAATAATGAGAAGTAGAAGTAGAAGAAGGATATTTTTTTATAGAAGAGAAGAGGGAAAGAGGCATTGATCACATTTGATCAACGAGTTCAACACCCAACCATGTCGACTAGACCCTTAACTAACACATTTATCTAACGCATTAATCACACATCAACTAACACATTTATCTAACACATCTATTTATTAGTACAATGGCAATAAATCTATACAATCCAAACCACAAAAATAATCAGTTGAATCTATTCATTGATCTAAGACATCAAAAGCACAATCAGTTTAAACCAAAAGCATAAAACCGAGTTAACTCTATTCAATTCAACAACACAAAAGTAATCAGTTCACAGGCGCAAACGAGATCAACATCAAAAGCACAATCAGTTCAATCCAAAAGCATAAACCCGAGCTCAATCAATTCAATTCAGACCAAAAGCACAATCAGTTCAATTCCAAAGCATAAAACCGAGCTCAATCTTTTCAATTCAAACCAAAAGCACAAGCAGTCACACACACAAACTAAATCAACATCAAGCTGAGACTATATGCAGGAGTTGTGTGTTACCTTTATTGCCATTGTAGTCGAACCTTTAGACCATTGACCCGAACCATCTTGATCCAAACCATCTTAGACGGACCTTGATGTATCTTGATCCGTTATGAACATTGATGTCCTCTTCATCCCAACCATCTCAGCACACACAGAAAAAGCCAAATCAAAATGGAGAAGAAGAAGACCGGTTATATGAAGCAAACAAATCAAGTTGAAATAAATAGAGACAGTGTAATAAGACCACAATCTAAGACATGCATCAATTCACAGATTAAGACAGTCTAAGACCACGATCTAAGACATGCATCAATTGGAAGTTTAAGACTAAAACAGATAATTACTCTGCTTTACCTTTCGCTTCGTCGAGTTCAGCCGTGGAGAGAGAGGTTGAGCCACCGAGGGAGACGCCGCGATTCGTCGCCGAGGAGAGATGAAGAATGAGAGGCGGTGTGGTGTAGGAGAGCTTGAGAGACGCGTCGTCGGCGATCAAATAGGACACGATCGGCGAGACCACCGACAGATACGAGCTTTCCACCGACACAAATGCCGACGGCTCCAACCGATCGGTGAGAAAACAAGAAGCACCGGCGGATTCGACGAGGAGAGGTGGAGAGACGCGGTTTCGTCTACGACGACGAAAGAGAGAAACCGATGCGTTTTGTGCGAGAGGGAGAGAGAGAGATGTAACCATTGCCCAACACATGTCCATTTAGCACCGATTCTTCTACTCCCTCTTTAAGCGCCGTGTTTTCTAATTAATCCCATTTTTCTTTTTAAAAAATCATTAATTACCTAAGCATTGGGCGTAAGCACTTACGTTAAAAATGGTCTTAAAATAGGGTTCTTAGCGGAATATAAGAACCCGTCTCTTAACTTTTAACTAAAAAAGTTAAGAACCGACTCTTAAATAAGAGTTTTAAGAGATGGTTCTTAACTTTTTTAGTTAAAAATTAAGAGACGAGTTTTTATATTTCGCTAAGAATCCCACACCGAGAATCTCTGAATAATCATGCTTTTACTTTCACATTGACTGTTTCATACAGTTGGTAGATTCAGACAACAGTTTAAAATATAAAAGATAGGGGCCACAACAAAAGTGTTTTAAAGACTTTTCTTTTGTTACAATAAGACCCTGCTTTTATATAAAATTGACATGCTCTTTCTCACAAAGACAAGAAACTATCAAACAAATAACTAAAAGCTTCTCCCTCAGACAGCATTTTCAAATTTATACTAATCCTATTTATTAATCGATAAACAGCCGAAAATAACTACCGATTAATTAAATAAAAAGATAAAGGAAACATTCACACTTAAGATTTTGTAATCCATATTAAAGAAACAAGAACTAATAAGAGTTTTACTGATAGAACTGTAAAACCTATTAATCATCATCATCCACTGCCTTTAGCATTGATTCGCTGACAATCCGATAAGATTATTCGCCAGATCGTAAGTGATACGTGTCCCTTGCTGCTGCACGTTCCCGATGATCGACAAAGAAGACGACGTCGGAGCAAAAGCAAAGCAGAACGTTCCGGCGTCATCCACAGGGATCAAGTAATTCTTCGCCGGCAAATCAATCGACTTACCACCGGTGAAATGAAACGCCACCGTCGGGACTTTCACGGTGGAGAGAGACGAGAAGTCGTAGCAAGTGTCGAAGAGTGAGATGCTCGACGTCCCCTTCTTGAGATTCGCCGTGAGTTTAACAAACGCGTCGCGCAGCGAGTTGTAGGCCTGAGTCTGGAGACGAGTCACGGCGGTTCCACAGTCCAAGATCACTCCTCCGGCTCCCGAAGCGTCGACGGCGAACACCGACGAAGGGATGGAGACTTGCTGACCGCCGACGCTGAACCCGCTGAGTCCGACGTAGTAGAAAGTGTCGATCTTGCTGTTGCGGAGAAGCGGAGCCGTCGCGTCTCCGGTTCCGGCTTGGACCGAGTTGAAGTCGAGACTCGAGGACTTCCCCGAGTCACGATCAACGAGGCAGTAGGAGAACGACGTCGCTTTAATCTGATTAGTCATAGACAAAGCTCCACCTCCTAAACCGAGTAAACCGGCCGCTCCCGTGAAAAGACCTTCGTTATCGTGCCCACATCCCAAAGCGACGTCGTTTACTTTACCGTTGGTTCCAAACGTCACCGTATCGGTAGCGTAATCTCCAACGGTGAAAGATCCGTCTCCGTAACTAACTTGGTAGAGACACTTGTCCGAGCGACAAGCGGAAACTTCTAGAGAACCGCACTGTGGGGCCGAGCAAGAGAGAGACTTGAACGTGGAGGACGAAGCCGGGTCGAAAACCGGGTCGGATTGTTGGTAACAGTCGGAGCAAGGCTGGCACTGAATCCAGTTTATGTCGCTTCCGGTGTCGAGCACCATGAACATCTCCTTCGCCGGAGTTCCGACTCCGATTCGGGAGAAATACTCGCCGCTTCCTTGGCTGGCTCCGGAGACGACGGGCGTCGTTAGATCCTCGGGTTGGTATAAGGTCTCGTCGTTGTAAACGGGTTTGAGATCGGATCTGTCGATGCCCTCGACGGCGAATCGGATCTTGGTGGTGATTCCGGCGACTCGGGATGAGTCTCGCTCGAGTCGGCTCAGTACTAGGCTCTTGTAGTCCTTGTGCTGCGATGCGACGAGAGTGTCGCGGGAGTGAAGCTCTAGAGATAGTGGAGAAGATGAGTTGAGGAAAACCGGGTCGGATCCGGGTATTGTGGTGGTGGTGGTGGTGAGTGAGGAAAGAGTCGGGTCGAGTGAGAGGATGTGTTGGGTTTGCTGGAGAGATGAGACAACGTCGAGGACGGTGGTTTCGTGTGAAGGTAGTAGAGAGCGAGAGGAAGCATCGGTGGTGGTGAGGAGAAGAGAGAGAGTGAAGACGGAGAGGAGGGAGAATAATCGCGTGGAAGCCATTGTTTCCGGCGAATATAGTGGGTTAAAGTGGAAGACTGAAAAGTGAAAGAAATGTTAATACTTATAGAAGAAAATTAAAATAAAAGTTGCGGAGAGAGTCACGCCAGAATTGCTGTGGTTATAAAAGCTAACGTCAATAAATCTATCGATGTAACTATTTGGGATTCACATTATGGCTTTTTATATAATTTTAAAAATCATAAATACTAGACATTAGTACCTCCGTTCAAAAATGCGGCCGCCTGGCCGCTTAAGCGTTATTCAGACGTTGACTGCGTCGAATATGTCCAAATCGGTGTAGCCAGGCGTTAGATCCGCGTAAGATCATCTAATTCCCGCGTTGACCGCCTAATTTTCGCTAGACCGCCTAAGTTTTTTTTTTTCCTTCCATATAAAGTTAAAACACAGTTGATTGTTGTTTACTTATTATTTACAGATTTTGTGTAATTATTCATTACTAAATAATTACAATTAGTTATCAAACCCAAAATAAACACATAATTACTTCATTTAAGGATTTTTTGTACCAAACACACCATAATCTAAATGTTCGACGAGGGTGTTTAAAATTATATATAAAAATTATATAATTATGTCTAAGAACATATGTCATCATGTTTAAAATTAGCTAATTATATTATAAATATATTTAATTATATTTAAAACTAGGTTCCACGTAATTTTCGTATATTCTCCAATTTTTTAGTAATTCGCTAGGTCCGGGGTTACTATCCGATTAGCGCTTCGAACATGTATTAATACTGATACTTATACCCAAAACACTACTGCATAGTTGAGTATAATTGTACTGGGTAGAATTTAAACACAAATTACAGCATATAAGTGTACGGACATGTGTAGTAGGTGGTAGTTGATAGGGATTGGACCTGTCCTAGAAATGTGTGACTACGTGCAGTTAATAATTATTTATTTGTACATAACTTCGACACATTGGGGTATCTTTATACTATTAGCCATCAATGGCTTTACCAGCCAATCGAACATCAATCACCCCCATGACCACCAGAGGCCGAGCCCTCGTAAGATCTTCTGTAACTCCGACGCGGCGTGGCACTCGATGTCGGGAAAGGCGGGTATGGCGTGGGTTTTCACAAATCAGGAAGGATTAGAGGTGACTCACGGGTCTTTGGCTCAGGATCACGTCTCGTCGGCACTAATGGCAGAGGCTTTAGCAATAAGAAGCGCTCGCCTCCACGCGATTGATATCAGATTCAACTCCATCTGGCTCCGATCAGATTCTCAAATGCTCGTTGCAGCGTTATCATCGGGACGACATCCGACTGAGCTCTACGGAGTGCTTTCGGACATCGCTACGATCTTCAATTGGTTTTTTCGTTTCTGTTATTTAACTTTCATCAAGAGAAATTTTAATGGGTTTGCAGACTCATATGCTAAGGTCTGCTTACATTCTGGCCCAAGCGATTGTAACCCTTAAACTCTAATTTTAATTAATGCAAATCAGTTGTCAAAAAAAAAAAAAAAAGCCATCAATGGTTTTGATCTCTCTGGACTCTGGATTAGGTTGAAATGGTAGTCAATGAGAGAAGTGGGTAAGTTGTTTACTTCGTTAGACGAGAGTTGGGTTTATTTCGCTTTCCCTGAATTAATATGGTAACGCACCCTTTCGGCCTTGGTTGTTGGGTTTCATTTATTTCTTTGTTTCCATCTTATTATATCCATTTTATTACTCACTTTACTTTATCCCTAAACAAGATTAATGCAATAATCAATAACGATTTATTATATACTTATACATCCTATGAATTTTAGGTTTTTAATTATTTATTTTATTAAATGATGTATTTGTAATATTCGTTCATATTATATTCATTAAGTAAAAAAAAATTTTTTGCATCTTAAACTATCTATTTTTTTACGAATGTGTGATATCATATAAAAATATAAAAATATAAAAAAATGAGTATAGAGTTAATTAGATAATTTTAAAAACAGAAATTTTTCTTTCGTGTGCGATATCATATAAATAATGATCCGTCCAGTTAACAAAAATCATGATTATTTTATGTGTAATTTTTTTATTTTGATCATTTTCTTAAAACTATATTAAATTTTACATATTTTAATTAGAATATTTTTTAATATCTTTACCTTTTTATTTGAAATGCAACTCAATATTTTTTTAACGATTATAACAAAATATTTAAAAAATATTTTTATAATTTGTTTGAAAAATATGAAAATTACATTTTAAATTAAAATTATCCTAAAATATGATAAGTTTTGATGTAAACGAAAACTCAAATTATGTCAAAAATAATGATATTCAATGATAATAACAATTTTAATTGATTATTAAAAAAAATACATTTACAAAAATATTGTTTGAAAGAAAATTCATTTATCTTTCAAATATAAAATAAAAATATTATAATTAAATAATAAAAAATATAAATAAAAACCATAAATTTAGCAAATGACAACTGAGTTATATTATGCTAAAATTTTCTTTCTAACAATTTATCAAATGACAAATAAGTTATGAGCAAATAATACCATATAATTTTTAAAAACATAGTCATTCTTAAATATTTTTTGAATAAATAATTATTTTTAAATTTAATCAACTGAAAATAATATACGTACAATTTTGTGAGTCAAATTCTAGTTTTATTGATGCATGTTATATATTAGTGCTGCATGTTTTAGGTAACATTTTAATGATGCACGTTTTTAAAAATCTTCATTATTAAAATTATACACATATGGATAACTCATGAGTTTTTTTGGTTGATTAAATGACATTATGTCCAAATTTATTTAAGGATATTTCATTAAGGTAACTGAAAAATACAAACAATAAAATAGGAAGTTTAAATTCATTTAAACATATTTCATTAATGTAACTGAAAAGACAAGTAATAAATTAGACAGTTTTATTCGTTTTAGAATATTTCATAAATGTAACTGAAAAAAACAAGAAAAAAAAAAAGTTTAATTAATGAATTAAGAACATTTTCAAATGGATACTTCTCTTTTAATAATATACATGATATGATATGGAATCACTTTTAAGTTCTATACGACTTTAAGAACATTATAATGAAGACGCAATAATAAAAGTTTCCCTTTGTCAATGGCAAGGTTGCAAAGAAAAGAAACGAACAGACAATATAATTGATGCTTCAGTTAGGGCGACTGTGCCATTACACTAGGCATGCGAAGAGAAATTAGTAAGAAAGTAAATCTTATTTTTGCAAAACTTCCGGGAGAATATTTTTTTTCTTTTTTAAACAATATAAATACAAAAATAAAAATACTCAATAAAAAATTTAAACTAGAATTATAAAAATATTAAAATATATCTATTATATTTTAATTAATATTATAGAATTTAAAAATAATAATATTTTCTATAATTTTAAAAAATTTAAACTATAACTTTCTAAATATAATTTTTACATTTATTATAATATTATGATTTTTGATATTTTATAATTATATAAAATGTAAATATTGTTAATTTATTATTTAACCGATGCTGCATTTGGTAGTTAAACAGTTATAAGTATTTCACAAACGCACCAATTTCTAACCATGGAATTAGTCGTATAAATCTCTTAAAACTGGTAGAAATCGCAACCACTCCTATCGGCAAACTTCCGCAACCTCACTGCGTTTGAACTAGTTATGTCTAGATTTTCGCTGTTTGCAACAAGCACGAGAATGGAGTATAAATCTCTTAAAACTGGTAGAAATCGCAACCACTCCTATCGGCAAACTTCCGCAACCTCACTCTAGTTATGTCTAGATTTTCGCTGTTTGCAACAAGCACGAGAATGGAACTATTTTTGTATGGGCCTGATAATGGGCTATGGCAGCGTAAATAAATGGTTTTGTATGGGCATGGGCTACGGCCGAGATCTGCTATCCGAATCTTTTTTGTCAAGTATGAGTGTTGAAAATTGGTTTTGTTGATAACACAATTAGGAAGCGTTCACTTGCCACTGGTTTCCGAAATTTTATTAGAACCGGATGGTTGAAGGCCTCTTAACCTAGTTTACTTTTTAATTACGGTTTACATTTATATACTAAAACACAAGTCACACATGACCAACAAAATTTTAACACATAGCAAAGTTAAAAAAACAAAAACAAAAAATAAAACACACAATTAACAAACAAAATAAAACTTTTCATTCCACGTTCATTTGGCTCACGATTTCAAACTGTTCTTTTAACCTTTTATAAAGTTCTAATTACTAATTTATTCTCTCTTTGCTCTTTTTAACTCTCTCTTCATTGTCCTCCTTTTGTTTTTGTTACAATTTTGACTATACAAAAAAAAACTTACAGATTTATAACTATATTATTTTTTGTATCTTACAGATTGAAGATGACACTTGAATCAAAGCTTAATTCTTCAATATAAGAATGGGAAATAAGAACTTCATCAGCAACTAAGACCATGATTAATCCGGGGTTCTTAGAGTGGAGTTCTTAGCGGGAAGTTAAGAAATTGTTTCTTAACTTTTAACTAAAAAGGCTAAGAACCGTTTCTTAAAGTCCTTATTTAAGAATCGATTTTTAGTTTTTTTAATTAAAAATTAAGAAACAGTTTCTTAACTTCCGCTAAGAACTCCATCCTAATAACCCCGGGTTAATCATGCTCTAAGGTAACAAATTATGTTTTGAGAAAGATTAGGAGTTTAGTTATTTGGAAAGACAAAAAATTATATAACCATAACTTCAAGAATTTAACAAAAAAAAAATACATGATTTCGTATGAGAGAGAGACTTACTGAAAAATCCACACAGCAAAAAAGGATTCATAATTCACGATCTCATTCAGAAGGGCCCAACTTTCTATAAATTTGCGATTATTTTCTTCAATTCAGAAGCAAGATTATTAAATATTTACATATATGTTTTGTAGTTTATCTTTATGAAGTTACTTGTGTGGCTTTGCATCAATTTTATTATATCTAATCGGACATTCTTGATATTATATTTGGATGCTCAAGATGTTTGACAAAATTTATACCGTATTTTAACCCATAAAAGATTGAAAAGAACAAGTATTCACGTACCTGCCATAGACATGAAACCACCACAACAATATTGGCATATCAAGTTTAATACTTTTAAATTTTACATCTACTTCAGTTTTATGACATGAATTTATTGATTTATAATGATCATATCAGATATAATTTTTATGTTTAAGTAGCTGATTACCCTAGAACAAGTTATTTTCTTTCATTTAATAGGGGTTAGACAGTTCCTTTATAAATTTGCATTTAAATTGTAAGAAGAACAATTGCATGTGTGTTTTTCTATTGTCCCGTGTGGTTGTAATTTTAATGTAAGAGTTACATTTCTTAAGAAATCATAAATTTGGAAGGAAGAAACTACCCGTGCGTAGCACGTGGGGGGTAATACTAGTATAAGGGGTGGGTAAAAAAACCGAATCGAATCGAGTCCAACCGAACCAACCGAACCAAAACCGATTCGAACCGAACCAAAGTCTATAACCATTCGGTTGAAGATTTTCCCAACCCGAATGGTTCGGTTTAAAACCGAACCGAACCGAGAAACCGATGTGTTTTTGTTATTATTTATATTAAAAATATTAGTAATACCAATATACTAAAATTCTAATACTAAACCACATATTTTTTTTTTATTCATTAACATAAATTCTTCTAACCTAATATGTAATCATCAAAATATTTGATTTAAAATATTTCATTCATTGCAGGTTTTTAAATTTTTAATGATATAAGAGACATTACTAATGATGTTGTTTTTTTTTTACTTTAGTTAACTTTCATTTGTTTTAATTCTTATATATACTTTTTATGATTTCTTAAAGGTTTTTCTTTCAGTTTTATATTGAATTTAGTTCACATAGTTTATGTCTACATAATTTATGTTGTAAAACACAATTTCTCTTAAAAAAATTAAACTAAGAAGAATCTAGTTAACCGATCCAAAAAACAAACCCAACCGAATACAAACCGAACTGAATACAAAGCAGACCGAATATAAACCGAACCGAACAGAAACCAGACCCAATATAAATTGAACTGAACACAAACCGAACCAAACTAACTATGGTTTACTTCAGTTGGAAAAATACTAGAACCGAACTAACCAAACCGAACCAAACTCGAACCGAACCGAGAAAATAACCGAAGTGCCCACCCCTACTAGTATTTGTCTATTAATTGTAAGAGCATTTCCAAAAAAGAAACTCTATAATTTCAAATATAGAGTTTTTTGCTCTCCAAATGTTTTTTTTAAACTTCAAATTTAGAGTTTCGGAGAGTGAAACTTTATATTTGAAGTTTCAATACTTAAAACTTCAAATTTGATGTTTTATCTTTTAATTTGCATTTTGGTCTTTACAATTAATTACACATAACATTTATGATTCTATAGTATTTTCTCATTTATCATTTTAATTCTTAAAATTTTTATATTTCATAAATGTTTTCAAATTTATTTTTATAAACTCAAGTTTGAAACATAAAAAATAAAATAAATAAGATTTATAATATTTTAAAAATAAAATTAGACAAAAAAAATATTACAAAAAACTTTAACAAATTTTTTTTTAAGGATACATAAATATATAATTATTATACAAATTTAAATATTACAACAATAGTAATAGTCTGGTAAATTTATTCTGAAACTTCCAAAATCTCCAAAATATTATCCACAATATTTTGTGTAATCAAAGATAGAACATTACATAAATAATTTTATGAAATAATGTATTATTTAGCTTGTAGTTTAATATCTAATCATGTATTTTGATTTATAATTTTATATTTTAGTGTAATATTTTATTAATTAATTTTACAGTAATATTTTTACATATGTGTTAGTTATTTTAATTTTTTTAATGGATTTACGTTTATTATGAAAAATATAAGAACGATAGCGAAAAATATAAATAATTTTGAAGTTAAGTTTCAAAATTATGATTTTGGAGAAAAATACCTTAAAACTTTAAATATAGTTTTGAAAACTTTAAACAGACACTACAAGAAAACAACGACATACTGAGGGAAAAAATCGTCGGTATGTCGTCGGAATAACGTTATTCCGACGACATACCGACGATTTTTTCCCTCAGTATGTCGTTGTTTTCTTGTAGTGTCTGTTTAAAGTTTTCAAAACTATATTTAAAGTTTTAAGGTATTTTTCTCCAAAATCATAATTTTGAAACTTAACTTCAAAATTATTTATATTTTTCGCTATCGTTCTTATATTTTTCATAATAAACGTAAATCCATTAAAAAAATTAAAATAACTAACACATATGTAAAAATATTACTGTAAAATTAATTAATAAAATATTACACTAAACTACGGGTCTGGCACGTCCGGGAACACCTCGTTCGGGTACATCATCTCCATCATCTCCATCATTTGCTGGTCCTCCATCATTTGCTGGTTCAGCCTCCTCTGTGCCTCATAGCCCGCCTGTTGAGCCGCCATCTGGGTCTCCAACAAAGATATGCGATCATCCTTGTCCTTC
>NC_027748.1:35275566-35276182 GCF_000695525.1 Brassica oleracea var. oleracea | reverse complement strand
AATAATATAAAAAGATGATAAAATAAAAATCAAGAAATAAATGAATTGAACTTTAAAAAAAAAGAACTTACGGATTCAACGATTTCGTTGATTCGAAACCGGGACAAGTTGGTCGAAGCCGTCGAAGCGTCATCCTCGGTTTGAAGCTGAGAAATTTCGTCTTGTACCTGAGTTTGGACCAGGGTGACCACTTCCCTCACAAGACCGTCATCAATCTGGCCGGTCTTCTTGTTGGTATACGCCCTCTTCATTAGGGCGAGATCATCAACCGGCTCGCCATCATTTTCTTCCGCCTTGAAAAAAACATAAATTAAAGAAACATTAGAAATTAGAAGAAATGGACAAAAAATAAAATTTCAGAACTTAAATAATTGAAGAAAAAGCAGCTGAACTTACCTTGCGATCCCCCGGAGAGGCAATAGATTGAGCATCCAAGTTATGCTTGAAGACGCCCTTCCCTTTACGGTCGCTCCTGCGGTTGGTGGAGTTGGTGGAAGAAGTTTCTTAAATCTCTTCCTTATCCCAATGCGCACACAACTCCGTCCAGACCGTGTTATTTATCGACTTTGGGACCTTTTAATAAAAAAAAAAAAATAGTTTAATAAATTAAAAAATT
>NC_027748.1:35273654-35273881 GCF_000695525.1 Brassica oleracea var. oleracea | reverse complement strand
TTTTCAATACCTTCAAGAGTCACTGATCTCGTGCATAAATCGCGGAAGAAACCACTTATCCCTGCAATTGCTTCATGAACATTTCGTGGTAATAGTTCGTTGAAGGCAAACAGAAGGAGGCGCTGCATCATTACATTGCAATAGTGGCTTTTCAAGCCAGTAAACTTTCCTTCCTTTATGTCGATACAGTTACGCAAATTAGATGCGTAACCGTCTGGAAATTCCAC
>NC_027748.1:35256522-35272004 GCF_000695525.1 Brassica oleracea var. oleracea | reverse complement strand
TCTAAAATGATCATTTATCATCTGCTCAGTACCTACACCATAATCTACATCCGTTCTAATTGGTTCTTCTAATCTAACCGCTGGCTGAGGTTCGCTAGTACTACCATGTTCATAATCAGTTTCCCCATGATGATACCAAATTTTGTAACTTCGTGTAAACCCACTCAAATATAGATGAGTCCAAACATCCCACTCTTTAATAACCTTTCTATTTTTACAATTAGAGCAAGGACATCTTAACATACCTGTTTTTGCTTCCGGTTGTCGGTGAACTAACCCCATGAATTCGGTTATACCTCGTTGGTATTCTTCCGTAAGCAATCTCGTGTTCGGATCCAAATGAGGTCGATCGATCCAAGAACGAAAATAATTTGAAGAAGACATGTTTTTTTAAGAATCAAATTCGTGTGTAAAGAGAGTAAGAGGGAGGATGAAGATATGGAGTGAATGAAGAGGAAGAGGGGTGCTTGTATTTATAGTTGAAATCCTGCCGACAGCCCGAGGAAATTCTGACGGAATTCCTACGGAAACAGCTAGTTCGTCGGAATTTCCTCGGAATTTTTAAAATCCCCCAACGGCTCTCTAACGGCTATAATATATCGTCGGAATTCATCGGTTTTTTTCGAGGAATACATTTTTCCTCGGTATTCCATAAGAATATTCCGACGGATTAATGTTTCCTCGGAATTCCGTCGGTATATCCGAGGAAATTCCGAAGAAACCAAATTTTGTGTTTACTCGGAATATCCTCGGAAATTCCTCGGGATATTCCGAGGATTTCATTTTCCGTCGGAATATCCGTCAGAATACCGTTGTTTTCTTGTAGCTAGAGAGTCTTCTTGGATTTGGAGATGCTCTAAGAACAAACTACCAAAGTACCGGATCATGCTACGAAATCAAGCCGGCTCCTCGTCAATAACTGATTATAAAATAACCAGAATCATCTTTCATCTTCTCCGGTTATTCTGATCCTGAATCTAAACCGAAACGGTTATGAGCTCGGTTTGAGACACCAAAATGAAAATGAGATCTAAAGAGCTTCAAGATTGATAGCTGGGTGAAATATAATTCTAAGGAAGGAGAAGAAGAAAGCGAGGAAATGGCGTTGAGCTCGCTGACATGGGGTTACGCACGGATCATAGCTGGAACACTTGTCGGGGGGACAATCGGTTTCTATGTAATGCATCGCATCGAAGTTAGGTACAAGGTCAGTTTCTACCTTTTAGTCTCTAAGAAAGCTTGTCCTCGGCTTTAGAGTAAGGTGGTTGTTCCTTTACATTTGAGTTTTAACGCAGATGAAGATGGAAGAAGCGTTAAGGCAATACGAGAAAGAAATGAAGAAGAGACAAGAAGATCATGAGAATCTCGGTCTGATCAGTGAAGATTCCCTTTAGTTTTTACTGATTTGCGTGTGAACATGCTTTAAAAGTGTTCGACCAAATGTTCAAAAGAGATTGTTGATTTCTACTTTCTCTCCTGTATACCATATGATATGAAACAGAATGCTCTTCTATTTATTTATTTTTTTGAGCAAATTCTCCTATTTTATATATGGGATTTAGAGGTTTCCTAAAGAATAAATTCATTAACTGAAGTGAATCGTATGATATATTGATATCTTATTCCGTCCAACTATAATCTTCTGTGACTTTTTTCTGCTATTCTCCACGATGAATCCTCTAACAAGTCTGTCTTTTATAGCATTGCTACCGTTATTTTCATATATAACATTTGCTAGCATGTGATGGATTAGACATTTCACTTCCTATGCTTGATATACCGTGTTACCGTAAAAATACGAAAACGTGACATAAATGGGTTTCTATAAAGCCAGTATGGCAAGAAAAAACAAATAGATAGGAAAAAGCCCCTCAGCCTCACAATTAAAGTTGTTTTTAATACTAATTTCAAATGAAAATAAAAATTTTGAGTGCAACAGCCAACACAACAGATAAGGTATGTCTTGTCTGCATGGACTTCACGTGCACGGTGCATCCCCTACACATTGCCCTTTAGTGTATTAATATAGGATCCTAAGCAAGTTTGTTTACTACATTCTCATTGAAGATGAAAAAGATGTGATGGATTAGACATTCCACTTCCTACGGTTGGAAATATATAAAATTCTCCCATGTGATTTTCCACTTTTTCTGGAGAATGAAACCACTAATTTTGACTCTTTTGAAGTTTTTTAGTTGAACAAAACTTAGAAATCTGAATTCATAATCCCAATAGATGTAAAACTCGTTTTGGATTATTCTCTGTTAGATTAAAATTTTCATTATTCAACATTAAAACTGAAACAATATTTTTTTTTCACCGCGTAGGCAAGACCAGAGAATGTGTTACAACACTTTTTTTCAGGTCCAAATACTCTTGACATAAAATCACAATCATATAGGAAATTTGAGCTTGTGTTTAAAAATAACATTCCGATAACTGACAATTCGGCTATTTATTATCATTAATTAATCGGAAAGTTTTTTAAACTTGAGTCAATCAATGTGATAACTAATTTCTTCCAGTATTGATAAGATCATCTGATAGGACATATAAAAAATATCAATGATTTAAAAAGTTTTTACTAATTTTTCAATTCAACTAAATTCAACATATACCAAAAGACAAAGAATAATATAACAAACAAGCTTACACATAATATTTGGAATATATATATATATTTAAATATGGTATATGTTACGTACCAACGATTTGACTATCCGAATCTTCAAAGTAAGTTCTTGTTTTTTTGGTAAAAAAGTAAGTTCTTGTTGTAAAAGAAAAGAAATCTTTCCGTGGTGTTACTAGACACAAAATCATTTATTATAGGTATAACTCTCCCAAATTTGTGACAAGTTAAAGTACTAACGGGTAGATTACACAATCAGAAAACAGTATTTTGTGTGATCGTCCTCGTTTCTAATTTTAGAAAATCGTGAGGCTATGCAATTTGACAAGTCAATATTCAACATTCTTTTCTGTTTTGTCGTCTTGTAAGAATTAATAAATCTTTTTCAAATCTCTCATTTCTCCTCTAGCTTCCATCAGTGGGTTCAGCTAAAACGTACGCGTTTAAAAAGAATCACCAACATCTTAATTTTAAAACACAAGATAGAATCACCAAATGCTTCATATGAAAAATAAAAGCACAATCATGATTACATAACATGTTTGTCTAGACTAAGCGGTATGGTAGTTGTAAACATTTTAGTCACTATACAATCATATAAACTAGTTGCCGTATATGAACATTTAACAAATAGTTCGCGTTTCAGTCTAGTAGATTTGCACTAGACTTTTTGTTTGTGGCTTTAGATTTTATTGCTGTAGAATTTTATGAAAAACTCCAAAAAATTACTCTGTATTTTTGGTTCCACAGAGCACTTGTACAGTTGTAGATTGTTTCAAGAGTTGTGATTTTGAAATTTGTTTTAAAACTTGATTGATGTGAATTTAATGCTGTAAAAATAAATTGGGACGTGGACAGCACCTACGTCCAGTTACCAATCACACCCAAGATAGTAAGAAACGTGAAATAGAAATGTGACCGTCGGCTATTCTCAAGTTAATATTCTTGCATAACGCCACAAAAATTAATAACCCAATAACAATGTATACAATATACATAGTTCTGGAAAAAGATATAATATACATAGCCTATCCACATAGGTTATACGTACAGTAATACTGCACGGCCAAAAAACTCGTGGAAAGAAAGTAGTCTATACTGTATATATATATTCTACATTACTACTTTTCTATTAATTCTTTAGTGGCGTCTAGTACGATAGTTTAAAGATGAGAAGTGTATGATTACCAGCAATTTGCTTTGAGAGGTCCCAGGTGATTGACTCAAAGTGAGCTGTCCACATTTGCAAGGAAGACTTACTTTACCTTAGTTCGCCGTGAATTAAATTATTAGATTACTTGCAGAGGTTAAAAGCCAAGTTTCATAATAGCTGGAGTCAGCAGAGTGGGTACGTTTCTTTTGGAAATTATAGTATACTTTCTTGATGAATCTTTGAACTAAAAGGAGACATGGAAACATTACATCAAATATTTTCAACTACGATGGGAAGCTAGTCGGTCACACTCCACAAGTGGTCTTTGTTTTTGGGGTGTTTCATTGAAGGGTCCCGAAGTAGTGGTGGCCTGGTGGGGAATACTTTCTCATCATCTCTTTCTCTAGCTCTCACTCCACTATAAATAACGAATCTTCACTTCCTTTTAAAATACCCATTAAACATCACACAAGCATCAATTAAACCATTAACCATATAATAACAAATTAAAACGTGTTATATGGAAACACAACAAAGAATGAGGGAGAAGTCGAAGGAGGAGGCAGTGAAGAAATGGGAGAAGAAGAAGTGTTCTTCACCAAAAGGAGTTGGGAAGGTTCGGAACAAGAAGAAAGGAAAGTTCTACATTATTGGAAAATGTATTACTATGCTTCTTTGTTCACACGAGTGATATGATCATAATGATCATTAATTATCACCCACAGACCACAGTACGTAGTACATATATGTCATATGTGTATCAGTGTATGCAGATAATGACAGAGGTATGAAAAGGAGAGAGAGCTCATATATTTACATCTTTACCTTTCTCTTCTTTGTAAAAGTTTGCATATTACCTCTTTCGGTGTTCTCTCATTTTATGGAGTTGCTAAGAGCCAGTTGTTCTATAGACAATTTCACAAAAAATATATATTTTATTTTTAACAATTTAAAAGCTCTACGTACATTACTTATTAAATTTTTATTTTTAACAATTTAAAAGTCTATTTACATTACTTCATAAATTTTTAGAGGTAATACTAATATTTTACTTATCTATAGCTAGAAACCGGTCATGCGAGTGTGTCAATATTATTGTTGTTAATTATACATATAAGAAACAAGATCCATCTAGAACCAAAGAAACCTATAGAGCAGCTACAAATCAATTAGAAATCCATGTCAAAGTTTCTCATATATCTATAAATATATTATATATACCTATCTAATTAGAGAGTATTATCAAAAACATGAGAAAGTGAGATTCAACGATTAATGATTATATAGAAACGAAAGATCAGCTACAAATCTGAATGATGTATCAGAAACATAAGCATCAAATCTTATCGATGCATGAAGAAAAAAGAGAACTAAGAAACTGGAAAAACCGTCTGCATTATTCTCTTAAGATTGACGTTACACTGTGCGCAAGAGCAATTACAAAAAGAAAGCTGCAGAAATGTTTTTGACTAAATCAAAGGTTAAAAAAAAATGTTTTTGACTTTTTTTTCTTTCAAATTTTCAACTGCTAAATTTCTCACAAACCGAATGTGCATAAGCTAGTAGTGATAGCGTCCATGAAAATTGTTTCCGAAAGTGGTATTTGTAACAAACTGATGACAAATGGTGTCTAAACTGATAGAATTATCAACTCTCACATTTAATTTAAAGGAATTTTAATGATTTTTTTTTAATGATTAATGAGTTCTTCACTTCTTCCCTAATTTTACAGTTTACCATTATTTCAAGTTCTATTTTTAATGACGATAAACTTGCACATGGTATTTCACTTTCTACTTTTAATATGTTTTATGTTGATTTTGTACCACCTGTTTGCCTCTCCAGATTGGTGTCTATGTCAAATCGGCTGAAAAAATGTAAAAAATACGATTTAGCGGTAGTTGCCTTGTTATTCGGTAATGGGCTTTGGGCCTTTTCTTATTGGATCTTCATCGCTTAGTTTACTAAGTGGACAATAGCTATTCAGCCTAAATAATCTTAGATCACATTTTCGTCGTCGTCTCTCTCTTCTACTCCGTTGCGCCACCATAAGTATTATAGGGATGTCCTCTTCATGTATTGTCCGCCAGAGTGTTTTTGGGGTTCATGTGAGTTTGTGAAGTGGTGCTGTGTCAATTGCACTATGGCCAACCTTGGTGATATGCTCCATTGCTATGTACTTTTTTTGTCTACTTTTTCATGTTTCAGTACAATACCCATTGGCTATGCATCAGTAACTAAAGTTGATTTCTTTATGCAGGAATCTGGCATCCTGAGGCATTGATGTTTTACATCTCCGTTTTTCAAAGAGAATTGTGGAGGTAGGGATAACTTGTTTTTAACATGCCTCAGCCACTGTAAGCATGCTCACTTTTTTTTTTACCTTGATCTTAATCTTATGAAACTCATCTGCAGCCAGCTCAACAGCTGTTGATTGTGGACTGGGTAAAGCCGCTGATAAGCTTCTTAATGCATGTTCTCCGCATCATGTGTTTAGGCAAATTATGAATAGCTTCTCCATTGTTGCAGGATGTCCATCATGGAAATGGAACTCATGAGATATTCGAGCAAAACAAATCTGTAAGCTTGCCCAACTAGATGGATGTCTTCTCATGGAGCGTAAGATTCAGTTCAGATTTCAGGCTGCAACTTGCATGAATGATTTGAATTGATTTTTTTATACACTAATTACTGGGAAACAATTGTACATTTCTTTGCACAGACATGAAGGTGGAAACTTCTATCCAGGTACCGGAGCTGCTGATGAGGTACCTTAGCAGACTTAGTTGCCACAATAAATCCATATCTACTAGATTCTTGTCGAGTTTGAATTACATGGTGTTAGATTGTGCTTTTTATCTTTTCATCTATTGAGGTGAAAGTTTCTAATTTTTATTACGTAATTGCAGGTTGGGACAAATGGTGGTGAGGGATACTGTGTAAATGTTCCATGGAGTTGTGGTGGAGTTGGTGATAATGTCTATATCTATGCCTTTCAGCATGTAGTTATTCGCATAGGTACATTACATAGTCGTGTTCTGCTTTTCCCTGACGAGTTTGTTTGAAGTTTGAACTCTAGTCTTTTTAGATAGTTTGGTTTCCACAAACTAGTCTTTGGCGCAGTTAATGACTAATATGCTCAGGAAGTGAACCAATCTTCTGTATTTAGTCTGATTTTGTCATCGTATCAGCGGGATTTGATGCGGGTAGAGGAGACTCACTAGGATGCTGTGATGTAAGTTTTACATTCTAAGACTGTTAGTGATAACTTCTGGAGTCAGTATTGTCTTGTGCACTTCATCAGTGGATATTTTGTTCAGTCTTTGTTTTAAGAAATCAATTTTAGTCTTTACTTACAGGTAACTCCAGCTGGTTATTCTCGAATGACACAGATGCTAGGTGATCTGTGCGGCGGGAAGATGCTAGTTATTCTCGAGGGCGGGTACGTGTTCTTGCAGTTTTTGAACAATCTCTTGTTTTTAAGAAGCAGTTTTAAAAGCTTTTCCTTTGTCATTAATTGCAGTTACAATCTTCGATCAATATCTTCTTCTGCTACATCAGTGATGAAGGTTAAATCTCTTTTTCAAAATCTCTGTATGTTTAAGGAGGAGACATACGTTTATTCATGATACCGCTTAATCGATAAAGGTGCTTATGGGTGAATCCAGAGAACGAGTTGCCTATAGCGACTACGCCTTCAAGAGCTTCTGCAAACTATTATTGATGTAATGAATATCCAAATTAAGTTATGGCCATTACTTGCTACCGCCTATTCCAAATTACTTTCAGAGTGGGAAACACGTCTGGTTAAAAACAAAGTGAGTGATCCTTCCCAAGAAAAACAACTGCATCATTCTTCGTTGCATTATTCTCTTAATGGGATCTCACTGGTTTTACAGAAAATCAGGTGAAAAGGAAGCTTCTTCGGGTCCCTACATTGTGAAAATGGAATCGAAAGAAGCTTTTGTACAACGTTCTCTCTGCTCGTATGAATTCAAGATCAAAGAGATGATATAAACACATCTTCCTAACCCCTCGTGGCAACTGTATTCTAATTCAAAATCTTTTGATACCACTAGAATACTACTTTGTCTCAGAACACTGATCTAGATATCTCGATTCTGTTCAGTATTTATTTTGCGTGCTGACATAATAGATTTCTATACCAACGGTGTTACCTGCGAACTGAAGAGTTTGCTTGAGCCAAGGCAGTAAGTTCATGGAAGTGAGTAGCAAACAGAGTAGGAGCTTTCTTTACTTGAACCAGATGCTCACATATTGCCCATTCTAAACCTGATATAGTCACCAAGATAATGTTAACAACATTATAAAGCATATTCACTCAAAATCCAAATAAAGGAAGATAAAGTGCAATTAAACTACCAAATTCCCCCCCCCCCCCCCTCCCCCAGTTCGTCGATTATTATCAGTTTTCTATCAGTAGCTCCTTTTAAAATCTTGACCTTTTACGCATGGATGTCTGCTTCCTTCTAGTACAATGTCTCCAACACTCTCTCAGCATTATGATATAAAACTGCAAAGTAACAATCAAAGAGTACAAGCTTTCATGCAACATCAGAAGGTCTTAATGATGATGTACCTGTGGTCGATATTGACAATATCATTCAGCAAGAAGAAAAAGGAAGCTTCCTATTCAGCAGCTACACATCAAAAGGAACTCATGGAGCAAGCAATCTGGTGTACAACAAGATATTGGAATGGACGAGTTGATTAATAAAAATAATGCTTCTGGTTTAGGGAATCAAATCAACAACGTTATGGTCATGACATTGCTTCTAAATCTGAAGGAACGGAGACTGGAAAAGTGTTGCCATGTGCACTATCTCATTCAAAAAAAATGCTTCACCAAAGGTACTCTATTTCCAAGTATCTTATGCAGAGTTCTAAGATAATTATGCGGTAACGTACACAACTCTATCTCCCTCTCATCTATCAGACTCTTTGGAAAATGTTTCCTTGCTAGTAGAGTTTGAGCCTACTCCCAACCAAGTACGCATTATGGAATTTGTTCCATCAAGTATTATCAAACACTGAGGACATACAGTCTTCAGCAGTTGATCTTTTAACCTATACATCACAAGCTGGTCTATTCGAAAGTCATACTCGTTTCACCGTGCTAAATGATGTTGATGAAACTGGGAATGAGCCGATGAGCTCTCTCAGTTTGACAAAGGGTGGAGAGCAGGGGTGAAGGTACATGGGCAAAGAGTGGATCAATTGCCCACCACAACTTTTAAAATATCAATGTATTTTTAAAATAAAATTTAGTGAATGCCCCATATGTATATACAATACTTTGTTAATAAATTTTGTGTTCATATCAAAATAATTTCTAGATTCGCCATTGGTGGAGAGTGACTAAACCTCTAATCAAATACCAATGATTGGAATGGACGAAAGTTCAAGGGAGAAGAAAGCATGGTCGTTGTGGAAGAGGTTCTTCTCACTAGCTACTCAGTCGACCATATCACTGCTTGGTTGTTTTAAAATGCTGCCTAAGTTCTATTGTAGGCTAGAGGTTTTAACAAAGATCATGAAAATGTTCATGTAAACTTTATTTCACATAAGGCTCTATGTCTTACCTTGTAACCTTTTGCTTTTAAATTGAATGCCCTTTAAAAAAAAAAAAAAAACAACCCAAGGTTGTACTAACCAAAGAGGTAACTTCTGGCCTACAGTTAGTAATGTCAAATGGGCGGGCTATTAATGGGTGGTCCGTGTCCAAATAGATATGGCCCGAAATAGATAGGCCCATATTGAATCATAAATAAATTTTGTCCAGATGGACGAACCCAATTACCTCCATGGGCAACATTGGGCTTAACCACTTGGACAATGGTCGGCCCAATAAAGTTTAATATCTAGGGTTTAGAAAATTGGGGGAAACATACCATTTTTTTGGTTTCATCGATTCTTCGATTTCTTCTTCGCCGTTTTCGATTCTTTTTTGCCTTCTTCGATTTGGAGGCTCCGATGAAAGTTTGATTTCGTCTTCTCTGATGGTTTGATTTCGTCAAATTTTTTATCTGTGATTTGTGTTATGGTTTTTCAATATTAGCTTCTGATTCATATCTTATGTGTTAGATGGATCTGTGCACTCTCGGTTATTGAATCACGAGAGCTCAATCCAAAGTCAAAACTCACTACTCACGAGGGATCGATTAAGTCACGAATAAGGTATGTTCGTCATGAGATCTATTTGATTTTGTATGTTATCTGTTGTTGTTTGTTGTTGTGTTATATGATGTGATGACCCATTTTCACTCTGAAGATAGTCTGAAGATATCTTTGATCTTCTCGTGAATCTGACCCATTTGTGTTTTGTGATCAATCGTATAAGTGGTTTTGGTACTCTTTGCTACTGATATAGTTTGAAAATAAGAATATGCTTTGACATTTAGTATGGATGTTGAAATAACTACATACACACGTTTGTTTGCTTAAGTAGAACTTACACGTATGCGTATGCTCATCATAGACTATAAGAATTGTTTGTGTATGATGATTGATGACCCATTAGTGCACTCTTTGCTACTGATATAGTGAATAGTTATGCAAGGTTGCTTACTATGTACTGTTGTTGTCAGAAGACAAGTCAGTGTCAGATAATTAATGGTTGTTTCATGGTTGTTCTGAACTGTTGATTTCATATTTTAATGGTCTCTCTTGTTTGTTACTATGAGTATGTCTTTGTCTTTTTGTGTCGTATGTTCTCAACATGTATAACTGATGTTTTCTCTTTTGTTCATGTAGATGAATGCAGATACATTGAACCTGAACGATGATGACTATTTGAGTATTGAAGACATGATGGCTGAGAATGAAGATGAGCAGAATGCACAAGTTGATTATGTAACGAGTGCTGCTCAGACTAGAGGTAACAAACGTAGGCACTCGATATGTTGGAAGAACTTTACTATTATAGGAGATAAGTTGCCTGATGGTAGTCATAACGTTAAGTGCAATCATTGCAATCATCTCTACAACTTAGATCTAGGTAGGAATGGAACTAGTACTATGCTTAGGCATTCGAAACGGTGTTCAAAGACTCCTGGATGTACACCTGGTAGTAATAGGAAGCTGAATATGATGGTCTTCTGTGAAATGATGGCTATTGCTATAGTAGAGCATAATCTGCCTTGCACATTTATCGAGTATATAAAGTGAGAGATGCTCTTGCTTATGTGAATTCAAGAATTGAAGTTCCTCGTAGGATCAGCTTCACTACTGATCTTTGGAGAGCAATCACGGTAGAGGGTTATTTGTGTCTGACAGCTCACTATCTTAACGCAAACTGGAAGCTACACGCGAAGATTGTATCATTTTGTGTGTTTCCTCCTCACACTGGTGCAAGCATTGCTATGAAGTTAATGGAGATATTGAAAGAGTGGGGCTTAGATAAGAAGGTATTTACTGTAACGATGGACAACGCTACTTCAAATGATAATATGCAAGGGTTTCTAAAGAGACAGCTTCGCAAGGATTTGGTATGTAATGGTGAATTTCTGCATATAAGATGCGCGTCACACATCTTGAACCTGATTGTTCAAGATGGCTTGTCAGTGATTGGTGAAACTCTAGAGAAGATTAGGGACAGTGTGAAATTTGTAAAAGGTTCAGAGTCCAGGGAAAAGATGTTTGAAGCTTGTGTGGAAACCGTTGGGATTCAGAATAAGAATAATGTTGGTATTATTTTGGATGTGACAACGAGGTGGAACTCGACATTCTTGATGTTGTCTAGAGCTATTGAGTTTAAGGATGCATTGCGTAATCTCTCTGAAGTTGAGCCAAGCTACACGTGTTTTCCTTCATATTTGGAATGGTCAAGAGGAGCACTCATCAGTGAGTTTTTGTCTCCATTTTCTGAGATGACAAACCTGATTTCAGGCTCTTCTTACCCTACTGCAAACTTGTACTTTATGCAAGTGTAGAAAATAGAGAGTTGGCTGAGACATCATGCGACTTGAGAAGATGATACAATACATGAAATAGTGAAGATCATGAGGCAAAAATTCGACAAGTACTGGGATGACTACAGTGATATACTTGTAATTGTTGCAGTTTTGGATCCAAGGTTGAAGTTCAAGTGCTTAGGGTACTGTTATACCACTCTAAACCCGTCAACAAGGAAGGCTAACATGGATCATATTCGTAAAAAGATGGAGAAGTTGTCTGGAGTGTATAAGAAGAGTACTAGGACTACTACTACAACCACTTCAGAAACCACATTGGAGAGTAGTATACCAGCTGGTTATGGGGTAAGTAGTCAATCTATAGTCACTGGTTTTGGTACTTTACTACTTGGTTAGTTGGTTTGCTCTTAATCACTTTTTTAATGTTTATACAGCAGGGGTTTTTTTATGCATTCATTACTCAAAATGCAAGAGAAGAGAAATCATCTTTAGATGTGTACTTGGCTGAAACGGCCATGGATATGTTTGCTTTTCCGAAACTAGATGTCTTGGAATATTGGAAAAATAATAAAGCTCGGTTTAAGGAGTTGTCTCGTATGGAGTGTGATGTTCTTTGTATCCCATTACAATTGTATTTTCAGAGTCGTATTTTAGTGTTGGAAACCGGGTCCTTACCAAGTACAGAAGCCGACTACTACCATCCAATGTACAAGCTCTCATATGTATAAGAAACTGGCTCTGTGGGTTTGAACGGATGAGTAAGTCTTCTTTGCTTGTTTATGTTATGTGAAATACTTGTTTGATATGTATTGAGTCTTCGAAGTTTTTTCCGTAATCTCAGTTTCTAGGAGCAACGTTGTAAGCTGTCATAGTTGATCTGTCACTAGCAGTCACTTTAGACTAGATCTCATCTTTTGTATCGAGTCTGATATGTATTGAGTCTTGTTTTGTTAACATCAGTTATGGACTTCTTGTTGATATGCTAGGTGATTCTGAAGATAAAGAGGAAGAGAATGAAGGTGAATGTGAAGAAGAAGAAGAAAACGAAGAAGAAGAAGGTGGAAGAAAGAAGAAGAAGGTGGTGACCAAGTGAAGAAATGACTTGCGTAAATTTGTGTCAATGTGTTTGTTTCTGTTATGTGAACTTGTGAACTTGTGTGTTTTCACTTTTTAATGTTGTGTACTTGTGCGTTTTTTGTAACTTTGAAACATGAAGTTTAAGTTTATGACATTTTTAAAATTGAAAACTTAAGAATCCTTACATCTTTAAAACTGAAAGTTATGTTGTTTGCACTAAGTGGACGTACGAGACCTGTGGACAGCCCATCAAATCATGGTCTTATCTGGTTATGGTCTCATTTGGATATGGTTCTATTTGGGTTTCGACCAAAAATATCCAACAAAAAAATGAAGCCCATTTGGACACACCCAACTCCACCCAACCCGCCCATTTAACAAAACATCCATCTCAGAAGTCAGAAAGTAACCATGCATACATAAACTGTCTAATTTGGCGGGAAACGGATTATGTGTGGATGTTGTTGGTCCATTAAATAAAAGGCCCATAAACCCATATTGGGCTTATTTGGCTAAACAAACATTTATTATCACATATCCATAATTTTGAGTATTTACGAGAAGAAGAGAAAAATATTTTATTTCTTTGTGGAAACATGATTAACGACAACATTGTTTGGATGAGGATAGATTTTCACAAAATCATTATCCAAATAATTTATGTGATTAATATATATATGCATATAGAGATGATAAGTTATCTAGGAAAACTTTGGACAAAGGGAAGTGGAAGGTTTGTACTAGAAAGCACTATATTGGCTATCGAGGACGATGATGGCCCTTTGATGAGCCACAAAAGTCATATGAACTTATCTTTATGTCACTTATGATTCCAAATAGTCAGGTATATTCCCCGTTTTTATTGATTCCTTATTTATCTTCATCAGTTGCATTTTTTTATTTTTGAAATATTCTGTTGATTATAATGATCTTTGATCATATGTGATCTTCATGGATGTCTTTTTCTTTACTAAACACACATATTTTCTTTTTGGGGGAGAGAAACAAAGTTTATTGATGATATTGAAAAGCAAAAACTATAATGGATAAGTGAGTCTGTACAAAAAAAAAGGTCCAATTGTTTTCATTTTTACCATTTTCCAAAAATTTGAGTGCATCGTCTAATAATTTATGATTGTAGTTTTTTTTCTTCTAAAAATGTCAATTCGATAAGAGTTTAGTACTGAAACACTACGAATGTTGACATTGTAATTACTGTTTGTCGCATCTTTATTCTCACATAGTTGAGACAAGAAAATGGATATCGGAAATTAACAGTAAATATTGTGTTATTTATTTTTTATAAACTATGGAAACTGTTATTGACAGAACTACAGAAGATATTATCACAAAGTTTAAATGTCCCCAGTTTCTTGTCATGATGATATTTAAGAAAAACTTTATATAGAGTACAGCCAAGCCAATCTAACCAAGCCATGATATAACACACACACATACACACACACTTATCTATGAACATATAATAAACAATCCACACGCACACACATATACACACAACATACATCATTTAAAATTTATCTAGTGTGTCAATTATAATCGAAAAAAACATATTTTGTTATGTCTTGTCCCACTTCGACATTGTGTGACATCAAACTTTAAGAACACACCATCCGTCATATTCAAGGCTTAGTTATGGAAAATTATCTAATTTCGATATTGTTATCTAAAATTATCTGTTTATAAAAAAATTTCAAAAGTAAACTTTTATCATATGTATATACAAACTGATTCTTAGGAATAGATAAAACTACAACTAAATTTGGATATATTTGTAGAAGTAAGCTCTAGATTTGTGCGTCTTCGAGCAAGATCTAGTTTTATATGATCATCCATTCGATCTCTAACTTTACATATATATTAAGACATGACGTCTTATGATAATCCATACAAAATACATAAATAAGGATATATAAATTAAACAGGCTGTTACATCATAAACCAAATTTAGAGGTGAAGCATTGTGCAAAGATAAAGTAAGCAAACAAAAAAAGGATAAAGTAAGCAAATTGAATATTTGATTGTGGTTGAAGCCATTATAAAGGTTTGAAATGATTGAAATAAAAGGTCGGGTATCATGAGGTTACATCGCCAGGAGGAAATGAACATCAATTTCTTAACTTTAATAAGCCTGTTAATTTAAGATTAAAATGCAGACTCAATAATCTTCTTTTGGAATTAGACAAAAATAAATAAATATAAACCATGATAAAATGAATTCGTTTGAGAATATACATATACTATATTCTACAAATAATGTAATTCAACATATACAAGATATGAGAAAGGCTAATTAGATTACATCACTGATATAAACACTAAACTCGAGATTTTTCTGTGGTTAAAATGTTGAACAAAACATAATTTGTTCTAAAAAGTATATACTCACACATTTTACCACATTATACTTAGACTTTTTCTTGGGTTCACCAACCAATAGAAAGTTGTCATTTTAGATCTAATATCTTTTAATTAAGGAAACAAAATAACTTGCCAAATTATATTATGCTTTTAAAATAAAAAATAAAAAATTAAATAAATAAAAATAACAATAGTTCTAAAAAAAGATTATTTAAAAAAAAATATTTATTTTTAAGATTTAGAGTTTAGTGTTTAAGATTTATAATTTAGAATTTATCCAAATGTTTAGTGTTTTTCCAAGGGTTTAGGG
>NC_027748.1:35250146-35256235 GCF_000695525.1 Brassica oleracea var. oleracea | reverse complement strand
ATTAGAGTTTAGGGTTTAGTGTTTTGTTGACAACATGTTTAGTGTTTTTCCAAGGGTTTAGGGGTTTACCCAAGGATTTAGAGTTTACCCAAAGATTTAGGGTTTAGGATTTGAGTTTAGGGTTTAGTATTAGAGTTTAGGGTTTAGTGTTTTGTTGACAACATGTTTAGTGTTTTTCCAAGGGTTTAGGGGTTTACCCAAGGATTTAGAGTTTACCCAAAGATTTAGGGTTTAGGATTTGAGTTTAGGGTTTAGTATTAGAGTTTAGGGTTTAGTGTTTTGTTGACAACATGTTTAGTGTTTTTCCAAGGGTTTAGGGGTTTACCCAAGGATTTAGAGTTTACCCAAAGATTTAGGGTTTAGGATTTGAGTTTAGGGTTTAGTATTAGAGTTTAGGGTTTAGTGTTTTGTTGACAACATTTTTTTTTTTGAATTCGTTTTTTATATATTATTTTAATTTATTTTTAAATTTTATTTTGAAAAAATAATATAATTTGCCAAATTATTTGGTTTCCTTAGTTAAAAAATACTAGATTTAAAATGATAATTTTCTATTGGTTGGTGAACCTAAGAATAACTTTTAAACTTAATGGAAAAAAGTATGCTTCTAATAACTATTAGGAATATTTTTAATGATCACATACGATATCTGATCAGTATGGCATGCATCTCTAGATTGAAATGTTATATAATTTTTGTAAAGAACAATAATATGAAAATTTGGTGTTGTCAAATCTCCTGAACTTAGGCGTGAAAGTAGGAACATATTGTATAGCCTATATGTCTATCTTTTCGTCATCACTAAACCTCAAAGAAGCACTACATCAACTTCTTATTCTCCCATTAAGTTTGTCACGATAATATGTTCTTTTCTCATTAAAACTCAAATACCTGAGATAATATCGTTTCTCTTTATTCATATGTAAACTAACATGACATAATCAACTTAGATAATCGTGATCTATATTTAAGAGGTGACTGTAAATAAAATAGTATTATCTCTTCTTTTCTTTTTTGCAATTTTAATATTTATACTTATTTGACAAACCAAAAATATTCTGAACCACATAGTGAGTTCAGACACTCTTCAGGAACCATTTTTTATAGCTAGTTCCTTTAAATTAATTGGATAGTTTTCTATTTAATTTATATGTTTTACTATTTTGTCTCTCAAAGTTCTATGAGTATTGATTCAAGAGTGACGGTTTAATTTAATTTTCTTATAGAACTTTATACATTTTTGTCATTGCAAGCAAGAAAATCTCTACAAATAAAAAGAAGTTTAAGAGTATGGAAGGAAGAAGTCAATACTGAGTTCTCCCATGAAGAAAAGTGGAGACAACCACACATTATTTTCCAGAACACATTTCTTTGAAAGGAAACTGCGCAAAGGAACGATAATCAAAAAGAGCATTGACTCTCTTTGCTATAAATAGAAAATGATTCATTATCAATTCAAGAACCAAAACAACAAATATAGATGATATGTAAATAAAGTTGGAATTTTGTACTTTTGGTAGTGATAATGAGTGACTGAGATTTGTAACCAACAAAATTGGGAACAGAAGGTAGCTAATATAACACATAATGAAAGCACTCAGGGGAAAAGCAAAACCAATACCCACTTTGCCCAAAAAAAAAGTTTCAAAGATTAATCGAAGATTGAAACTTTAATTTGAGTTTCACTATAAATAATTTAAACTGATTCACAAAGAAAAACTAAAATTGTGATATATGTTGATGTCTTCTTCATGGGCTATATGAGAAAGAAAAATTGAAAGCAACCATAGAAGAAGCCAGCGAGTCCTTCCATTATAGTCATGTGGTCCTCCTGATAATGGCAGGCCTAGGGAGATAAAGAGAGAAGAGAGAGAAAGAAGAGAAAGCATGGGATGCTTGATAATTAGGTACGAGAAGGCGGCATGTATAAATGGAAAGAGAGGATAACAATGGATGACTATAATAAGAGATTTTTATTTACAATGGCAGTGTTTTATCTTTGCACGTAACTCCATAATATTCCAACAGTATGTACGTATACGTGCATATATCATATATTGTATTTGCGTACGTACTTGTATAGGGCACTGGTGAGTAGCTTGTAACTATTGTGTTCGGCATTTTACGAAAAAAAACTACTGTGTTCGGTTTTCACACATTAACGAGGTTGGAATGACTCTTCTTTCGTTCTCCCAACTAATTCCTCAAGATATGTAAAAGTACTATTGTGTCATAATAACCTATTTAAAATGAATAGTGAGTTATAGTCTTATAGATATACAATAAAGTTAACACAACACCAGCTCACCATATACTCAGCTTTAAATGTTTAGAATGATGTTCTTTTAAAAAAAATGTTAGAAAAGATATATCAAGTATATGTTTTTCATATTTAAATGTGGAAAATAAGAGAAAATAGTGATGCAAAGCTTACAAGATAAGCACGAGAGAGAAAGAGGTTCTCTTTTTAGAGAAAGCGACATGTAATATATGTATGAGATATAATGTGTGTGAGATAGTCAAAAGAAAATAAAAGAGTGGTCGCTCATGGCATACTGAACAGAGAACTAAAGCTTTTTATGTTCTCCTAATATTATTGCAGCTTCATTTTCTTAGGGTTTCACACTGCCACGTGCAGTCCTCCTATTTGAAAATGAAAACTTATAATCCTGTACCTCTTCTCCAATTTGACAAATTTTATTATTACTAGGCTACTAGCTAATCATCTATAACTACAATTAACTTCATCCTCTTCATGAAAATTATTCTAAGCATAAGGGTTTCTTGATGCAGGGCTTGTAACAGATTTTAATCCTGTTCTCCATGCCTCGTTATCACGAATATTAAACAAACGCGTTATAGTAATTTTGTACTTTATTGGTTAAACAAACGCTTTATAGGGATTGGAACCAGATCTACGGCTAGGGGCGGGCGTTCGGGTACCCATTCGGGTTCGGTTCGGTTCTATTCGGGTTTCGGGTTTTCGGGGTCAAAGATTTCAGTCCCATTCGGGTATTTCTAAGTTTCGGTTCGAGTCCGGTTTGGATCTTTGCGGGTTCGGTTCGGGTTTGGATAACCCATTAAAATTATTTTTAAAATTTAAAATTTATTATATACTTTAAATTTTCCAAAATTTATAAACAAAATAATATATTACATACAAATTTGAATAACATATGTCAAAATACCTAAACTTAACATATAATTTGATTTGCTTTGAATATTTGGATAAGATAATCAATAGACATTTCAAGTATTTTTGGTGTTTTGAGTATATTTTAGCTATTTTAGGCATTTACTTTTGACTATTTGTATATATTTTCAAGTATTTTGGAAAATTTAAAAATATATTATATATTTTGGATGTTTTTAATAGACATTAAATCTAAAACATATTATATAAGGGGTATAGAAATCTATTTCGGATACATTCGGGTACCCGAAATACTTCGGTTCGGGTCGGGTTCGGTTCCGGTTCTTTACATACCAAAATTTTGACTCCGTTCGGATATTTAATCAATTTCGGTTCGGGTTCGGTACTACTTTTTCGGGTCGGGTTCGGTTCGGTTTTTCGGGTTCAGATTTTTTGCCCAGCCCTATCTACGGCTAGATCCTCGTCGTACGGCTTTCTTAACGTGGGAAGAACTCCTCTCTTGGCTACGAATCTCAGCTGCATCAGCACCTTCAACCCTGAAGAAAATAGCTACCCAATTTCTTCTCTACAATGTTTAGAGGCAGCGTAACTCTGCAGTTCACCTCAACGGATTCTTGCCATTGCAGACAACTTTCAACATCATCGACAGGGAAATCCGCAACACCATTAGTGCGAGAAGACATAGGAGGAAGTTCACGACTTTTATGCAACTTTGGATTAGATGACTCGTTCTTCTACTCTAATTTTCTGTGCATACCTTGTTTTCTATTTCTTTTTTGCCAAGGTATCATTAACTAGGCTTTTGTAACCCTAAACCTTTCGTTCTATGATATTCACATTTTAGAAAAAAAAAAAAAATGTCAATGCTTTCGTCATTTTTCCAATTTGAACTCAATGGGATTTCAATAAGTAGACGTGAGCAAAAGGGGTTGCCCTTTTTCAAAAACTACCTCATTTATCTTTTCTAGATTCAATTGCTAAAAGTACCTGATGACAAAAAAATATTTAATTGCTAATTTTTTTTTGCTAATTTTAATTGCTAAACTTTATAAAACAATATGTTTTTTTGAAAGATGTATAAAACAATATGTTGTTTAACCTTTTGATTAGAATGATTCTAGAAATGCCAAATGAAAAAAGATATTTATTTAATTAGGGTGTGTGTGTTAGATCTATCATTTGGATTTATTTTTTTAAATGATTCATTCTATGAGATCATGATTTTTCTTTTAAGTTATCCCAGTATATAATATTATAAATATTTATTCAAATCCAAAATTATAGCACTGGTGATTCGAAGAAATACATGTAATTATGTAAGAAATCGTTGTCGTAGTCAGCCGCTGTTGGAAATCCATTCTTTCTCTCTTCTTTAACTTCTCGCAAGGAGCTTCTCTACTCACATATAGTCATTTTCAGGTGCCGGTGGTTCATTTCTATCAAATGGCAGTTTTGCGGTTGTATTCTAGATTTTATTTTTCAACGCCTCAGTCTCTTTTCTTTGTTTCGTAGTGGTGTTGGTGGTCACCGTCATTGGCGCTTGTGTGTGTTCACTGGTATCGAATTCTATCCAAGGAGCGGCTGAGTTTTCGTCCAGGGTGTTGGACCTGTTTAATTAGATTGGTATATTTTTAGGCTTCTCTTTGCCAACTCCATTAAGGATTTAATATTTTAGACCACAACTTTTTTCTACTTTTGCTTTATATTTTTCTTCTTCATGCATTTTATTGTAGCAAAAAAACATGTAAGCCTTTCAAAAAGAACATTTAATTAATTTAGTGCTATTGAAAACATTTTACATTACTGTTTTAATGATGGAAAGTTGTTTCAGAGAATTTTTAAATTTAATACTATAAGAAATTTTAAGTATAGTATAAATTTTTTAAGTTGACAAAAAGTGTTTTAAAAAATGATTTAAATAGAAAATTGTCAAAATAATGATAAAAGTGAAAGTCCCTTTAGTCTAGTGATCTGACTAAATGTTCATTAATAATTTTACACTATGAGGTAAAAGTTTTAAATTCCAGGAAAATCGGAATTATGCAAATTAATAAAGAAAAAATTTAGAACATATATGCACTATGGTACAAAGAGCACCATCAAACGTGAACCCATAGGACGAATCATGTGATGCAGTCATATAAAATTATCTATAATATTTTTATAGTTTATAATAATATAATCATCCAGCATTAAAAACATTAAATTGATCATATTTAATTATATACAGAATTCAAAATTTGTGTTTGACGTTTATATAATACTAGGTGAATGTCCGCGGTTTCGCGGGTTTGAATGTTTTGTAACAATATATTTATTATAATTTTTAAAAAATATGTTTTTATCATTATGTGTTTTTGTTAAATATTTTTTCTAAGAATAATTGTTAAAAATGATAAATAAGACTATTTTAAATAGTTTTTGATATTTTTATTGATATTTTACTAAAATTAGTTATGCATAATATTCATGATTCAGTTTTTAATAAAATTACTTAAGTTTTGAAGGTATATAATATAACACTGAAACTTTTGAAATATTTTATATAGTTTAGAAATATTTGATTGCTAAAAATGATTTTATGAAGCAATATATCTATTATATAAATCACATATTTAATTACCATAAATTATTTTGTGCAAATAACTAATTCTAGAACTAAATTTCGTACTCATAAAATAAATAATAATTGAAAATTCATTAACAAATCAAATTATAATATATTTTTTTTCTCAAGCTCTACATATGATCAACACCTAAGTAAAAATCAATTAAGTAATTTATCATTTAATATAAAATGAAATTTAAAAATATATTTTATAAATTAATTTATAAGCTTGTATAAATAAATTAAAACCTCTTATCATAATTTAAAACATATGATAAGCCAAGATAAATAATTTTATAAATGTATTTATAAAAATGTATTTATAAT
>NC_027748.1:35222528-35250101 GCF_000695525.1 Brassica oleracea var. oleracea | reverse complement strand
AAATGTATTTATAATTTTTATAAATGTATTTATAATTTTTATAAATGATTTATAAAGCATGCATGAATTTTATTAGATATTAATAGCTATTATAATTCTTTATATAGAAATATAAGGCCATATACAAATATAATCTTTATATAAGAATATAAAATCATTATATCGAGTTTAATAAACCTTTTTTATTTACTATTTTTTGTAGTTTATAAATATATAAAAATCGATCAAACATTATTACTTTTTCTATATTTTCAACAATTAGTTACCATAAATAATTATTTATAATATTATATAGATTGTTTGGCAAATGATATATATTAATTGTTTATAGATTTATTTGTAATATTATGTAGATTAATTTATAACAGTTTTTAAGATTTCATAAATGATTGACACATAAACAAATATCTTTTAAATGACTTTTAAATTAATATATAGTAGAATATATAACTTTGATTTCAATCTCTTAAAGATAATTTACAAACTCTTATAATAATTTAAAATATACAATAAGCCAAGATAAATAATTTGATAAAAAAATTTATAGATGATTTATAAAGCATATAATATGAATTTTAAAAGATGTTAATAGTTATTACAATAATTTATATAAAATATAAAGCTTTTAAATAAGAATATAAAATCATTATATTGATTTATATAAACGATTGTCGTTTATTATTTTATGTATTTTTTAAATATAAAAAAGGATCAATTAATTTCTCTTTTTATAATTTCAACAATTAGTTACCATAAATCATTATTTGAAATATTATGTATTTTATTTGGCAAGTGATATTAATTGGTGATAGACTTATCTTTTCTTTTAGATCTAATTAAAATAAATAAAAATAAAAATCATCGACCAATCAAATTATAACAATTTTGTAAGAGTTCACCTATGATCGACACGTAAGCAAAAATCACTAAAGTGACTTCTCAATTAATATATAGTAGGATTTCTATAATTTCAACAATTAGTTACCATAAATCATTTTTTGTAATATTATTTATTTTATTTGGCAAGTGACTTACATTTTCTTTTAGATCTAATTAAAATAAATAAAAATTAAAAATTATCGACCAATCAAATTATAACAATTTTGTAAGAGTTCACCTATGATCAACACGTAAGCAAAAATCACTAAATTGACTTCGCAATTAATATATAGTAGGATATATCATGTGTATATATATTCTGATGTTGGAATGCAAAAACTTTATGTTCTTCCTTCCCTCTCATTTCCTTAAAACTGAATATTAAATTTCCTCATTTTCTTCTTAAATACTTAAAAGGAATATAACTTAATATATATTCCCTGATTTGTGAATACTTTATTTTATTTATTCTGTATTCAAATTTTTTAATTTTGATGATCTTCTTAATATGCAAATAAAACTTTATATATAACTCTTTGTGATAGCTTTCATTTCCATTGAACTAAATCTCATTGCCTTCGTTTTGTCATTTTATCATATCTTATCTTAATTAACTAAAATATGCTAAATGATATAATTAAGTTGATAGAGTTTATTTAACTAAACTCCATGTGTCACTTTATTGGTACCAAAGATACTTTCAGTAAAAATTTAAGGTTAATATAATCATCAAATATATGATTTATCGACAAACACACATTTAACCCAAACTAGAAAAATATCCTATGAAGTTAACAGAAAATGTTATTGTGATAGCTCAAAGATAAGTTTAGTAGATTAGATGATGTATATCTATATTTTGATTTCATATTAATTGTAAAGATATAAATATAGATATAAATCTCTAATTATTTATTTTTGATAGATATCAAAGACTTATTTTTGAGTTCTTAGCTAATTTGTATTAATGAAATATCTCAAAGAAATCTAAGAAGATAAACAAAGACAGGGTCCTATATATTCTCTTAAAACAATCCCCAGAACTAAATATAAAGGAGATTTATCATCATATTTCACAAAAACAAAACGAATATATACTTCTTTTCATGCCAATAAGAAGAAAATTAAGCAAAAGTAAAGAAAATAATTTCCTCTTCAAAAGCATACTCTCCTCTCAAATTGATGTTGTTCCTTCTCCATTATGATATCTCTCGGCCTCTCTCTCTATAGCTGTCTCTCTCTATAATTTATCTTTTTCTCTCTCTCCATTCTAGTTCATAGCACATAGACTTATTTAAGTACATTGCCTGTGTTGTCTTTCTCAACCATTAGTCCTTTACTTCGATAAAGGTACTCTCGTTCTCTCACTCCACACATTTAGACATAGATTCTCTTGAACAAAGACATATTGTACCATCTGCCTAATCACTATTACTGTTCCTTCTTTCATTTTTTCTTGATTTCGCAGGCTAAGGAAGAAAAGTTTTGATTGTCTTCGTCATTGGAACAGTAATCTTCTCTTTGATTTTATGCTTTCTCTCATTTTTTTTTCTCTTTTTGGTGCGTGTGAAGAAGGTTTTGGTACAAGTGTCATTCTCAAAATTTTGTTTTAGGTTTTAATTTTGTTGCTTCAAAACACCCAAAAGGACATGAACAACAACAAGACTTTCAGTACTACAAGCACCATCAATGAAGACTACATGTCATTCCCTTATAATGACAATTATTGCTCACAACCATTACTCCCTTTTAGCCCTTCCTCTACCATTAACGACCTCTTGATTCACTCCAATTCCAACATATCAAACAATCATCTTGACCATCATCATCAATTCCTACAAGCAGCTTCTCCTTTTTCTCAATTCGAATTCGTCCAGGATTTTTCTCTCCTCCCCTCTTTCCTTCCACAAAACATTATCCATAATGATAACCAAACCATAAGCACCAATGACCATCATCATCCATCCCTTCTTCCTTTGAACAACACCATTGATGAATCCCAACTCATTGAGCCGTCGGAGACCATAACCACACACAACGAAGACTCCCAGAGAATCTCAACTACTCAAGACCCGAAAATGAAAAATGCCAAGAAACCAAGCAGAACGGACCGGCACAGCAAGATCAAAACGGCTAAAGGGACAAGAGATCGTAGAATGAGACTCTCTCTAGATGTCGCCAAAGAATTGTTTGGCTTACAAGACATGCTTGGATTCGACAAAGCCAGCAAGACCGTTGAATGGTTGCTCACACAAGCCAAACCCGAGATCATAAAGATCGCCAACAGCCTTTCTAACCAGTTTAAACACGGCGGATTCAGCAGCGGAGATGACTCCCAAACCCGTACGTATACATTCTTTCTAGTTTTAAGTATACTAATGTTTTCATTTTCTTATGAAAAAATTTGATCTTCTTCATGCTTAATCTAAAACTCTGAGTTTCGAAATTAACCAAGGACCGGCGTTAGGATCAACGGAGACATCGTCTGATCTATGCGAATTTGCATCTGTGTGGACAGTCGAGGATAGATGCAGCAACACTAGCATGACCGGTACGTACGTTAACCGTTGCCAACTTTTTATAGTTACAGTTTCAATTTTCTATCAAAGAGTTATAGTTTTATATATATTTTTCGAAAAAAGACAAATTGTATTGATATTAAAAAGATTTTACTAGATACATAAACATGTTTTTACAATTATTGATACAAATAGAAGAAACTGAAACAATTTGATAAGGAAAGGGAAATTGTAACAAATTTTCATGTCGAAACTCGTATAACATATGAAATACGAAATAAGCTAACATATGAAATATGTTGTCTCTTCTTTGTGTTATTTTTCATATTTATATTCACCATTTCGTAGAAAATAAGGTGGATGGGAGAACAATGAGAGGGAAGAGAAAGATGTCGCAGCGAACGCCCATTTTGAAGGAGATGTCTAAAGATGCCAGAGCCAAAGCAAGAGAGAGAGCAAAGGATAGAACAATGGAGAAGATCATGAAGAGAAGACCACAAGTAAATGCCGTAGAAGAAGTAGAAGCTCATAATCAGCATGATGAGGTAGTAAAGAATAATAATTCTGGTGTTAATTGGACTACTTCTTTTGAGGTGACGCCCAGCGGAAAAAATATGGAAGAACTTTGCAAGAACAATCGTTTCGCAGTTTACAACGATATTGTGGTGAATAAAAAAGATCACATTTCGGAAGAATCATATAATATGATCAGCCAATTGAATTCATCATTTCCAATGCTTACTCACCATCGCAGCCAAGGTGCAGCTACTTCCATGGAGGTAACTTATTCTATATCTACAAGTCACATTTCCTTACATATTTTTAAGAAGTTTTTTTTTGTTGGTTTCTAGTAAATTCAGTTTTTGTAGGCTACCTCAAATCCCTAATTACCAACAGTACTGATTATTTAATACTATATAATGAGATTATCAGTTCGTTTTATGTATTGTGGGTTGGTTATTTATAATTAATTATCATCTAGTTCCATATCAAAAAATAATGGAAAGGGGCGCCGTTTTTCAGTTGATTATATTATCTCTTTGCCAAATTTCATCAATTTGTTTTTGTTTGGTTACGTTCCTTGCAGCAGCAGCAGCAGCAGCAGCAGCATCAGGTTAGGGATGTTCATCACTTCTTGTACAACTATCATAATATGTGATGATGATATAAATTACCGTTAATTTCTCAAATTAATATATAATAATTTGTATATGTGAGTCTTATGAAGCTTTTTTGCTTCACTTTCTTGTCACATATTAAATCGATGTAAAACAATCAACGCCTTTTATATAATTTTGTTTAATTATAGTTCGAGTCGAACCTTATATGCATAGCATTAAACCCAATTTCGTTAATAAATGTGCTTGTTCTTCATTCCAAAATAAAACTAAAGTAACAATATGTGTGTTTTTACTTTGTGGGAAATCGTCTCTGTCTACATGGATTCAGAAATTGTGTCAAGTGGTGAAAAAAAAAGCTACTCTCTCCGTTTTATAGTAAATGAGGTTTAGACTTATTCACGTAAATTAAAAAAGCGTTTATTTATATTTTTATTAAATATTCATCTAGCCACAAATCATTCAATGATAAAATCTAGATTTTATTATATAAATGGTCAAACAACATAAAAATTAATAAGTTTTATATAGAAAAATTAAAATGTCATTTAATTTGAAACAATTTTTTTTAGAAAATCTTCAAGTATTAAAAATGGAGGAAATATTATTTATGGTTTAATTCGCTTTCACTCTACTGATTCTCTTTATGAGACATCTACGTCAATTCTAGTATAGTCCATTAAGCCGAAATCAAGAACTTCAAAACCTTTCAAGGATATTAACTTAGTTAAATGGAGCAACCTGTGATAACTATTATGTATAAGTGGGTTTAGGTTTACACACAAATTCATGTGTCTAGAAATCTAGATATATTATTATTCAGAGACGTTATCACTTTCTAATTAGTTTTTATTTTAGTGATGTGAAGCTAGCTATTTACTTTGTCCTTTTACCAGTGATATATATACATATATTATAAAGGGATTGAAGTTTTCAAAGTTATTCTGGATCGAAGTACAGATAAAAACATCCCAACAGTACGATTATGAACCTGATGTAGAAACTGTTTTCTATTAACATAAGAAATTATATATTCTGACAGAAACATATATATACTACAATAAGCTTGTTTCACTAACGTCCCCGTGTTCCATTTGTATGCTAATAGAATATACTTTGTTTGATAGCCTCATGGAAAATAAGTTTTTATCTGATTTGGTGCCACTTGCAGATGACCTATATATTGATTTTCTGTCAAACCTTTAGTGGTTGAGTTAGTTGTAGTCCAGCATAGAAGTATTTAATTATTCATAAAACATATAGGTCTGACCAGACCACACGCACCATATGCTTGCAATACATATTATTTTCATAGTATGCTTTTCCTAGAGTAGCATGTGTTGTTGTGTACCTTGGTTTTCCATTTTTATTAGGTCTTCTGGTGGCTCCTAAAAAACACATCCACATGAAAAAATATCCACCAGAATTCCATCTACAACCTCATAAATTTCCTCATTTATTCAGAAATAGAATAAATATTGAAAAATATGTAAGCATCTGATACCGAGTTTTTTTTTTCCGTCGCAACTGGAATTTGATTAAACAGAGTTCTGAAACGAAGCTTACAAACATAATACCATACACAGACAAACAAAGCCCGAATGATTTACGGGAACCTACACCCAAGAGATTTATGGGAACCAAACTATCATACCAACTTGAGACAAAGAAGAGACTAATCACTAGAGGGTCTCCAAATCCATAATACTCAATCATGCCATCTGCACATCGCCAAAAGAGCTGAAAGACAAGAGCTCATACCCCTAGTACATCGAAACTCATTGCCCACGGATACAGAAAAGAAAAAGACCAGGCCAAACCAACAAGAAATCTGTTATAGAAACTAAAGCCGGAACATCTGGCCCCGCCAAAACAAACCCGTTGCTAAAGACACAACAGACACCAACCAGAAAGACCAACCCCAGCAATCAACTCCAAAACCACCGCCAAGACCATAACGCTACAAGACCATCTGATTTACCAACCCAAACAAGCACGAAGGAATCCGAGGCACGACTCGATAAGGGACCACCATGAACCGGCGGCTGACCCAACCAACTAGCCACGCGACCTCCATGAAGATCGTGACCCGACACAAGCTCCTCGAACCAAAGCCCTCCGCCTATCTAGAAACACACCCTAACATAATCTAAACACGAGATCTACTAAATACAATGAAAATAAAGCTAAACGGACCGGCGGTGGCGCTAACGGAGCCGCCACGCGCCGGTCACCGGAGTTGCAGAGATGAACGGTTGAAGGGAGAGATAGGGACGAGATGATAAGGTGACTGTAAAATTTGTAATATATATATCGATGTGCAAACACAATACATAGGAGTACTCTATGGTTATGTCGGAAAATTGAACCAATTTAGAATAATATCATAATTCAACTATCAATATTAGAGTCCGTTTAACATTTTGTAAATCTGTTATGATTCAAAATGTCTGAAAATGTCTCGTAGTTGGTAATAACAAACACGCATGATAATTGCAGGCTAATGCCAAACATAAAAGACAATATGGGAGAAGAGATTTTAAAAAAAAAAAACTTGGGAGAAGAGATTGTGTTTTGTTTGGATTGTAAAGTTTGATTTTATTGTATTAATTAGTTACTGGATAAATAATACAATGGAGGAAGAGTGTACACATTAGAAGAAGTCCCAGACACGATGTGTCATTAACTTTTAGAGAGGAATATGAAAGACACTAAATGGTCTTAGCAAAAAAAAAACTGTCTAATGACAAAAGTGGGTTAAATGAGTGACGAGACATTTGAAAAGGATAAAAAGGAATAAGTACACAAATAAAAACAAAAGAACACTATGTATATATCAAAAATCATTTATAAGTCTATAACAGTTTTGTTTTTTTTTTTTGTTTTTTTTATAACATCTCAACTTTATTGATATCAAATCAATGTAACTTATTACATGAATCAGAAATTACATTAAACATGTTAATAAGAATTTTTAACAGAGACAGTAGTAACACGATGATTCCTAACGCATTCGTAGGATAAGCTGATTCGCTAACAGTTTTGTTTTTCTTATGTATATCAATTACCCGACAAAAATGCACATATTTATATTAGGGAAGCTACAATTACGAAAACTCAATATTTAATTAATCCGATTTGACCATTCATTTCTTTTTATGGAAGTGTAATTTTTATGTAACATTTTTTTGTAATATTTTATTGTTCTATATGGGTGTCTACATTACGACCAACGGAGTGCCATTGACTAAAATTTGATTTTCTTTAAGCAATTGTTTTAAAACCAGTTCAATTTCTATGAAAATGGGAGAAGAGATTGTGTTTTGTTTGGATTGTAAAGTTTGATTTTATTGTATTAATTAGTTACTGGATAAATAATACAATGGAGGAAGAGTGTACACATTAGAAGAAGTCCCAGACACGATGTGTCATTAACTTTTAGAGAGGAATATGAAAGACACTAAATGGTCTTAGCAAAAAAAAAAACTGTCTAATGACAAAAGTGGGTTAAATGAGTGACGAGACATTTGAAAAGGATAAAAAGGAATAAGTACACAAATAAAAACAAAAGAACACTATGTATATATCAAAAATCATTTATAAGTCTATAACAGTTTTGTTTTTTTTTTTTGTTTTTTTATAACATCTCAACTTTATTGATATCAAATCAATGTAACTTATTACATGAATCAGAAATTACATTAAACATGTTAATAAGAATTTTTAACAGAGACAGTAGTAACACGATGATTCCTAACGCATTCGTAGGATAAGCTGATTCGCTAACAGTTTTGTTTTTCTTATGTATATCAATTACCCGACAAAAATGCACATATTTATATTAGGGAAGCTACAATTACGAAAACTCAATATTTAATTAATCCGATTTGACCATTCATTTCTTTTTATTACAAAAAAAAATGTTGATGTCCCTTGCTAAAGCCCCTCCTAGATACAGGTGTCTAAACCGTAAATACTAATTTTGGTTATATCCCCCGGCGCACACTCTGTAGACCTCGCATCAAAGGACTTAACGTTAGCAAGAGAATGAAGTGAAGCTCAGGTTTGTACACCTCAAGGACAGATACGCCACAGTTGAATATATAGGGTTATGGGAGTACCTCAACCAGATCTCCAGATCTCTGTCTGCAAGACAAATGCTGCATGAGAGGTGTCTCGCTACAAAGCAGGTCTTGCTTGGGTTCTAAGCGGAAGCTCCGATCTGACAGGACGGCAAGGAACATCGATCCAGACCTTCGTAAACTCTCCATTGATCGTTGAGGCTCTGGCGGCAAGGGAGAGACTTTTTATGGCTGCAAATCAAGGGATCTCGAATCTCTGGATGTGCTCCGACAATCTAACGCTCATTGCAGCAATTAACAACAAGACACAGAGGAAGGAGTTGCTGGGAATCATCAAGGATATACACAACCTATCTTCTGTATTTGTTTCTATCGCGTTTTTCATAAAACTTACATGTCTCGTAATAGTTAAACAAAATGTTAACCCATCCAAACTCGTCAATGTAATTAAATTATACTCGTATGTTACTTTAGACAACCATGTTTTCTTGTAGTGATAATTTTTTTAATTTACATACATCAATTATAAGAAAATGAAAACATATATTTATATATTTGTAAAGTCATGTGAACCGCAATGCTAAACATATAAACACTAAATATTACATTAGTTACAATAATATCAAACATAACAAAGACGATATAGGGAAAAATATTATGTGTATTGTTTAAACGCAAAGCTTGCGTTATTGTAATTGGTTCTAGGTAATCAGTAAAATGAAAGAATAGGTCCTATAACAAAGAATTAGAGGAGGTCGTAAAAACGAAGTGTCGATCAATTCTTTAGAGAAAGGAATATGAAACATGTATTAGAAGTGATTAAAATGAAATTCTACGAAAGGAGAACATATGTTAAATGAGTAAACATATAATTTAAAAAAGATAAAAACAAATAATTCTACAAAAGTTATGCATATATTAAAAAACATTTATAATCTTTTAAACATTTCATGACGCATCATCAATGTAAATATATATCTTACTTCTTACATCAACTAATCGACAATTATATATCAACTAGTCCACCAAAACATATTTCTATTTCCTAATACTGGTGAAGTGGAACGCAAGTGGAATGCCAAACATGTAAACACAATGATAATGCAGTACTTGTGTAGACACCGTTCCAGGTAAAAGAATTCAAAATATAATTTATCAAAAGTATTTTTGGGTTTGTTTTGAACAAACCTAGTGAGTATTAGAATATAGGACGATGTTTATGATTATGAATAAGCAAAGCACTAGTAAGTTTATCTTGTTCACAGAGGAAAGGAGAAGGAAATTTAGAGGATTCTCTTAAACCACTAGGTTACATTATTCTCAGAGGAAAATATGGAATAAGAAAAAAGAAATACAAAATCGACTTATAAAAGAACAACAAAAGTTGAAATATACTATAAAGTGGCCCCATTTGTCAAGATGTAATATCTCTCTGGAATTCAAAAGTTGACAGTGTTACAAAAAAAAAGAACTTAAAAGTTGACAAGAAAAAAAAAATCTACGGACCGAAAATAATTAAAATAACAATACATGGTGAAGACTACTGAAGAGTAATTAGAGAACTTACAGAAAATAACTGTTAATTAGTCATATAATTTATCTTGTTAACTGTGGAAACGTCAAAAAAATCAATTTGGAACAATTAAAGGGGATTAATCAATCTCCGTATGAAGAAAAAAACTCTGTTAAGAGGTAATTAAGCAGAAGAAAACAAGAATTAAATGGATATGCAAGATTTTCTCTTCTCAATTCCACTCGGCAAAGCTGTAAAAAAACCTATTGATAGAGAGAAAACTAGACGAAAATACGAGACTGATGAATGAAACAAAAAAAAAAACCTAAATCTGAGTTACCAAAAAAGCCCTAGATCTGGATAGCGAGAAGCCAGAACTTTGACTGTCATCACCAAAAACAAAATAAAAACTAACGAATCCGACCTTCGATGTACTTGTTAGAGATACAGATCTAGAAGTATATATAAGAGAATGAGACCCAGAAACCGCAAATTAATTTACCTGACATCGTCTCTCTCTCTCTCTCTCTCTCTCTCTCTCTCTCTCTCTCTCTCTTATGCTTTCAAACCCTACTATAATTCAAAGCCCTAGTAAGAGAGAGTGTGGCTTTGAACAATAGATACCAACCCTACAAGTAGGAGTAGAGAAAAAAATGTACGCATCCTGCATCAATGGCGGATTTTTAGGGGTTTCCGGCAAACATTCTTGATTTTTTCTGTTTTTTTTTTAAGTAAAGATTTTTGTTGTTGTTTGGTTCAAAATGGTGAAGCGAGTCATTCATAGGTATTAGATGGGAAGTGGCTCATTTAATTTATCTTTTTTTTCAGTTGCCAAACAGTCATCGCATTTCTCCTTGGTGAGTGGCTCATTAGGTTAATATAAGTATAGTTCTTTTGAAAAAAGAAGCGTAAGTATAGTTTAAAACTTAATATCAATCATATTAATGAACCCGCCTCGCTTTGTTCACGGTGATATTTAGCATTAGCATTGTTTTCATGGCTTTTCTTATCAACTTAAATTGGGTTCTTTCTAATAATTTAAGCCCATAATCTCTTCGGATTGGAGATCACAGAAGATATTATAGTAGAATTTTTCCCGGTATCGGTGTTCGAGACTTTCCTTTTCTGATTCTCTATATAATATCATTATGGTTAAATACTCCTTTTCTTTTTGTCTCTGCACACAAATTTTGACTTTGAATCAAGTTAGTTTTTTTTTTCATTTTGTAATTTCCTTTGTTTACAATTTGAATACGATTGTCATGATGTTTTCTGCAGTTACATAACAAACACACACCCAATTAGAACAACTGGACATGCATAAAGGAAAAATGAAAAGAATGATGGTAACATTAAATAAAATAAAACAAAAACCGACGAAACAAATTAAAACTTCCTATTAACAAGCATAAATCGCACGTAAACATATAATTAAGCTAAAGCTATATTCTGAATTTGTAAATTAAAGGCATCAATAATTTTAAATGCATTTTAAGCATGGTGTTAAAATTATATGTCCCTTGCGTCGTTAGGAAGATCTTTTCTTTAATAATTCTCAAAACAAAATTATTTTCCTTGAATCCGCTACAACTTCAGCATAATAGTTTTCCACTAAAACAAAAATGGATCCAAGGTGATATTAGTGGCATAGTTTTCTTTGGTGGTGAATTTGACTGAAATTAACTTCTGTTTCCATAGTTAGCAAAGTTAGAATATGATGTCAGATCCTTTACACATATATTTTTCTATTCAATGTGTTTTACGTAGTAGAAGAATATGACAACTGTTGGTTTGTTTTTTCGATTGGGATATTTTGAACTTGCATTGTTACAATATGCACTAAAAGTCCTAACTGAGCTCAAGGACAGACGTTTGATATTGTATCTACTTTGTTAATTTTTCCTTTTGGATTGTATCTGCTTGATTATATATTTTTGGGGAATTGATATAAATTTGATTTTCTGCATGTTTTTTTGCTTTTTGGATTAACAAGTACCTTAATTTTGAAATAATCAAGTACTTGATAACTGATGAGCTCAAGCATAGACACGACTGATTACAAGTCCTCATTTCTTTGGCACATCATATCACACATCTTCCTAAAACCTAAAGTGGTTTTATGTTTAGCCATTTAGTTAAAAAAAAATAAACAGAACACGATATCCAGTGGCCTCAATGGGTCAATATGGTAGGTATGGCCATTGAAATAAATAGGCCCAAAACGTTAATCAATTTTAGATGTATACGACTGTTAACGTGACCCAAAGCCCACAGATTTGATCATCCTCTGCATGATGATATCTCAAATGAAACAATAAGAGCATGTTTATTGCTCTATCTTAACAGCATATCTTAGATTAATTACCATTAAAAAAATTAAAACAAAAACGCAAGACGCATCTCTTAATTAAGAGAGGAAGGAGACGGTCGCTTAGTGGCACGTGTCACAGATCAATTGGATAGAAGAGAGGTGGAGAGTTGGTTCCGTCTCATTTCTCGTCTTGTTTCTCTTTCTCTCGATTTCTCTTCTTTCCGAAGGCGAAATGGCGACTTCTCTCCGTATCGGCGGTCACGTCTCTGTCGGTGGCTCTCGTGGATGAAGGAAGACGGCGTCTCTCTATCGGTTGGTTTCCTCCACCAAGGAAACCGGCGACTTCTCTCTCGCAGTGGTTATCTGAGGCGAAGATCAAACGGTGAATCTCTATCAGCTGCTCCACCGAATCGAAAGGTAAAGCTGCGTTAATAAAGATTTATGTTTGAATATTTCGATTATGCATGTCTTCGATTGTGTCTTAATTTGAATCTCTATGTTTGAATCTTAATTTGTTTTGATATTTCCTGTCTTTGTCTCTTTAGATTGATTGATCAAGAGGCATGATCAGGGTTAAGGGACGATGAAGAAACTCGAGAGTGATGGTTTCTGGGTCACCGTTGCATTGTCTTGTGATTGTGGGCAAGACACATTCCGATTGTTCATCAAGGTAAAAGCTATCAAATTCAACAGAGGAAAGTCGCCGGGCAAAATGAGAATGATATTCTCAAATTGGCTCATCAGATATTCTACAACAACCATAACAAGAAATTTAAAGCTTGGAAGGAGCTCCGGAACGACCAAAAGTGGTGTGAGCTATCCACTACCAAGAAGGAAGGAAGCTCTAAAAAGAGAAAATGTGAGGACGGGGAAGATTCATCAAGCTCTCGCGCAACAGAATCCAAGCGTCCTCCGGGTGTTAAGGCTGCAAATTAAGGCTAGTGGGAAGAAGACGCTGGTAAAGGAGAATGCGTTGAATGACTTTCGGAATATGTGGTCTATAAAACAACATGATTTGGCCATCAAAGAACGATTGTCTAAGATGAGTCTACTTGACAGTCTTATTGCCAAAAAGGAACCTTTAGCTGACTATGAAGAAGCCCTCAAGAAGAAGCTAATTAATGACTTGTTGTCTAATTAGTTTAACTCTAAGTGTAGCTGTTTTAATTTCCTTTGTTCTTGTTATGTTGTTCTTGTTTTGCTACAATGTACTTCAAATGTTCTCGGTTAAATGTTATGTTCTTGTTATGCTGTTTTTGTTGCTAAATGTTCTCGGTTAAATGTTCTTCTTGCTAAATGTTCTTGTTGCTAAAGGTTCTGATTTAGGGAGAGCTGTTGATAAATCTTATGGTTGCTAAATGTTCTGTTTCTTCTAATGCAGGTGAGAGAGCTGCTGCTAACTACTACGAGGTCAGGTCATGATTTGTAGCAGGGAGAGGTCACGGAGTACACTACTGTGAGAGAGGTCACGGAGTACACTTTTTGTATCACGACAGAGAGACAGTCAGTCACGGTTTTTGTATGTTTGTATGTTTGTATCACGAGAGAGAGAGAGAGAGAGTTAGTCACGATGTTTGTATGTTTGTATCACGAGAGAGAGAGAGAGTCAGTCACGGTTTTGGAATGTTTGTATGTTTGTATCACGAGAGAGAGATAGACAGTCACGGTTTGTCCCGGGATGGTAGGAAGCATCGATTGTATGCATTGGGAGGGAAAGAATTGTCCCACCGCTTGGAAAGGGCAATATTCTCGTGGTTCGGGAAAACCCACAATCGTTTTAGAGGCGGTTGCTTCATATGATTTCTGGATATGACATGCGTTTTTTGGACCTCCAGGTACCTTAAATGATATCAATGTTCTTGATCGCTCTCCTGTTTTTGATGACATTATAAATGGTCAAGCTCCGCAAGTGAATTTCTCGGTCAACGGAAGAGAATATCATTTGGCTTACTATCTCACCGATGGTATTTATCCGAAATAGGTAACTTTTATCCAACCTATTCCAATTCCACAAGGGCCGAAAGCAGTTTTATTTGCTCAACGTCAAGAAACTGTCCGAAAAGATGTCGAGCGTGCTTTCGAAGTCTTGCAAGCTCGATTTGCCATTGTTAAAAATCCAGCGGGTTTTTTTGGATAAAATCAAGATTGAGAATATTATGAGAGCATGTATTATATACTCCATAATATGATAGTAGAAGATGAACGAGATGAATACACTCAATTTGATGTTTCAGATTTCCAACAAGTAGAAGGCACCGGAAGTTCACATGTCGATCTCACGTATTCTACATATATCCCTACAAATATCGTCAATATGATGGGTGTTCGAACTAGAATTTGTGATAGACAAGTGCATCAACAACTGAAAGTTGATTTGGTCTAAAATATATGGTGTCAATTTGGAAGTGATCAAGACAACAACTGAGCTTCGACGTCTCTTTGAAATTATGATCGTTTATTTTATTAATCTCTATTTTTATGTTTTTATGTTGTTTAAAAAAAATCTATGTTTAATATAATATCTTTGATTATGTTTTATTTAATAAATAAATTTTCACTTCAATAAAAAAAATATTAAATAATTTTTTTTAAAAAACCTTAACTTAAGAAACTACCATTGGAGGATTAAAAGTAGGTGTCTCTTACCATAAACTCTTAACTTACTTTTAACCCTTAAATAATGACTAAGAGCCCACTAAGGGGTTTTGGCAATAAACATGCTCTAGTGCATAATAGTCTCGGCTCCTCAGTTTAATAATTTAATTATACTAGATGATTCTCCCGTGTTCATGCATGGATATAAATATTTTAAAATAAATATATTATAACTTTGAATTTAAATAATTTATATTTATAATTTATATTTATAATTTATATGTATATTTTATATTAATAATATTATATTTTTAAATTAGATATGTGATTTTGTATATGTAATATCTACTTCTTTGAAATTCAACCATAATATTTTGTTTCTCTATATTAATATTTTGATAACTTTTTAATTTTATATTTAGGTTAGTTGTTCAGAGTAAATATATAAATATATTTTAGTGAGATTTGGTATAACATAATATATTTTTATTTTGAGAATCAAATAGAAAAAATAAACTAAAGTGTGGATTGATTAAAAATTACATAAAAGAATATAAAGATAATATTTTAAATATCATGCAAATATATTTTACAAAATAAATTAATTGTTAAAGTTATTTGAATTTTACTTTTACTTGAATATGTTTTGAGGTGTCCATAATTTATATCTATAAACTTAATAAAATATTATTATAAAATAATATGTTTTATTATTTTATTATTTTAATATCAAGATTATTTTTGTTAACTTTCTTTTTTAATGAAATCATGATATATATAAATATTATTAAAAATCTGTTTTTATAAATTGTAATTTTTTATTATATATGTTATTGGAAAAAATAAAAAAGTAATTAAAATAAAATGTAATTAACAGAAACTACCAAATAAAAAGGAAAATAAATTTAATAATGGTAATTAAATGTAATATTTTAAATTTATTAAGAGTACCTTCGTAATCAACCATCGTGAGAATTAACGTGAACGTGAGCGTGACACGTAGAAAACTGACTTCTCAAATAATATTATAGAAATTCAACATACCCTGATTATCTGGATAATATCTTTTATAGATGTGGTTGTGATTCTCTACTAGTTTATAGTGTATATATACCATATAGTAATATTGTAATAGCTGACAAAAAAAAAAAAAAGTAATATTGTAATTAATATAAAACAAGTCGAAAAAAATTAGCAAATTAATAATACAATTACAAGAAAATTGTAGGTAATAAGAACACTATAATTTGAAAGTCAGGAATTATTTTTTTGGTAAAAGAAGTCAGAAATTATTCTGTGCAATGCAATGATCCAAAACGTACGGTCAACAGTTCTTGGAACCATGTACTGAGAAGATTCACATATTTGGTTCCTTTTTACATATTTAATAGAAAAAATTGTATTAGTTTAATACTGATGACAGAATGAAGATAGCCCGAATAATCAAGCGCAAAAGTGATATAATAGTATACCTTTGTCCGGAGAATTATATTGTTTTGTTTGAACTGAAGTAAACATTTTTCTTTTGTAGGGGGAGGCTACCTAACACTCCTGATATCGTGCTTCCTAACTCCCCTTCAACAGCGATTCTTCTTCGTTAATTATTTGTACCAAACTATTTGAATTTAATAGTTTAGCATTCATATTCCACCAATGTTGTTGAAAATGTTGTTATTTATGCATAAGCATATCGCGTTTTAGAGCTTTTGGTAATATGATAGGGGTACTACTCGTAATGACTTTGAGAAATAATAAAATAAACGGAAAATCAAACTTGATTAGTGGGTTAAAAAAGAAATACAGGTCGTTCCGGTCAACTACATTTAGCGTCCCTTAATGTTCTAATTAATTAACCTTAATTAAAATGGCTAACCACCCACGTAAAGTGTTAGGTGTTTTTATATGTGAATGATACGTTATTTTTTATCGAGGATCAAGTGTGGACTATTGGACTAAAAGAGATTATTAATTAATGGATACACCCAATTAAAAAAAATTGGTAAACTTCGATTGCTTTATAGATGAGAAAACAACAAGAAACAATTGCTCGTAGTATTTTTTTTCAGTCCCTTATGTAAATAATTAAGCGAACACAATAGGCTAATCAATACCCAAAATCATATCAACTTCATACATAGCTATCGTAACAATAAGTATATAAAATGAACGACCGAGAGAGACCGAGTCAGAGTTTCACAAACAAAATAAAAATCGAAAAACTCGGTGGGCCCCCCCCCCCTTTTACCAGTCACCGTTCGTGTTGTGTTATTGTTTGGTTGACGCATTAAAGATCAAGTTGATTAGAAGCCAATTGGCAACTTGTGTCCACTATCTCTAACCCAACCTGGTCGATTTCATCTGGTTCGTGAGTGTTAAGACTTAAACACGTGTTTCGCAAAACAAGTAGAGGATAAACTACGTGGTGAATCGTAATAATGAACTGCACTTTACAATTGTGACGGACTAGGATATAGATCCAACACACATTACATTAGAACTTTACACATTTAACATAAGGACCGTATCTAACCCTGTTCGGGAACGCGCTAACCGCTAATCGGGCGGTCGGATTGGGCCTAGCGCCTAAAGAAAAAATCGGAGATTAATCGAAAATTATACGGGGCGGAATTTTTAGAGTGTTTACTATGTTATAAAACATGTTAATCTTTAATTGTGTATAACATTAATACATTTTCATGTTTAAGATTGTATAAAACACACAAATAGAATATATAAACTTAATATAGTGTAATTTTCATCAAAATTATGAATATAAATGATATTTATAAAATTTTAGATCAAATAAATAAATAAAATATTATTAAAAAAATAATAATAAAAAAATAGATTAGGCGGTCGCCTAGACGGCTAGGCGGTCATTTAAGCGGTGTAGGCGGAAAAAATCGGAATATCTAATTTTCTACACCGATTTGGCATAAATCGGGGCGGAAGAGTGACGCGTAGCGCCCAGATGGCCGATTTTTAAAACGGGGTATCTAGCATATATTTATTTTACATCAACCTTGTTTTAAAAAACTACCAGTCAGGAGAGATCCGAGTATAACAAAATTCATAAATTCTGCTACGTATTTGGCGGTTTATTTGATGTAAGCTCTAGAAAATGAAAAAGACCTCATCTAAATTTATATGTACTCCCGCAAAATCTTTTTTTTTTTTAAACTAGCTATTGCGGTGATATCTATACCCCTAATCAGGCTCACTTGCGGTTTAAATTTATGTTTATTAATTAAAAGAGTTCTAATTAAAGATGCTGACGCATATTTGTTGTGATTTTGTGATAAACATGGAAGGGATAAGTTATTGCACACCGGCCAACACCTTTGAGTGGGGTTTTCACCTCCCTTTAATTGCGTAGCTGACATTTGCCCCAGCAGTAGTGCTCGTGTTGATATACATGATCAGACGAACAAACACTTTTTTTTTGGGTCAAACGAACAAATACTTAAACAAAATAATACAAAAATATGTAATTATATATTACAAACATATAAAACAAATCAAGTTTAAATACTTTCTTGTTATAGAGCTCACGAATTGTAAGACAAATACTATTTTTTCAAGGAATGAATCCAAACACGTTAGTGTTTTACCTAGAGATCGTTGATGCATGTCTCTCGCATGCTCGTTAGGTTTCATACACAAAGCATATCTAATGCAATCATCGATCTCATATATTAAGAAGTCATTATCATTCATTCATTGATATCATTATACAATACGAGATCATTACAAGAAATCAAGAAAATGTCAATACAATAAAATATGTCAACGCAAAGGCTACCGGATCAGTCGGTAACCAAACACATTTTCACATTAATGGACCCTACACTTACGCGTGGGTTTATATAAATACACGTAACTCACCCATTTCAGACCAAAGAGAATCACATTAAAAGTATCCAATCGTTGAGTTTAAACCCTTTTTCTTATCACCTGCCGGAGAAAACGAGGAAGAACATGGAGATGTCGAGAACGGAACATGTTTCCTCGACGCACAAGCGTCTAAACGTGAGTTTCATCGTCTCTCTTATGGTACTTTGTGCTAGACACGCAAGCCGAGTCTCCAAGAAGCTTAAACTGAAGCCAACTCGTAAGGCAACTCATCTCGAAGACCATCTCGAGAGCCCCAACTCCGGTGGAAACCACGGAGAAGGAGGAAGGTTTGGATGGAGTCCGGCGAGGGCTTTTTCGCCGATGAGAGGACGTCCGAAGGAGCTTTTGACGACTTTGAGCAACAAAGCTAAGACTATGGTTGGCCGGAAGAATAAAGCTTACGACGTTGGAGGTACTCCGGCGAAGAAAAAGACGGCGGTGGAGATGGTGTTGGAGGAGGAAGAGGAGGAGTTTGGTATTTGGCAGAGAGAAATTTTAATGGGAGGAAAATGTGAGCCGTTGGATCATTCCGGCGTGATCTACTACGATTGCAGTGGACATCAGCTAAAGGAACTGCCTCCGAGGTCGCCACGTGCCAGTTTGGTGCCGGATCGTCCGCCCCGTTCGTATGTCGGGTCGGTGTTGAACCCGACGGGAAAGGAAATGTAAATTTAGTTTGAGAATATGATTGATTTTCTGTCTGGTGTGCTTATGAGGTGAGTGGTAATTAAAATCTCTAGAAGTTTCGTTCTTGGCTTGTTATTGGTAGATGATATCACGTGTTATGCATATTGTTGTGTAATCTAATTACGTTTGGAAAATTAAAAAGTTTAGTGAAAAATCCAATATAATAAGGGGCAAGTTTTATTTATTAACCGTTCATTAACATCTAAAGGCATGCAAAAAAAAACGACTAAATATGGTTGATGATTTATATATTTAAAGTTTGAATCCATTATGCTAAAAAAAGGCTTCAACGATGGCATTACCAGCCGTATTAATGATTACAAAATACAATCGACAAGTATCTACTTAGACCAAATCAACGGGTAACGTCCGGCCAAACTTGCGTGTTGACTTGATTGGCGGAGGCTTTTTGTCTGCTGACCTTGACCTCAAATCATAACACAAAGAAGTCAACCCAAGAAAAAAGTAGAGGTTAAACTGATTTCAACTATCTTAGACGATTGCTAGTATTCTTTATATCCCTAATGTCACGTTCGAGCGTATGGTTCTCTTTGGCGTATGAATCTTCAATTAATGACTCATTGCTACTATGCCTGGACACGGATCCCGATATCCGGATTTTTGAAGATATTTGTGATTTGCTTCGTATGTCACAGATATCTAATTTTTCGATTTGCTTTGCTTCGAAAAAATACGGATATTCGGAAAAACGGATATCCTGAAAATAAATAGATATTTGCGGATATTTACGAATACTTACAGATATCTCATATGTTTTGATTAATACAAATAATCTTAAAAATTTGATACAAATATTTTTTTGCATGATATATATGATAAAAATTAAAAGAAGTAGTGAATCTACATAGTTTGTAAATTTTTTGAACTTAGTTAACAATTATAATAACACAAAATTTAAGAAAAAAATTATAATTGTCATAAATGTGTTCTCTTCCTTTTATGTAATACTTTTATATAAATAATAATGTGAATAGAATTTATCAAATCCTATGTTAGAATAATAATTATATAATTTTATACATTAAAAACTTTAAATATAATCAAGATATACATGTACTTATATATTGCCGGATCGGATCGGATATCTGCTTTTCAAAATTTTAATATTTGTGATTTGCTTCGATTTTAACGGATATTGGTTTTTAATATTTGCTTTGCTTCGAAAATTTACGGATATCCGAAATTTTCGGATCGTATCGAAACGAATAACGAACCGAAACAAATTTAACAGATAAAATGTCCACTCCTAATTGCTTCAACATTCATGAATCAACAACCCACAATCTATGTGAAGTCCGGACGGCTATTTTTTTCTTCTTAGCCACCAATATTATGAAGTGCATGCGTAAAATTTAGAATTAAGATATTTTTTATAAAAGTCTTGGAATCTTTTCAACCTGTCAAGCTAATATCGGTGAACATAATTTTAGACTAATTCACCAATAAGCTTTTTGCCTCTCCAGTTTTTTACTCATATTGTTTATTCTGGGGATGGCATACAATTTAATTCAATCATAGCATATTTGCTTCCCACTGTATTTCTTTTTTTTTTCTTTTTCTTTAGAATCAATGTAGCTATAATTTTTTGTTTGTCAGAGTTTCAACTTTCAATTCAACCTCAATTATAAATACAAAACAATTCAAAGATGGACAATTGTCATGTTCAGGAGACGTATAGTTAGGGCTGTAAATCATTTTTAGGAATATAATGTTCTAGTTTTTTTTTTTTTCTAAAACTTTGACGAGACTGAATTCTATAATGTTTTTGAAACACTTTTTTTTTAAACACGACTGCATTTTATAATCATACAAATAACTTTCTTTATTAGAAAAGGACACAGCAAGGATCGATGGAAGATGAGAAAGATACTCCTATTAATCTGTCATACACTGCTTAGAAAACGCGATCTACTAAACTATACAAATGATAGTTATCATGTGTGGTTTATATTGTATATACTCTCGTCATTCTTCAGAAAATATTACATAACTGAAATACGTTTGACCATATATTAAAAAGGGTAAAATATTCGCCAAAAATGTGGATTTCATTTCAAGTGACGACCACGCACACCCAAAATCTCATAGAGCTTGTACATAACCAGATATATTATTTTCTTAAACGAAAATAAAATAACAAAAACGTAATATTAGTACCATGCATGAATCTTTTTCATCCTACATAAACCGAACCGGCCAGTTTTCTTACCCAAAGTCGGGATTGTACACAGGGAAATGAACATACATTTTAATAAGTCTCCTCACTCTATGGACTTCCATTTTGAAAAAATTATGTATATATTGATATGATAAGGTAAAAATATAGTGTATAGAATAAAAACAGTTGATAAAATAAATAAAATTGTTTGCAGAAAAATAAAAAAAATTAGGTGAATCTCATTTTATTATAATATAAGTATAAAAATTATATCATAAAATTAGTTTTAAAAATAAAAGTTCGTACAATTTATGAAAAGCTTAAAGATAATTTGTAAATAATTTTGTTTTGAATAGGGTCTTAGAAATCTCAGAACGGACTCTGATCTTACGCTCAACCAGACAATACAGACCGGTTTAGGTTAAGCACCAGGGGCTGCATCTTTAGCCCTACCGTGGAAGTATCCACCGTACTCTCTAGCGTAATCTTTGACGTGCGAGGCTGTGTCATAGATCCGACCACGTGCATAGTCCATTTGATCCGATCCAGCCAGGTGCATTCCCCGGAAATAACGGTACGTCCACGATACGATAGCCACCGTTCCAACAAGAAATCCCACGACTGTTAAGCACCCGCCAACAAGGACAGAACCCGGAAGCCAGATCGGACCCGAGATGATGATCAAGGGAAGAAACGCAATGAAGCCGAACGCGGTGGCGGTCACGGTTACACCTAGGAGGAAGGTGAGAAGGCCTCCGGATATGAGGAGAGCCAGGAAACCAAAGAGATGCGAGGAGGTTGGTGAATGATATCGGAGAAGGCGGAGAAGCGAGGCGTAAGGGATGTTTCTTTCGGTGGTGTTGCTACCGTAGATGGGCCAATATCGGGACTCGCCGGTAGAAAGCGTTTCGGCCATTGTAGAGAGTGATTGTTGTTTTTGTGTGGGTGACGTGACAGAAAGAAAACAGGAAAGGGTAAAAACAAACTTATGACAAATTCAGCTTTGAGGTAGCGTTCATGCATGGTTCACAAACACGTGGAGATTGGTATTTGTTTTCATCTCAGTCTTAAATCGAGATATTGGTTTTGATTCGGTTAATCTCAAATGTATTGGTTCGGTTTATTTGCCACCACCAACTAAACAAAAACAATGTAAAAGGGCTACTGACAATTGAAGAGAAGAAAACTACAATACCGAACTGTATACCTTGATGAGAACTTGTTTGTTAAAAAATCAGTAATAGCCAACGCCTCTAAGCTCAGAAGAACTTGGCTGCTGCATATCACCAGCTTTTCCTAAAAACACAACTCGGCCTGAAAGAAGAAGAAACAGAGATCAAAATCTGATCTTTTTCCCAATGAACAAAAACATTCTCTTGGAGTTGATCCAGTTTATACCGTTTCTACGGATAGCGACTTCTCTAATACGTCGAACCAAACCAGTGACTGGATCAGTGAAAATCTTGGTCTCCAGATTACCCTCCAAGTAGACAATGGTGCTGTTGTAACATGAAAAAAAGCAAGCTTAACATTTTGGTTTCTAGCAACTAAAACTCGCTTAAAGTCTCATCCTTTTTAACCAATTCAGAACAGGATTCAGTTCTAACACGAATCTCAGAAGATCGAAACACCATCACATGAAGAGAGAACTAACCCTGGTTCAACGTTCTTCAAGACAAGATCAGCCAAACGCTCAGGGTAAACAGAGACACGGTGCCACTGCACAGCAGAACGGCTCGCATACTCTCTAGGGTCTTCGTTAATCAACGGTCTCCGGTTATTCCTAATCCCACCGGTTCCCACAGAGAAGAGAGTAACCGTTCTACCACTCTTCAGCTTCTTCTGCAGAGGTAGCTGCCCCACTTGCCCCACCAAAATCGCCTGAAGTAGATCAACAACATTCAGATTCAAGAGACACCACCATTTCCAAATTGAAACTATATGTATCCATAGAAGCTTGGTACCTTGAAAATGCCAGCGTCGAGGCCGTTCTCGAGAGGACGCTCTTCCATCACGCGATCTTCTCCCGAGAAACGATGATTCCGATCTGAGGCGTTGGGTTGATGGGGCGATTCAGTGTCTGAGATGGAGGAGGATAACTCGTCGACGTTGTTGTTGGTGCAGAGAGATCTGGGAGATTGAGAGAATCTGGGGTTGGATAGGAGAGATCGGTAGAGTCTTCTAGAAAGCGTAGCCATTGAATTCGCCATTTGAGCTCCGATGTTAGGTTTCTGGGTTTAATATATAAACCTGATAATTTTAATTTTATTTTATTCATATTTTAAATTATTAAATTAGATGAAATTTTAAATTAATATCATAAATTTTAAATTTTTATGATATTAATTTAAAATTTTTTTTTTATGATATTAATATCATAAATTTTAAATTTTTAATATTTTATCATCCCACTATACATTAAAAGAGGAACGTAACGTAAAACAGGGCGATGGCAAAGGCGATTGCCATCTGAAGATGAATCTGCGTGGGATTCAGATATTTCTTTTGATTTTCGAAGATCGTAGTAAGCTCTCTCATTCGGAAAGCGGGATCTCGTTAGATCTCGATGGTATTTTTTATTTGGGGGCGGATTTGGAGGGATTTTTGAAGATTGGATTATTTGGGGGGAAATCGGGAATCCAGGAAAGGAATCTGGCGTGGGAATGTGATAAGTTGATAAGATCGTTATATTTGAAAGCAGGAGGGAGAATGGATTGGGGGATTTTCTTCGTAAAGGTATCTCTTTGTTCTTGCCATATTCTGGGTTTGAAGGAACTTTATCAGATTTACTCAATTATGTTTTTACATATGGTATACTTCACGGTGGTTTGGGTGTGGGGTTATGGGTATTGTAAATTAGGAAACTCTCTCGAATTACATGATTATAATGGTTCTTATGGGGATGTGGGGGATCAATTACGATTGCTAATTGGGATCGTTTATGGATGTTGTGCTAATTGCATGATTACTCTATGTTTCCATTGTGATCTAATTTGTAGAAAAAATGATTCTTCAATTATATCTCAGATTATACGCTTTTACTTGCCAATTGGTTCTCAAGATTTTCAATTCTGTCAATTATCTTTGGTGATTGCGAAAAGTTTGGAAAGTTCTTGGTGTATAAGTAGAACGGTTTTACCGTCTTTGCTCCATCACATTCCCTGCTTTTGTTTCACTATTATATTTTCTTATTGGTTTTCTTTTGCTTTGGCTGAAATCATGTCGCAAGGAGAATGGTTTGTCAAGTCCGGAGGACAGAAGAAGCAGGCACCAACGGGAGGCTTGAAGATCTCCATTCCGAAGTTTGACAATTCCACTCTCATTAGGGGGTACTCAAAGACGCTGATTGGGAGATGCATGAACCCGGTCAAACAGGAGATGAAGCCGTTGCTGTATCATCTTCCGCGCATCTGGAATGTGGAAGAGAGGGTGGTGGGCGCTGACTTGGGCCTTGGTCGGTTTCAATTTGATTTCCAGGAGGAGGAGGATATCGTTGAGGTACTCAAAAGAGAGCCCTTCCATTTTGATAATTGGATGCTCTCCATTGTGAGATGGGAACCGGTGGTGGAGGATAATTATCCATCTAAGATCACTTTTTGGGTGAGGGCTATTGGGGTTCCACTACATTTTTGGGCGGAGCCAACTTTCAAGAGCATTGGGGAAGCTTTGGGAGTGGTTCGGAGAGATGATGCCATTGAGATCAATGAAGGGAAGGTGCGTGTAACTTTGGATGCTTTTAAACCATTAGTGTTTTCCATTACGGTGGAATTTCACAGTGGGGAGGAGACAGTGGTCGCGCTGAGGTATGAACGTCTCCACGGTTTCTGTAGGATGTGCTCAAGATTGACACATGATCAGTCCAAGTGCCCTATCTCAAATGGGGTGAAGGAAGAGAAAGGTGATGGCCCATCTGATGAAAAGCCGGATCAAGGAGGGAAAGCTTTGAGCTATAAAGGGGCAGTGGAGTCTAAAGCATTGGAGACTAACTCTAGTGGGGATGTTAGGAGGAACAGCCAACATGTCTCTGGAAAGCAAGATGTCAAAGGGAAAGGCGTTGTGTATGAGGGTGGTAAACAAGTTACCAGTGGTAAATTTGGTCCAGGGAGGAGGAGTAAGGAGCAAGGGAGACCGACGGCGAAATATATTAGGAATGCGTGTTATCTGCCACCTCAAGAACTAAGGGATAGCTATGCTATGGCCACTGGTGGTCTTAATGGCCTGCGCAATCAGGATTTTGGAGCTCATCTGGACCCGCAACAGAAACTGATGCTAGAGGCCTTCAAGAGTGGTGAAAGTGGAGAGGCTTCAGGGTCAAAGGCGTGCAAGGCCCTTTTGTTTGACAATGAGATTGGAGAGGAAGGTCCTCGGGAACTGTTAGGAGATGATCAGGCTGCAACTGAAGTTGCCGCCACTGTGGAAAATAAGGATCTGAAGGAAGAGAATGGGATGGTGCTTTCAACTGTGGAGAATGGTGGGAAGCAGACATTGGAGATAGAGAGCAAGGAAGATGAGGTGATCGGGGAGATGGTGGCGGGTCTAGATGAGGAAGATGGCCTCTTCGAGTTGGAAATGATGGAGGATGGGGAGGAGGAGGCAGGGCTTGCTCAAGATGTCTCAGCGGAGGTGAAATCTATGGAGATTGAGGAGGCTTTCTCAACTGATGAAATGATGGAGGTGGCAGGTGAGAAAGACAATCAGGCTGCAAAGAAGAAGGCTGGAAAGCTCATGGCTGCTGCGATGGGAGGGAATGCGAAGAAGAGGTTGGTTCAGAGCTTGGTCTCTCCAAGGAAGAAGGCTATGGCAAAGCAAGGTCATAAGGCGGGGGACAGGGGACCGCTGCCTACTAAGAAGGCTTTGGTCAAGGCGAAACCAGTCCAGGACTGATCATTTGAATTTGCTCTGGTTCCTTTAATTTAATATTATTAAGAATAAGTGTATGGCTTTTGATATAAAGTCTATATCTACTCCTATTTTATTTCCTTGGTTTATGTTGTCTCTGAGGATGTCAGAGGTATGGAATAAAAGAGTTGGTTCTAGTGTTTATTGTGTTGATTTTAGTGGTTTGATTGTATTGACAATGGATGGTCATGTCGGTGGTGTTTTGTTGGAATCGCGAGGATATAGGTTCTCCTTGACTCTAGGCTTTAAGTGGATTGAGGAATGTATAGTGGATGGTAGGAATATTAGATGCTTCTTGTATATGTTTAGGAAAAGAACTTGGTCTTTTGTTCGGGCTAGGTTTTTGGAGTTTACTGGTATGTCTCTGGTTCCTCTTGTGGTGTGTGGGTGTGAGGACTTTAGTCCAACAAGTATATTTTATGGAGCAGTCATGATTTATGACAAGAGGTGTACGAAGTGTAATAGGTGGAGTGGTCTATGCGGCTCTTGTGGTATATGCTGTGGTTGGGACTGGGGCTCTTTGGAATGTAGTTGTGATATATGCTATGGTTGCAGCTCTTTGGAGTGTTATGATTGGGAGTGGGGCTGGCTATATTGCGGTATTTATAGTTCATATAGTTGTGGTATTATTTTTGTTCATGTGGTTATTAAAGATATTCCAAGTTTTGTTGAACTAGTTTTCAGATTATGGGGAATGGTTTTCGGCCATGATAATACGATGTGGTCTTATGACTGTCTAGTTGAGAGTATTATGTTCATTATTGTTATGGTATGGGGAGCGTGTGGAATGGGTAATCAGATTGTGCTCACAGACAGCTTGTATGTATGGATGGTTTTATTAGATGTACGTAACTGCATGTTTTTTGTCTTATATACATCAGGTCCTATTCATTTTGC
>NC_027748.1:35216081-35221286 GCF_000695525.1 Brassica oleracea var. oleracea | reverse complement strand
TAAAACACAGATTTTTGGTTTTCTTAATGAAAGGGTTAATAACAAGGTCAATCATTGGACTCTCAGATTTATTACGAAGGGTGGCAAAGAGGTTTTAATTAAATCAGTGGCATCTCCCATGCCAACTCATGTGATGTCTTGTTTTCGTCTACCAAAAACGGTGACTAAGAAACTTACGAGTACAGTTGCTCATTTTTGGTGGGGTGGTAGCGGAAACTCAAAAGGTATGCATTGGTTTTCGTGGGATAAGTTATGTAAGGATAAAGCTGAAGGGGGCATCGGTTTTAGAGATATTCAGAATTTTAACACGGCTTTATTAGCAAAACAGCTATGGCGTTTAATCGATAAACCGGATTCGCTGTTTGTAAGAGTCTTCAAAGGACGCTATTATCGGAAATCAGATCCTTTGGATCCCATCAGATCATACTCTCCCTCTTATGGATGGAGAAGTATTACATCCGCTAGACCTCTGGTTAATAAAGGGCTAATCAAAAGAGTGGGAACAGGTTCAAGCATTTTAGTCTGGAATGATCCTTGGATCCCCGCTCCTCGCTCGAGGCCAGCAACCCCAAAATTTTCGAATCAATTTTTGAATCCATTACTTAAGGTGGAGGATCTTATTAATCCAGTAACTCTGTCTTGGAATCTGGATTTACTCAACGCATATGTTCATCAGGACGATGTGAGTACCATATTGAGTCTAGCAATTAGTCGAAACCCTAAGGCGGATACTTATGGCTGGCATTTTACGGATCACGGTAGATATACAGTTAAATCTGGATATCGTACTGAGAAATTATATCCTGATATGGGACAAACTAATTTGGACATGGGGCCAAATACTAAACCTTTACTGGCACATTCTTGGAAATTGCAGTGTTCACCAAAATTGAAACATTTTGTCTGGCAAATAATTTCTGGTTGCTTACCGGTATATAAGAATCTCCACTTACGTGGAATTAAATGTGATATACAATGTCAGATGTGTGGGGCTGAGGAAGAATCCATTAATCATGTGTTATTTGAATGTCCTTTCGCACTTCAAATTTGGGCACTATCTAATGTACCGTCTTCTCCAGGAATTTTCCCGACCTCATCCATTTTTACAAACATGGACTATCTGTTTTGGCGATTACCAAAAGAACCAGATTTGAGATATTTTCCCTGGATTCTATGGTTTATTTGGAAAAATAGGAATGGAAATTTTTTCAAAAATCAAACATGGGATCCTTTCGATCTACTCCAGACCGCACAAATTGAAAGTGTTATGTGGGCAGAATCACAAACTAAAGATCCTCCAAATACATGATCATTACAAAATGTGGATCATCTTATCATAGGTGATAAAAGTAGATGTTATATCGATGGATCTTGGAGGGCACAAGATTTGTGCACACGACAAGGATGGTTTTATGAAGCAGGTGGATCTACTGATACTATGATGGGTGCCATGTCTATTCGCAAAAGTCTATCACCTTTACATGCAGAATGTGAAGCTTTGATATGGGCGATGGAGTGCATGAAGACCCTACGAATCTCAGAAGTGGTGTTTGCAACTGACTGCTCTCAACTGGTGAAGATGGTGTCTACACCAACAGAATGGCCAGCGTTCACTACACACATGGAGGAGTTTCTACGATGTAAGGAATTTTTTCATCCCTTCACTATTCAGCATATTCCGAGGGCACAAAATACATTGGCGGACAAGCTGACACGAGGTGCTAGAAATCAGCCTGCTGCTATGGTTTATGTTGATTCGATTCCTCCAAGGTGGCTCTTGGATCAGGAACCTACTTAGTTTCGTTATAGCCTTTTGTTGTAAAAAAAAAAAAAAAATTAAATTAAATTTTTAATATTTATATTGGTAATCGATGTATTAAATTATATTCTTTTGTTTTATAGTTGTATTTGTGGAATGTAGATTTACTATTAAAATCATTGTAGTAATAATCAAATTATGAAATGTGGATTTGAAATTAAACACATTTTGTATTTGTAGACTGAAAAAATCCACTGCATTGAAAAGATTATAAACAATCACAACCCATAAAACATCAACAAATAACAATACATAAAAACATTATATATTCACTATAATTTAGATTTCTTAGATAGATTGTATTTATATTATGTTTTGTATTTTTAAATTTTTAAATTTTAATGTTTTCATGTTTTTATCCTATTTTTCATGCTTCCATATGTTTTTGATATTTTTATTTTTATTTAATTTTCATTTTTTATTTTATATAACATTTACTATTTTGGTTTTAAATATATTATTTTGACAATATTTGTGATTTTACGGATCAGAAAATAATTTGTTGTTCGTCATGTACAAATACAAATTAATTTATTTTAGGTTAGGAATATGATTATTTAATTTTCAAAATATATAAAAATATTTAACAGAAGTATACAATTTACATTTTATGACATTTATTTTCAATGTTGCTTTACCTTTAATCTTAATTTTAAAATTGTAATAATCTATATTGAGATCAATATTTCCAATAAGAATCAGAAAAAGTGCTATAATATTTAGTCATTAAAATTATAAACTAAATATAAGATATAAGTAATTATGATATTTTTGGTAGAACTTATTAATATATATTGCTAATATCTGTTTATTAATTGAATATCCTAAATATAATGATAAGTATATATATATATATATATATATATCTGTTTATTAATTATCCTAAAATATCTGTTTATATATATATATATATATATATTAGTAGAATATTTTAATATTTGTTTATTAATTATCTCATATTTTCAAAACAAAAAGTTATACAGTGACATATCAAACCTTTACGGGATTTTGAATTGGTCTTATTTCACATGTCATACATGTTGTAAAAGAATGAAGAATTATCTGTGTATTATTAATGATCAATAGAGGTTCTTTATATAGGAATTACAAAGTATAGGAAAAAGGAAATTATCCAAAACCTAATACAATAGGAAATAGGAAAAGATCTAAAACAGAGTAAAAGGAAAAACATCCTATGTCTAAGTCGGCCAAAGGATAGGCCGACTCTCTCTCCTCGGATGACCGTCTCTCTCTCCTCCATTGGCCACGGCTTGGGCCTTGTCTTGGTCATTGGTTATGGGCCATCCACTTAATGATTTATAACACTCCCCCTTGGATGCCATAACCATATGGGTTTGTATCATGCACGACGTTGCCTCATTAAAACCTTTCTAGGAAAACCAAAAACCCAAGGTGGGAAAAAATAGAAACCGTAGACAGGAAAAAGAGTACAACACATGACACTCCCCCTGATGAAGGCATCACTGAATATCCTTCAGCTGGCGCATTCCTATCTGATGAACCAGCTTCCTGAATGTTGAGGTTGGCAGAGACTTGGTGAACAGATCGGCCGAATTGTCACTGGACCGAACTTGAACCACTTGAACTTCTTTAGCCTTCTGCAGGTCGTGGGTGAAGAAGAACTTGGGCAAGATGTGTTTCGTTCTATCTCCCTTAACGTATCCATCTTTGAGCTGAGCTATGCAAGCTGCATTGTCCTCATAGATGATCGTTGGTTCTTCCTTTTCCTTTCCCACGGCCAGGCCACTCTCCTTTAGGATATGGCCGGTCATGTTCCTCAACCACACAAGCTCTCGGCTTGCTTCATACATGGCTATGATCTTGGCATGATTAGATGATGTTGCCACTAAGGTTTGTTTTGTGGACCGCCAACTTACTGCAGCCCCACCGTGTATAAACACATAACCTGTCTGAGATCTAGCATTGTGTGGGTCAGATAAGTACCCAGCATCTGCATATCCGGCCAAGCTATCTCCTGTCGGCTCATATAGAACAATCTGAGGTCGGTTGTTCCTTACAGATATCTGAACATATATTTTATTCCATTCCAGTGCCTAAGTGTCGGACATGAACTGAATCTAGACAGTAAACTCACGGCAAAACTAATGTCCGGTCTAGTATGACTAGCCAAGTACATTAAGGCTCTAATGGCACTTAGGTAAGGCACTTCCGGTCCGAGTGTCTCCTCGTCCGGCTTCTTTGGTCCGAATGGGTCCTTCTCAAGGTCTAAGGACCTCACGACCATAGGACTCGACAAGGAATGAGTCTTGTCCATATTGAACTGCTTGAGTATCTTTTTTGTATATGTCTTTTGATGCACAAAGATTCCATTATCCACATACTCAAATTGCAGTCCCAAACAGAACTTAGTTTTTCCTAAGTCTTTCATTTCGAATTCTTTCTTTATACATTCGACTGTTCGGGAAATCTCTCCAGTTTCACGGCCAGACTGATCAAGTATCGTAATGTAGTTGCGTTCACCACAGGGGAATAAGTTTTCTCATAATCTATTTCTGGTCTCTGTGAGAATCCTTGTGCTACAAGCCGTGCTTTGTATCTCACTACTTCTCCTTTCTCATTTCTCTTTCTCACAAAGACCCATTTGTATCCCACTGGTTTGACATCTCTATGTGTCACGGTTATAGGGCCAAAAACGCCTCTTTTCTTTAATGATTCTAACTCCACGTTTATAGCTTCTTTCCATTTAATCCAATCTGATCTTTGCATGCATTCATATATGGACGTGGGTTCTAGATCCTCATCTTTTTCCATGATCTCAAGTGCTACTTTATAAGCAAAAATATCATCGACGTCGATATCATTTCTGTTCCATTTCGTTCCAGACATTATATGGTTTATAGAGATCTCTTGATTGTCCGGCCCTGTTGTCCCATGAAGTTTGGCGTCCCGAACCCCATCATATGGAACGGTCGGATCATTTGGCATGGCCGGCTCACTTTGCTCGACCGTCTGGGTCGGCTCGGCCGGTCCATCAATGTTCTGGCGGTTTCCTTGATGCTCTCGGATCCAGCACCTCTCTTGGACTTTCGAGGCTGTTTATCTTTGGAACCACCACGTTTGAGACATTGTTTAGACTCTGTAGCCACTTGACCTTGTCTCTTCTGGACATCTATTCGTATTGGTGCATTACAAGCTGGGATATACGATTTTGTCACTCGATTTGGGTCAGCAAATGAATCTGGCAGTTGATTAGCTAGCTTTTGAAGATGTATAATCTTTTGGACTTCCATATCACATTCTTTAGTCCGAGGATCTTGACAAGATATTGATGGTCGAGACCATTCGGTTTCTTTGCTCAACAGGCCGTTATCTCCCCCAAAGGTCGGATATGTGGACTCATCAAA
>NC_027748.1:35215875-35216001 GCF_000695525.1 Brassica oleracea var. oleracea | reverse complement strand
TACGTATATTCCCATCCTCCTTTGTGGTCCCATTTTAGTTCTCTGTGGTGGAGCAATTGGAACGTAGACGGCACATCCAAATGTTTTGATGTGGGACACGTCTGGCTAATGACCCGAGAGTAACTG
>NC_027748.1:35196042-35214006 GCF_000695525.1 Brassica oleracea var. oleracea | reverse complement strand
AAGACTGAATTGTACTCATCCACTGACTTATAATCCATGAATCTTAGATTCTTCCAGTCATTTCTAGCATTTGGGAGTAACACCGTTTTCTGGTGATCATATCTATGGTGTAAAGCATCCCAAAACTCTAGTGGATTTTCCATCGTAATGTACCATCGTAATGTACTGATCTTTTAGACCTTCAATGAGATGATGGCGTGTAATACTTATAGCCCTATACCGATTCTTGTCGGTCTCATTGTTGCCCTTGATGATTGTATCACCAAGTCCTTTTGACCTTAAACTGATCTTTGTATCTAGCGCCCACTTCAAGTAGTTATCTCCGGAGAGATTAAGGGCTGCATAGTCTCTATTTGAGATTTTCGACATCTGAATCACATTATCATTTCAATTTAGGTTCACAATGTGATCATGTGGCCGCATGGTATATTAACAAGCTCGGCCACAAACTTGTCTTACGCATTTATGAAAACAATCAATCTAATCGACCATGGTGCGAACAATCAAGCCACACGGCCATGTAGTCAAACAATAGGGTCGGATATGTAAATCTACTTGACCATGGTGCGAACAATCATAATTTATGATTCTATGTATGACAGAGAGATTAAGGCCACACGGCCATATGCTTTATCAATGTAATCAGATTCGAATTCGTATGTTTTATATGCTGGCCGATTTTTAAACAATACGAATGCAATTCAATTCAGATTCATATGTATGCAAACAATCCTAGGGTTTCCGATTTGAACACTAGTAGGATTCAATTTCAAGATTAAGGTTTCAAGGCCTTTAGGATTTAAATTCTAGATCAGATTACTTCAATCAATCTAACAATCTTAAAACCTCAGATCATTAAACACTCAATCAATTAAAATCGGATTCAGTCCTTTAGGGTTTAGGGTTTCGATTCCAAAACTTAGGGTTTCTCAAATTCAAATCAGGAACAATCAATTAAGTTCTAAGGAATCATTTCTATGTTACTAGTTATGAGATTGTCGATTTTAAATTTGTAATTTCTAGGGTTTCATCAAGAACAAAGTTTCCATAATAATGGATTAGGGTTTTGATCTTTCTAGGTTCTCAGATTAAGTTATACCTTTGCTTTGTAGAGGTTTAGAACCGGACCACCTTTAGAGAGAGAGAGAGAATCATTCGGATGCTTGTAGGTTCCAATCGGGTCGTGGATGAGTGCAGGCGCGAGCTGAGGACGATCGCAGGCTGTCGGCTTGTCTCTGATGCGAGCTGCGAGGAGATCGGGTCGTCTCGGGTGCGATCGCGTCTCGGGTTTGATCGCGAGCTGGACAGGTTCTTCTGAACTGGGACGTGAGCTGAGAACGTCAAGGATTCGAGATGGATTGTCTGAGTTCTTGGATGAACTAAGAACGTGTCTAGGGTTTTTAGGTATGGTCGCCGGCTTAGGTTTTTAGGTTTAGAGGTTTCGATTTAGTCTCAGGGATCTAGAGGCTATCGTGATGATAACGTGTTGTAAAAGAATGGGGAATTATCTGTGTATTATTAATGATCAACAGAGGTTCCTTATATAGGAATTATAAAGTATAGGAAAAAAGAAATTATCCAAAACCTAATACAACAGGAAATAGGAAAATATCTAAAACAGAGAAAAAAGAAAAACATCCTATGTCTAAGTCGGCCAAAGGATAGGCCGACTCTCTCTCCTCGGACGACCGTTTCTCTCTCCTCCATTGGCCACGGTTTGGGTCTTGTCTTGGTCATTGGTTATGGGCCATCCACTTAATAATTTATAACAATACAAAAATATTTATCTCATTTTACACCAAATTTTGAAAACTCTTGTATAAAAATAACTATAGTTTTAAAAAAGTCTTAATATAAATAAAAATCTGAACTTCTCCAAAAAGCTATAAACATATGCAATGCATGTATGGTTTTCAAAAGGAATAAGTGTGCTGCCAAAAAAAAAAAAAAAGAATAAGTGAGATTATACAGAGAGAAAATCTTAACTCAAGCAAACGCATAACCACATAAAGATATCCAAAATAAAAGCACATAAAAGGTTTAAAATGACTTTCTGATTTTCTAATTTTTGTTTAAAGAGAAATCTTTGCTTTTTAGGTTTTCCACGAAAATAGAAAATTTGTGTTGTCTCTTAGTGTCGACCTGTTTTTTAGCAATCTTTTGCACCTTTGCATAATTTATTCTCATAAGTCCTCCTACAGTCTTGCTTTTCTTCTTGAAAGCTAACTTTTTACTATCACTACTCTTTGATACAACTGAAAAGAAGATCCAAACATTTTATTCTATTTTTGTAAATTTTAGATTTTTTAAAAATAGTTTTAATTTTGTGGTGGTTAATATTTACAGGAAAGTGTGGCCCCTAAGTTTCAAGTTGAAGACAAAACTGGTTTTGGTTGCTCTTGTTGGGTAAAGTTTTTTTGATTTATGTATGTTTTTGATTCCTAGATGCTTACTTATGATTATAACATTGATTAACTAAGAGAGAATATCTGTGTGAAACAGAGTTACTCAGGAATAGTAATAGCATGTATTCTCTAAATTCTTGGTCACAAACATAAGACGTAAGTTGTCATGTGAAGGCAATACTTCTTTGGGATGTAATTAACATAAGAGCCATTGAGAAGTTAATCAAATCTCACTTCTTTCTTCACTCTGCCTTTTCTCAATACTTTTGTGTGTATGATTAATAATATATTTGCATATATGGTCATATCTGCATGAACTTACGCATGTATATCATTCAATAATGGTTTATAATATAGATTAATGACTTAGAAAACAGTAAGATTATTGTCTTTTTATAAGATGACCGTTCATCTTGTATTTTCAGAACTCGTTGTTCTTACCTTGCTTCTTAGCTTCAACATGCTAACAGGGTAAGCATGAATAAGATCTGTGTAAAAACTTGAAGTACGTTCCGAACCTACTTTCTCCATCCGAACCGAAATAAGGCATAACCAGCCACATCACTCATCTTCTTCATCCTCCCATACGCACTAATCATGTAAAAACTGACCCAACATATCTTGCTTGCAAAAATTTAATTTTTGAGAGGGTCAGACATAAGCAATATCCTTTGTCATGATTTTGAATCTAGTTAGTAGTAACCCACCTTATCCTTGAAACCAAAATCAACATTTTAAACGTGACTACCGATCTTCCACTTGTTCCAAGCTATGGAGACCGAATTTTCATATGTTCCCGTTTAAATGGCTTTTCCATGAGCTTCTGGTCTTGGGGTTCTCAAGTTTCTGTTATAACCCACACATATAGGGAAACAAAAGCTCAAACTTTCGTATCCAGTTCACAGATAAAAGAGCGGAAAGAATAGTGACATAACCCCTATGCTTGAAAAGCCGTGGATTTCAATAGCTAATCAACAAAGTAAAAGAGCATACAAGAATATTGAAGTAAGCTTGTGCAGCCTGCTTACCTTAATTGATTGAATCTCTTCCTTCTGTTCTCCTAAGAAGCATTTATGAGTTTCAATCCACTCTGCCCTTGATGCGTTTGAATTCACACCACACAAATCTGGCTTCAAGAGAAGGTACCTCACAACTTTTTCCAAAAGCAAGCTTTGCAAAATCATGTTTTTGTTTTCTAATTTTAGCTTCCCATGATTTACATTCATCTGCATCTCCAGCGTTGCAACTTTCCTTCTGCACAACAAAGGTAAAAAATTACAATTGTTACTGTCGCAATTTAAAAGTTAATTATGGTTACGAGAAGTTTACGTTCACCGTGCCAATTCTATCTATCTTCAATATTTTTCTCATTTTTGTGTCGTTTTTTTTTTATTTTGGTTATTGCTCGATATTAATATTGATTTTTGAGTTTATTTTCATTTCGTTATTTTGTTTTGGCCAGAGATTTAGAAAATGTTTCAGATTTAAAATTATTAAATAGATACATACTTAGGTTAAGGTCCGCGTCTTTTGCAGAATAAATATTTTATATTTTTCTGCATATTATGACTAAGAAATCAGTTACTATTATGTAATAAATTGGTGTGCGCATATAAATCAAATGATCGTTCTTGTTTATTCGCAATCATTTTAGGGTAAATTAATCAAAACAATCAATTTTATTTATCGTATATGATATATAATTAAATTTAAATGATATTAACATAGATATATAGTATACTTTTAATATGGATATTTATTAAATGAGGTTTCTACTCATATGATTTTATGATTATTTGCTTTTATGATTATTTGCATATTTGTGTAACAAAATTTTACACCAACGATTTTTTTTTTAACGTGGAATGTTTAGTGGTTTCAATAATTTATAATCATTTAAAAAACAATGAAGATTTCAAAATTAAAATGTTAACTTTTCAATATATATTCAACGCATATATCAAAATACAAATATGTATTTTCATATGATATATAGTTTAATTTAAACGATATGAAATATATATATATATTAACATGAACACCTATTACATAAAATTATTTATTCATATGATTTTATACTCATTGTATCTTATTGTGGAAAAAAATTAGACCTTGATCACAAAAGTTTATTTGAGACTTTTAACAATGTTAGTAATTTATACTTGTTTTCAAAAATTCAAAATACAACATATACAAAAAAAATCTATTTTTTATTATTATATGATTTATGTAATTATGTAATTTATTTTAATAATAAATAATTAAACAAAAATGATAGAAAATATACAAATTGTTAGAAAATCTTTATTATTTAAAATCATTAATTGATATATATATATTAATCATATTAGGTAATTTCGTAGGTTTTATTTAAGGAAAAAATATATAATAATTTTAATTTGATAAATGAATGGTCAATAATGGACATACTATATAATATAACATTCTCTAACAATTTAATTTTGGATTAACAAAATTCTCAATTGATTCTCAAGCCGCCACGTAAGCAAAATTAGCATTCTAATTATGTGAAAACTCAGCAATGCACTTTTTAATTAGTACAAACTACATGTTATAACTTTTTTAATGTTTCTCTATTAATATACAGGGGATGTATTATTTGTGTTAATTAATTTTTTTATATATTTTTAAAATTTATAATAATTTGATAAATTAAATTTGTTGATAAAAATAGATAGATAACTTGTGACTGATTGATAATGGAAGAATAACATTAAATTTTATTATATTATATTAATCATCTTAACACATGCATCTGATAATTATGAAAAAATAAAAATTAAAAAGAGATACTACAATATATGAGTTGTATATCTAGTATCTATGCCAAATTTAGAAGATAATAAGTTTGAAGAAATTCTATTATATTAAAGATTGGATCAAGTAGAAGATTTAGAATTTTATCATAATCATTACTTCTGCTTATTTAACAAAATTAAAATAATAGTATAAATTTAATGACTCATTAATCAAAATTACAGGAACATGACAAATAAGCAAAACTACTTAAAATCATGGAGAAAAGAACATGACAAATATACAAATTCACTTTTCAAATAATAATACAGATAAGTTTTATAGTAGTTCATAACAAAACGCAAATATCCCACAAAATCGGATATTTCTCAACAATTTCCAAGTCATGATGTTTTCACAAATTTTGCTCAGAAAAGAAAAATGTCTTCACAAATGTTTCAAAAAAAAGAGAGTAAAATACGTAGTCAAATACATTAATTATCCCTCAAGAAGTGGACAAGACTAACAGACCTCGATGAGAGATTTTTATTTTTGATGAAGGTTTCAAATACAAGAAAGACTCAGTATTGGTGGTGTCAGAAGACGAGTACAAGGAATGCAAGGCAACTAAACCGCAACTCTATTCCAACAACCAAGACACGGTTTTCAAACTAGACCGTCCCGGTTTGTTTTACTTCATTAGTGGTGTCTCGGGTCAGTGTGAAAAGGGTCAGAAGATGATCATTAAAGTCATGGAGACCGAGTCTTCCCCAGATTCTCCTTCTCCTTCCTCTTCTTTTTCCTCTCTTTCGGCTTCAACTCACAAGAAGAGCAGTGCATTGAAAACTGCTGTCCAGTTCACTAGTTCCAGCTTTGTGGTTCTTATTGTTTCGGTTTTGGTTTGGCATTAGGTCAGATTTTAGTTCCGGTTTAGCATTCCAAATAACTACACTGACCGGACCGGTCTAGGTTTCATTCAACATGTTTTCACTTTTCTTGTAGGTCTAATATTACCTAATTATGTGATTCTTTACAGTTTCCTATATTTCATAAGCAAATAATCTCTTGAGAAAGCTGCCATTAGTTGATTAAACCATTCTTATAACAACACAGAGATCTGAGTAGTACAAGATGTGTTACACAAAAAAAAAAAAGTACAAGAAACAACAATCTGAATTAAAACAAAACTACAGTAGTTGGGGCAAAACTTGGTGGTGATTGATAAAACAAAGGTTTCCAAACCAGAAACAAGCAAAGTAATCATAATCTTTTTAGTCAGGTCAAGACATTTCATGCCTCTTTGGGTGTGGACTTGGCTTTGCCATAGGGAGTGTAAGGAGAGAAGCCATTGCGACCTTGCTGATTCCTCGCCTTCCTCACCTTTCCAGCTCCACTTTCTATGTTCAGATGCACTTTTGGCGGCGAAGAGAAGCAGAAGGATAGAGCAACCGCCTGTGACATCCCATGACAAAATATGAAAACCCTGGTTATATCTTCCAACCTTGCAAGAAAAAACAAGAGTTTATTTGTGTGTGAACTATACCTGAAGATCTAGCCGGTGAACATTAAAGATATCTTTCAGAGAATGTGAATTGTATGCTGCGATATAAGCCCTGTACGCTTCCTTGGCTATCTTGTTCAGATTATAGTCGTTGGCAACATATTTCTCCTGCAGGACAAGAACAATAAACGATGTTTTACAACGAATCCAACTACACATTCAAAAAGACTGAATCAGAACAATTACCAGAGCGGACCGCACATTCAAAAGCTTCTTCTCATTGAACTCAAGCTCTTTTACAGGTACTTTTGCAGCCTGCGGGTTTAAGTACAAATCAGTTAAAAACAAGTAGGTCTAACCACAAGAAGATTCTAAAAAAAAACATTCATACCTTAAGGTAACGAATAAATTGAAGCTCTTCAGGGATCAAGACAAGCAATGCTTTTCCCTTTGCTCCTTCTCCACGGGCTGTTCGACCAACCCTGTGGATATATTCCTGAAGACAACATCAACCATAAAAAATCTTAGATGCACATTAATAGACAGAGCGGGATATAGAAAAACCAGAAGAGCAAAGTATATCTCCTACCGTTGGCTTGTCTGGAGGATCATATTGTATAATCCAGTCCTACATAAAACACGATTCAACACAATGTGATTTTAGTAACACTATTGACTCATTGAGTATAATAAAAGTGTTAGTAATCAATGTAAGAACATACACGTACCACGGCAGGAATGTCGAGACCACGAGCAGCAACATCAGTGCACAACAAAATACCTTTCTCTGCTTTCATAAAGTCGAAAAAGGTTTTAGTTCTTCTGTTCTGATCCAGTCCTCCATGGATGTCACAGCTATCCAAGTTGATTAGCTTCATGATTTCGGCATGGAACTGTACCGACTTGCACGTAGAGAAGAACACCATTATTTTCTTGTTTAGGTTCTTCTTCAGAAAAGAAATTAGAAGGAGAAGTCTCTTTTCGCTCGGAACAACGCAATAGCCTTGCTCCAATCCTTCATTTGTCACCTAACAGTTTCGGAAAATTATTAAATAAATTCTCCGTTGCATGGTCTTTAAAATTTGATTACGAGAGCTTTTCTTGTGATTCATACCTTGCGTCTACCATCATCGACATCAACAAGAACAGGAGACGTCAATGACACTCGAGCAAGATCTTGAACCTGCAACGATACACAAAGAGTAAGAATAATTAAGTAACAGCAAGAACTAAGAATGACAATACCGAAGATAACAGAAAAATACCTTCGAAGTCTGGGTGGCAGAGAATAGTGCGGTTTGCCTAGTCTGCAGAAACATGGTAAAAACTTTATTCAGAACAAAAATCCAAACCGTAGTAATGCCAAAGACTTTGGGTGGGGCACATGATTTGTGTAAACATCTTAACATACAAAACTATTTCGCTAGTGGGTTTTGGCTGAGGAGAATAGCAATACCATGGGAATATTGTTTAAAGGAAAGGAAAGAAAAGAAATCTCTGATACTGAAAGGTCTGCATTTATCTACTTTTCTCATTCTTCTTTAGATTAACCTTAATTAAGAGAACAAAGAGGTAACTTACCTTTGGTAGAATTTTTAGAATCTTATTCATGTCCTCCTCAAAATTTTCTTCCAGAATCCTATCAGCTTCATCAATCACAAGGCACTACAATTTAAAGGAGCATATGTAAAGATACATATCCATTAGAATCATATACTGCACAAAGTCAAGTGATCACATTTTTCAACTAATAGTACGACTACAAGCCAGGCTAAACATCAAGTTATAAGCGACACATAATGTAGTATTCCTTCTCTAGCTCTCTGACAGAGGTGGCAAGATGAATACAGCATAATCTGATGTATACAGTTCATCTATGGCTCTTTTACTTGTATTATTTTTTTCATAGAAAGACAACAGTCAGAATTTTCAACATCCACTTTGTCAAAAATAAGACAATAACATGCGCCAATTAGAACAATGAAAAGGAAAGTACCTTTAGGTGTTTAAAAATGAAACCCTTGGTATGTTGAAGATGGTCAAGAAGACGCCCAGGAGTTGCTATCAGCAAATTTGAACCATTTGCAATACGTTGTGCTTCCGACCTTCTGTTATTTCCACCGATAACCATACTGACAGTCAGTGAATGATGCTTCACTAGCTCCTCCGCCACATTTTTAGTCTAAAATATCAAAAAAAAAACATGGTAAAAAATGGGGATGGGAGGCCGTAGTAACTAAGAAAACAACATTCACACTTTACAAAACCAAAGCATTTGCAATGAGTAATCTACATGAAAGCTGAGAACCTCACTGCAAGTAGAATAACAAGACTCATCTACTCAGAATGAGAGTATGGTAGAGAAAGAAAAGAGTTTTTACCTGAATAGCAAGTTCTCTTGTGGGGCAAATAACGATGACACCAGTCCCGTTGAGAGGGGAGAAGCGCTCTTTAAAGAGCAACTCAACAGCCGGAATGAGGAAAGCAAGGGTTTTACCAGAACCAGTCCTGGCAGCACCAAGAACATCTTTGCCCTCCAAAAGAGGAGGAATTGATCCAGCTTGAATCTACAATGATTAAGAGACTCAGAAACATGTACTAGTTTTTGAAAGTCTGGTATAAAACATGAGAAAAGGGTTCCAAGGTTTTACGTACTTGAGTCATGTGTTTAAAGTCCATCGCCTTAATAGCTTCGAAGGTCTGCTCTGACAAGTCAAGGGATTCAAAAGTTTCGTTAGTCATTATCCCTTTCGCTACAACCACCATCTTCTTCTCTTCTTCTTCTTCTTCTACTTCCTCTTCCTTTGCTTCCACCTCTTCTTCTTCCTCGATTTTGCCTCTTCCCTGCAGCTTCTTCACTTTCTTAACCTTCTTTTTGATTTCATCAGCGTTTTCCTCAACGTTATGGGTTTCTTCTTCTTCTACTTCCACCTTTTGAAGCTCGTTCTTCTTCCCACGGTTTCGCTTTCTGATCCTCTTCTTCAGCACATCGCTGGATTTCTTCTCCAGCTCAACCATGTCTGAGCTCTAAATCTCAATCAATCAACTCTCTCTCTCTGCAGCAAAGTTGAAGAAAAAACAAAACTTTGAGAGTAATTCTAAATTTGTGAAAGAGGTCCACTTCTAAGACAGTTTCACTATCAAACGATGTCTGTAAACGAGTTCTGTGTTGTAACCATTAGTCTCTAAAAACCGTCAATTTCGATTCTCACATCCAAAGGTTAAAGATTTATATACCAAACTAAGATGACTAGATGAGTAAGAGCTCGTGTGTTACAATACCGACAGAACAGCAATTAGGATTACCAAGTCGCAGTATCGAGACAGAGCTTCGGAAAGGAAGGAACTACTACTGGAAAAGTGAACAGTGAAGAAACTTACATGAAGAAACGAAACTACTTGAAGGTTGCGATAGCGAAGAGAACTCCAGCGAGAGATATGAGAGTGTGATACAGCGGCGGAGAGAGAAAAACAAAAATAAAGGGTTTAGGGTTTAACGACTGTTGCAAGTTGTGTAACCTTCGACTTACTTTTAAGAAAAAAAAAAAAACTTTTCTCAAGGATAAAATCTAGAGAGGAAAACCCCTGATTAGTAATAATGTTTCGATTCCGACCCCAAAGTAAAGTTTCAAATCTGTTCACCCAACGACTTTATTTTAAATAAAAACATTCCGTTGCAAAATCCCATAATTCTTTACCATGTGTTAAATTTAGTGAACTTTATTCGTCCAGTAGATAAATTTTAACACGGAATTATTAAATTTGACTCATTTTTTAGGGGTTGCATAAAAATCTTCAAAGCAGTCATTGATGACTTCAACTGTGGTTTTATATTCACCTCAACATCTTCAAACTTCTGGCTAGCTTCCATGTACTGTGGTTTTATATTCACCTCAACATCTTAAACCATACTTTTAATAAATCTAACCATCCATACTTTTTAAAGTTGTGCATACATTGTAGCAACAAGGAAAATTCTACAAGTAGCACGCACCCCTAATATAATACACACCATTCTTCATAAGAGTACAAAATGAAACAGTCTCCCCACTGCTACTTGGACATACTCGGATACACCTTTAACAGCCTATCCTAGGCGTCTAGGATTCTGTGATAAAATAGGAGGAGCATTATAACGATTAAAGCTTCAAGCTCTGTTCACCAGAAGGGACTGCAAAAAATGGTTGGCTTCCCAAGAACACTCATGCTTCGTCTTGGTCTCAACTCTCAACACGGCGGTTTAAGAGATTAAAGTTGCCATTCTATGGGAGGAATCCCCCTCTGTTCGAGTAGCTGGTTTGCTTGAGAGAAATGTCTGTTCAAAGGTTTGAGTATTAATGTAAATTCAGCACTAGGGTCAACAACATAAGCACATTACGCAGACAATTGCAAGTCATTTAATGTCTTTCGGTCTCGCAGAAACACTGGTTCCATTATGCATGTGATCAGGTATGAGAAATTAAATATGAGGTTTAGCGGAGTGAGCTAACCTGCAGTTGAAGAAGCCTCTATGCGCAGACAAACCAGATGGATGAGCTGCTGTGAGTATATGATGTTTATTCCCATCTATCAACCTGCAATTGATCATAAGAAAGCTTTGCAGTCTCATACAAAATAATAAACTACGAATAAGAAAACCAAACCAAAACCTACTTGGATTTCTCTTGAGCATATCTTCCCCAGAGGAGAAAGACAACACCTTCCTTCTGCTGCGAAATGCTTTGAATGACAGCATCAGTGAACTGTTCCCATCCTTTCTTTGCATGTGAGTTCGGCTGCTTACTCCTTACTGAATTACAAGGCAACACAACCGACATTACTTTTGGCACTTTTTAAAACTTACAAGCTCACCACACGATGAGATATTATTTACCTGTAAGAACAGCATTCAACAGCAAAACACCCTACAAATGATCAAACCAAGAAGTGATTTACATGAGCTAACTCCAAGTAAAAACTGAGAATTGAAGTAACATAGAAACTCCATTTCACCTGCACAGCCCATTTCTGTAGATCCCCATGACGCGGGATTGAACAGCCAACATCTTTCTGAAGCTCCTTGAATATGTTCAACAGACTAGAAGGAAGCTTCTCTCCTTCAGGCACAGAGAAAGACAAACCCATAGCTTGACCAGGTCCATGGTACGGATCCTAAACCAAACAGAAAAAAAAAAAACTTGTTAAAGCGCAACAAAAAAATCAGGACCTCCTCAAAAGAAACTAACGTCTGTACCTGTCCGATGATGACAGCCTTGACTCGGTCGAAAGGTGTTGTATTAAGAGCATTGAAAACCAAATGCTGCGGCGGATATATCAAAGGGCCTTTACTCTCACGTTCAAGGAAGTCGGAAAGGGTCTTGAAGTAGGGTTTTTGCAATTCTCCAGGGAGAGCTTTAAGCCATGACTCTTCGACTAACAGCTCATTCAAACGCACGTGGCAGCAGCTTCCTTCAGCTATAACAGTTTCCAGTTCCCAAATCAATCTAAATCATAAAACCCTAGAAAACCACAAACCAGCTTTAAAAATCAAACCTTTAGCTTTTGCGACCTTCTCGGAGCAGACGGCGAGGTTGCGTTTGGACGTGGCTACGGATTTGTTGAAATCGGAGCGGGACGAGTCGTCGGCGACGGAATTGGTAACGGTTACTACGCGAGGCGGCGATTTTGAGGCAGAACACAAACCGCGGGAACAACTGGCGGCGGAAACGGCGGGAAAGGAGGAAGCTTTGAGGCGTTTTGCGGGATGAATAAAGTCAATTAGGGTTTTAGATGTGGACGAAGCCATCTCCGTCTTCAGATTTCAATTTCACTACGAACATGAGATCCCAATTTCTTTTTTAATTCCCAGAAAAAAAAATCAGAGGAGAAGAGTTAAAATTGGCGGGAGCGACGGTACAGGCCGGTTTAAACCGGTTAAGAGACCAATCGTATAATTCCCATTTCAATTTGATTCATTTACATCTAAACCGGTTCTCTCAACTTTGGTAGTTTTGTTGATAAGAACAAGAACCAAAGGGATCAAAGAGAGATCGACATTGAGACAAAAGAGATGAGGATTACCGAAAATCTGGTCTAAGTTTCTATAAAAAAGACAGAACACAGTCCTTGGTCTATGAGACTGGACCATACCACCATGTCGGAAAAAGAAAAAGGAACATTCAGGACAAAAATCTCTAACGGTATATATCTACAGAACTGGAAGACGGTGACAACAACAGAGCCTCACTTCATCTTCCTTAAAAGACTAAGCAGGTTTTAAGAATACAGTTCCACACAAGCTTAATGATGATGGCGAGAGATGAAATTAATTTACGTCTTCTTGGCTTTACTGATATATGCCTGAAAATGAAGATAGAAACATAAACAACGGTTAGTAACAGTTTTCGAAAGCAATAAGTTAAGGCCTATTTATATGTAAGAAGGAACCTGAACGAGCTTTGTAAGCTTCGGTTTGGAAGCGGATAGATAATGGTCAATCTTCTCCTGTGTTTGAGGGACGTTTCCACTTGGCATTGAGCCAGTCACTTTCTCAACTACTTTCTTCACTATGTTCTTGTAACCATCTTTCTTCATCTTACCTTCTTTCCAAGCTGGTTTCAGAAGCTCCTTCACAATCTCAACAAGCGCAAACTTGAACGTCCTCATTCCTTTCGTGTCTTTCATCTCTTTCTTGTCTTCTTCTTCTTCATCGCTCCCATCATCAGCATCTTCATCTACAATGTTATCAGCTTCTTCTCCAGCTTTCTTACACTCTTCTTCTTTACTAGAAGCCTTGGGGTTTACCGGTAGAACCTGAATCTCATCGACATTGCTAACTTGTGATGCAGTAACCAGTGGGGCTTCGTCAGTGTCAGCACTCATCCCAAGTGGGGTGTTACTCTGGGTAGCATGATTTGGTTGAACAGCCAAGGAAGATGGCATCTGCAATGCTTGTGTAAGCTGTGGAAGGGGCCGTCCATTTGCAAGAAGCTGCGCTATAGTAGCTGAGATGTTGCTAATCTGATCTATTTGTTCCCTGGTGACACCACTCTGGACCGGAATAGCTTTCTCCTCCACTGAATGATGATTATCTTGATAAGCTTTTCCGCTCACTGGTTTACTCAAGTTCAAGGAGAAATCTGTAGCAGCAGCAGGAGCAGGAGCAGGAGCTATCACTTGTTGTTGAGTTCCTCCAGGGGTTGGCGAGTTTTGGTACGGCAAGACATCATGATAATTCTGATTATATGCTTGAACCGGAGCAGTGTTCACCACATTGTTGTAGTTCTGATGAGAATCAGCTACTATAGGTTTCTCAAGCATGGGTTTGTTGTCACCATATGAATACATACCACTGCTCCTCTGATCATCAACTCGAGACTTCGAACTCTGACCAATAACGCCAACACCACCAGGTTCTGCTTCCTTCATGTGTTTTTCCAAGTTATGAGCACCAAAGTTCCAATCAGGAGACATCTCCATATCACCAATCCAGCCACTACCCTTAGTTTCACAAGTCCCTTTACTGAGCTTTCCATTATCCAATCTTTCATCACCGTTCCATCTATTATGACCACTGTGATAGTTGTTGTCCTGTCTATAGAAGCTGTTCTTGTTCTCTTGAGGCTGCTTTCTATCAGCACCACGATGATGAGAGAACCTGCAATGATGGCCATTACGACAGTTCCCTGCTGCGAAAAACTTGCAGGGGATCTCCGAGCTCCAGCGGAACCGTCCCTCACCATCACCACCTCTTAGTTGCGTTTCTTTCTCTCCTGTCAGCTCGCCTCTGTGTCTTCTCAACCTCGGATCTGATAAACCATGTAAATGCCCCCTTCTAGAATGTTCCTCCTCAGGAAAATCAGTATCATGATAGTCTGATGACCTTGCAAATTTCATCATCGTAGCCTCCTCTTCTCTGAAATCACTGGAGTGGTGATATCTCGTCTCCCTTGGCTTTCTACTAGCTTTATCTTCCCAACCGTAATCGCTGCTGCTTTGATCACCGCCTATCTTGCTGAATTCATCTCGTGTTCTGGTCTTCTTGTGTCTGTCATAAGATCCTGCGTGATCTCGCCTTGGTCTATAGACAGGGCTTCTGCTACGGCTTCTACTTCTGCTATAACTTCTACTATCACTCCTTTAGAAGAAGAAAAAAGTAAGAAGTGAAGAACAAATATAAATAAGAATCTTTTACTTGTTGTAACAACTCGAAACACTAACCTATGTGAAAGTTGCTGCCTAGTTTCATCTTGTTCAAAATAATAACTGTTATCGTTATTCTGTGAAGCTCTGCTTCTAGTCCTAGCTTGACCGGAGTGTTGATCATTCACAGACCTCCTACTTGCATTAGCATTACTGTCTGCGTTGAAGAGGACAGGCTGTGGATCCTTGTCACGGTAATGAGAACCTGATGTTACATCTACGCTAGGATGATGATGTGTGTCTTCCTCCTTGGAGTCCCATTTGGAAACATGTTTCCTTCCAGAACCACTCATTTCCAACGCCTACGACTTGCTGCAAACTACTAGTTACCACCAAATAATCTGCAGAAACAATGGGAAATTTCTGGTGTTGTTACATATGAAATTTAAGTTACAGCCTCAAGAGTATAGATCTCCAATAGTGAAACCATTTCACAACAAATACAATCCACGACCAGAAAAAAGAAACACTTAAATGTTTATACGAGTCAGTTAATCCAAGAGGATCGGTCATGTCTTGCAATTGAAAAGATTGATCTTGACAAGATCCTGATAATATTATCAATTATTATTAAGTGAAAGAAGCCCAATCGTTGCAGTATAAGAATTGACCCCCAGATTGAATCCAAAATACTCGCTAAACTGAACTTAATTGGAGCTTAATAGATTCGAGAAATAAAACATAGAATCAAAATCAGACAAAAGAAGAGAAACAGCACTCACTTGAATTCGACTACTTGCCATTCGCCAACAGGATAGAGAGATAAACCCTAACACCAGAGTTTCTTCGCTTCAAGGATTTGTAAGAGACTGCTCGTGAATATACGGATGTTAGAAAGACAGACAACGGGTTTAACTGATTCAGAGTGTTCTTCTAGGTCTTACTTATTCTTCTTTTAGGAGAAGGATAGGAAGCAGCCTCCACCAAAATAAAATTATTTTTAAAAAAAATCTTCGCTAAACTTTGAAGGTAATAAGATCTTTGGTTAATCTAAACCGTTGATTTAAAACTCTTTTGATCTCAGTCGTTGGTTACTTCTTAAACTAGCCGAACAGCTAAACACTTCTTTGTACTTTCTCCTTCTTCTTCTTCTTTTTTAACATGATGATTAGTGATAGATCCCTTTATGTTAGTTGGACTAAACTTGAAAGAAAAAAAAAAAAAACTTGAAAACAAATTGTTAATCTAATCCTACCGAGTTATAGAATCATAATATGTTTATGAGTTATCTAGATATATTAAATAGGATTAGGAAATTATAATCTCCATATAAAAAAAATGTTGCTAACTTTATGAATTTTGAGATCGAGAGATTTGAGAGCTTTAGTTTTTGAATTAGTTTTCGCAGTAAAGAAGTGTGTTTTTTATATTGAGTTTCTTCCGATCTTTGAATTCTAGATAGTCACAAAAAAGGCTTCCATAAAAGGGTTTTCTTAAGGAAACTATTTTATCATAAGAGAATGCTCAGAATAGCAAAAGCGGAGGAGAAGAGACACTCGTGGAGATAATAGTAATAGACACAAAAAACAAAACCTAGTATAGTTAGACACATTGGCACATAGCGACATAATTGAAAAAGACACAGACTAATCAATGTTTTAAAACTGATAATTGCATCATCAACCAACAAATGAAGAATACTGGAACTGAGGTCTGATATTCTGTGTTGACCCATCCACATATTGACAGGCCGGTGCTGCTCTTTGCGCCGGAAACTGAACAAGCTGATGTGAGAAACCATTGGTGTTACTGTTGTTGTTGTAGCCGTACATGTCCATGTTCTGCAACCCGTTAGTTCCTTGCGCCCAAAGTGCCCCGGAATAATCTTCCACGTTCATGTTGTTGATCCCAGTTCCTTGAGGAAAGCCAGAGTAATCTTCGACCTTGGAACAGTTCTGGTTAAACTGGTTTTGAAACATATTAACACAGTTGCTGTTGAAGCTGTTGTAGGGTATCATGTTCGTGCTTAGAAACTCATTCCTCCCAGTTTCTTGTCCCCCAAGAAAACTCGAGTACATATCATCCATGTTTGGATACTGGTACACCGTCAGTGAATTTGGAAGGGGAGCCAGAGATTGAGCTTGGTCAGGGAGTTGCTGTTGAAGATGATTCATTTGCGTCGGTTCTTGATTAGACATGTTCACGTAACGCATACTCCTCTGTCTCTGAGATTCAACAACAGCTCGAAGCCTATCTTGCATTATGGTTTCCTTGCGTTCCAAGGATTGAATCAGCTCCGTGAGTTGCTCAACAGAGCAATTATCAAACATGGGATCCCAATCCGGATACTCGTAACTGGATTCAAGTTTCACTTTCTTCTTCTTGTTCTTCTTTTTGGGATCCTTGTTGACCTCCTCGAGAAACTTGTCAAGATCCCATTGTTTTATGCGTCGCTTCACCTCGCTTAACTGGCTGTACCTTAGAGCCATGTCTTTGACCTTCTCTCTGTCCTTAGGCCATGTTCTAAGCTCCCCGTCTGATCCGTAGCAGATGACGCAGACTTCGACCCCGCAGAGAATTGAAAGCTCCTCAGCTTTCTTGAAGACAGTCACTTGTCTTTTAGCTAAGCTTGCGGCTTTCAAAGAAGAAGCTTTCTGAAAAAGGGTTGGTCGAAATTGGGAAACTTTAGTGGTTTTCGACAAAGATGAAGACATCGTTATGTTTTGCGTATGTGATTGTGAATTGAATGAAGAGTTGTGATTATTGTTTACATATTTTCTTAATATATATAGAGAAGATACATTAGTTATTTTCCATTTTTGGTTATCAATGTCGAAGATCCTAAATGATATCTGTTAGATTCGATTCCCTTTTCTTGATCTGATTTTCCTTTTATTTAACCTCGATATGGAAAATGTTTTTCTTTTGGCTTAATAATTAGGAAAATCCTTACACATACAGATCGTGTGTGTAATGTATACATGCTACACAAGTACACAACAACCGCCTACGTTGAGAACTTGAGTATGATGTTATGCTTAATTTATTTTATTTAAGGGAGAATTGCCAAGTGTGACTCAAAACTTGGAGTCAAACCCAAAACCCAAAACTTTATATTAAGTCGTCTGGTTAAAGTTAAAGTTAAATTATGAAGTTTTATTTTTCAATTACAAAACTAAC
>NC_027748.1:35185896-35195942 GCF_000695525.1 Brassica oleracea var. oleracea | reverse complement strand
GTTTTCTGTTTGACTCCAAGTTTTGAGTCACTTTTGCAAAAATCCCTTTATTTAACTATACATGTATAATCTATATTGTATGTATAACTACTTTGAATTTTACTGACGCTATTATTATTTTAAATTAGCTTTCGAATTATTCTTTTTAATAAGTAATAGCATTAAAATGGGATGTACATGTGATGTGATCGTTTAGTTTATGTTCTTCATTAAGTAAGTCAGTCTACAATCTATATTTCGGTATAAATACTTTGAATTTTACTAACATTGTCAATATACCCGCGCTTTCGTGGGTTATATACGAAGTTGGATATGAGATAGTATTTTGAGTATATTGTGTATTATTATGTTATAAAGTCGTATCGAATACATAAATTTGTTTAAAATTATTAACTAATAAGTTTATTCGATATTTTTTATATACACTCTTATGTAACTCTTTCTTAAGTATGAAAATTTTACCTAAATTTGATAAACAATCCAAACCAATACGAAATACAGGTTGAGGTTCGGGATTGGGAAAAAATACCTATTAGATTTTTTTGGACATGCAGGTCTCTGTTGGACTCTGGGTATCCAAAGTACCTAGAATGTTTTGTTCATATTGTGTATATTTGAGTAATTCATATATGTTCTGAGAATAAAAAATTATTGTAAATTTTGGATTCACGGTTTCTGTTACAGTTTCAGGTTTTGGGTAAAATTTCAAATTTTAAAAATATATTTAAAATATTGGATATTTTTGGTTCTCGGGTAAGATTTTGGTCTTTTAGATATTTAGTTATTTCTCGTATTTGTTTGATTTTGGGTATTTTCGTGTTTTGATTTTTTTTTAGCTTTTCGGATTATTTAGATATTTTTGTCCTAAATACTCGAACCGAGCTAGACTCATTACGTAGCCAAATTACATAGTAAATTTTACAGATACTTGAATTATTGACTCAAACTGACCTGGAACTAAAAAGAACCAATCTGAACCAAAAACAAAAAAAATTCAAATACCTAGTTGGATATAAATGTCCAAGACCCAAAGAACTTGGACCTGAAAGAAACCGATTTATATTTGACCCGAAGACCCGAATGCCCAAATCTAACCTTTCACTATATTTTTGTGCATTTTATAAAAGTTACATTTGTTCCGTTGGTGAAACTTAAGATTTATTTGAGAGGTTTTTGGCTAATTTAATAGTATAGATTTGTAGGTTTTTTGTTGAGCGGTAAAAAAAAGATTTGTTGGGGTTTTGATAATTTTAAACTTATCTTAAATACTAAATTGTTATATATCAATAAAATAAAATTAACATAATATATAATTTTTAAACTTATCTTAATTATTAAGTTAATGAGATATATTTAGAGAAGAGTATAATAAAGTGTATGTGATATTATATTTTGGTGAACCAAATTTATGTGGTCGTATATATATGGTATAATCTTTTCGTTTACAAAAAAATATAGGTCCAATAAATAAAAGCTTTGACTAAATGATTGTTAGAGAAATTTAAGGTAACATATTGTTTGTCCAAATCAAAATCAAAGTAAGACCAAAATATTATTAGTTAATGAAAAGGTCCAAACAACATTTTATAAGTAGATTTATTTAAACTCATTCTCTTTTAATAGTACTGAGTAATTAACTTTCGAATGAATAATTTAAATAAATAATCGCATAAAGTGGGACGTAAATAAGACATGTGTTTAATTTTAATCATGTTGCTAAACTACAAAAAGAAGAAATAACTAGGTTTTGATCCGCGCTTTAAAAGCGCATGATTAATTATTTCGGTTTTATAGTAACAACAATTTTTTATTAGAATTTTAACATTTGCGTTTAGATGTCTATAACCTTTGTTATAGTATATCTTCTCAGTCAAAAGTGTGTGGCTTATTTAATTTTTCTGTAATATGTTAAAAAAAAATTTAAAGATGATATGTCTATTTAATTAGTATTTGTATTTTAAAATATAGAAAACACTTTCACTAATGAAAGTGTAATAATGATATGAATTGTCGATTTTAAAATGAAATTGAATTTCCTCTATCTTATATATATCATAGTCTAAAGAATGATAAGATTATAAACCCAATTAATTTTATTTATCATTATTGGGTTTTTATTGTAAAACTAACACAATTTTTTAAACATAATAATTTATTATATATTAAAAGCTTTAAAAATATTTTATTAATTTGATTTATATTTTAAATTTTTATATATTTGATATGGTTGGTAAATTTATTAACAATTAGTGGACTTAGTTTAAGGGTTATTAATTTTTTTTAATGTTAATAATAATAGAGATTATATACAGTTAAAAAAAAGATTTTTGGGATTCGGCTACCTTTTTATTTGTGTTTTGGTTACTTTTTGTATTTTAAATTTTCTTAAAAAGGAAATAATAGTGTATGCCAAATAATTTAGAAGGTCAAACAGTAATCCTTGCAAAATTCATGTAGAAAATATGTAAGTTGATATGTATTGTAGATATGATATCTTCTTAAACTTTAAAATTTTCCATATACTTTGGATTATTTCAGTTTATAATCTTGAAATTCATATCTACATATATATATATCAATAGGTAACTTAATCAAAAATTTGCAATATTTTATAGATCATAATCTGTTTTTAAAATCATAAAGTTAATAATATTTAGTGTTGCACAAGTTATTTATATGAATATATTCTTAGAAATTACGGAAAATTTCATGTTTACCATTTTCATGATACCACTTTTCATCTTTACCACCACTAAATGAACATTTTCAAAAATATATTCTTTATTAAGTAGCAAAATACTCTTATGCCCTTGTTATATATATATATATATAATAAATCATTATTTAAATAACTAAAAAATAAAAAATAAAAAAAATTATGTTTTCGAATTATATTTTTTTCAAATTTGAACTTTTTTATAATTTTTTTTGAATTTTTTTTTTCAAAATTTCTTTTTGAAAATCAAAAATTATGTTTGAAACTTTATTTTCAAAATAAATTTTATTTTTTTAGGTATTTTTTTATATATTTATTAGAAACCTAAATTTCACATTCCAAAAACTCTACTCCCCTCTTCAACTCTAAACCCTAAATCTAGATTAGTTAACCTTAGGAGTATAAGTGTTTTTTACCCTTTATTAAAAGTAAAGTTAAAAATGGTTAGTATAAACATGAAAAGTGGTACTATGAATGTTGTATTTGTGGCAATTTCCCTAGAAATTATGCAAGTTATATATTTTTATATATATTCAAAATCTCATTAATTCTCATGTCAAAATTATGGAAGTTATATATTTCGAAATTAAGGAAGTTCTATATTTTGTTATATTTGGCTATTTTAAAATGAAAGCACAAGTTATTTATAGGGATATCATCATACAATTTGCAAATATTTTTAAAAATTAAAGATAAAATCGTGTATGATAACTGAAATGGGTTAAATACTTAAATTTGTTACAAATTAGTTAGTTAGATTATTCAAAAATAGTGTTAGTGTATAAGAATATTTTGTAAACGAAGAAAAATTCTATTTTGTTACAATTCAGTTAAGTCGATTATTCAAAAAATATTGTTAGTGTATAAAAGTATCTTGTAAACAAATAATAAATTCTATTTTGTTAAAGATAATTGATGAAAAACAAAACACTGTTTACTAAAAATATTTTAATTTGAAAAGACATGTAAAAATCTTTGCTAAAGATATTAGAGTGTTTAATATTATTTACTATATATTGAAATTAATAGTAAAATACAATTACAATATAAACATGTGAAATTTTTGTTTGATTTAAAAAAGGAAAATGATATACTAAGGTACCTTTTTAAAAAATTTATTGTTAGTGTATACTATGATATACCCAAAATATAATAATTTTGAAAACATATGTAAAAATCGTTTAAAAATTATGTATGGGTTAATTAGGTTGTTATGTACTCCTAGGATTCAAGGTGAAAATCCGTCAGAACCAAGAAATCAATATGCGAGTGGCAAGGAATTGTAAATACTGTTGAAACAGAAAACACCTCAAAAAATGATCTTCTGTTTTAAATAGTAGTGATAACATTTTATTCCAATAGAGAGATATAAAAAATTAGTTATACATCTGATATTTACCTAATCTCACAGGAAAAGAAAAACACTTATGAAATTCATTAATATGTAATTGGGTACGCATGTATCACCTCACAAGTTATGGCCGGGAAGCGAGGATCTCCGGACGGCGGTGATAGCCGGTGGGGTAGGTACAAAAGACTCGTCGTCCGTCCAATTTGAATTTGATTCTCCCCAATGCCTCAACATGCTTTTCCAGTTACACAATTTATCAATACAAGTCTTGAATCTTGGGTCCTTTACTCTTATTTTCCAGTGGCCGTCGGTGTAGTTTGCGGCCTCGGCTTGCCGGCGATCATATTCCAGCTGTGCCTTTTGCTTGGATCGCAAGTAACAGAATTGGTGAAGCTCCTACAAAACAACATCAAATATTTATCGTTAAAACAATATTAACATATGAAAGCCTTTTTCAAAAAAAAAAACAATATTAACATATTTTAAAACATTAAAAAAAAAACTTATAGATTTACTAGTATGTGTTTTAGGATTCAAGTTCCATTGAAAAATATTTCATTTTCAAAATAAAATAAATTTAAAATGATTTAGATTTTGACCGGATCTACGTGTCCAGAACCTCTTAGTCATTAAAAAAAAAAAGTGATTTTGTAGTGGAAAATATTCTGATGATGCCATAGAACTTTTACATTTTTTCCGTTTTTGCCCTATGACACACATGCTAACATCTACCTAAGAAAAATGATGTGTTCATGTCTTAGAATTAGGGTTTAAGAAAAAGAGGTAGCATCATACCTTTGGCATTGCGTCGTGGACCATCCACCATCGTCGGTGAGCAATATCCGTCGCGAACTCAACGAATATGTCGGAGTTGAAGTTACAGTCATAGTCACGGTAACATAGCCACGGTTTCATTCCCAAGTAATGAAGAACATAAAGAATCGGAGGCTCTGCTCCAAACAATTCCGTTTTCTTGCGCCTCACGTCATCTTCATCCCCAACCCAAAAATGCTTCAAGAAATTCATGTGTTTCGGAATCCGATGCCACCATGTGAAGACCTCGTTTAAGTAACCCTGATCTCCACCGTTGTACGACTCAATCTCATTTATATGTTCCATCAAAAGCTCAAACGTACAGTTGCAAGGCTCGATCACCATAACTCCCGAGTTGAATAGGGTTCCATTGTTTCCTGTCGCTGAGATCTCAGGCATCGAGAACAAGAAGTCGATGTTTCTCAGGATTAAGAGATCAGCGTCGATGAAGATGATCTTGTCGTAATCAGTGAGTTGCCATAGTCGGAATTTGCTGTAGTTCCACTCGTTGTAAGCATCTTTCTCTGCTTTAGGGTTTCGAATCCTCTGTATCGTCCTGATTTGCCACCCCGCAGCTTCGAGTCCACTCCGGTGGTAACCGCTGATGTTGTCATCGACCAGGATCACGAGGTCACTTGTTGAACCGGACTGTCGTATGCTCTGAGCCGCAGCAATTGCTCCACAGACGTAAACATGAGCTGAATGAAGGATGGTAGCGTAGGCTTCTCTTTTAGGGTTTCCTAAACTTGGTCTCTCTGTAGAATCCACGGAAGAACACTTAAAACTTATGATCATGACCGAGCACAGTCGGATGAAACATAACAAATGTTAAAGAGCTACTCCCTTTGTATACAAAAAGATTGATGTTTAAGGTTGTTCATACGTATTAAAAAAAATTAAATACTTACTTGTATCTATTACATTGTAGTTTTACTTTTAATTAGTTTTAAAGTTTTATGTGTTTCCTAATAAAATTTAACCACTAAAATTTACATGAATCTTTTAGCTTTAAAGTAATTAATAGCTAAAATATCAATCTTTCAAATACAACAAAAAAACCTAGAACATTAATCTTTTAAATATGGAGGGATTAAAAGTAGCTTAAATCCCAAGTTATCAAATTTTGATTGACCTAAAAATGTTTATGCCACCTAAATATCAAATCCGGCTCTGCTTAACATCATCTATATTCAAATTGAAACAAGTTAGGGAATATTTGTTTCACCTTTGATGCCGAGGGGAAGAGAGAGCTCACAAGAACCTATAGGAAGCTGAAGCTTGTCTCTCAAGGTATCAAGATTAGGTTTATATAACCAAACATCGCCTCTCCGAGACACAAGATCCTTACACCGAAACAGATTCGGAATCGGAAAGCATCTAGAGACAAACAACACGTGACCTCTGAAAAACCCTTTTGCCGAAGCGGCCACCGTCGCTGCCGCCAGCTGCAGATGCAACCTCCCGACGTCTCTTGACCAGTTCCCTTCGTTCCGACAAGGAAGCTTCACGACGATCAGATCGAGTCTTCTTGTAGGTACTTTGATCTTTGGGAGATCAGGACAAACAGGAACCTCTGTTTCTTGCTCCTCATCGATCCACTCTGGGTAGAGTGCGTCCCAAGTCACGTTCTTATCTGCATAGTCCAGCTCCAGTACGACAACGTTTTCCTCATCCTCGTTTTCTTTAGTCTTGGCTAACTCTCTCCACCGTTGGATCTCGTTCGAATCGAAATTCAAGACACCGATCGTATGGCCTTCTTGGACGCTCTCAAGGGTTTTGGTCACATCGTCCCAATTTATGTCCAGGTCTGAAACATATCTTGAATCTTGTCTTCTCCATATCCATCTAATTTCCACACATGGTCGTATTAATATACACAAACCAAAACTTCTATGGTTTTGATGAAATAAAAAATATAACCGGCACTTGAATCACTAAAGGAAAGTCATAGAAGAAGAAAAGTGATAAATTGAAAAATTATATTTCAAAAGATATTAAAATTGTATTGAACAATATGAGGTCAATATTGTTATATAAAAGAGTTTACCTAGAAGAAGAGTGGGAAAGGGAATGATGATAAACTTCAGGGGAATAGATGATGGTGAAGAGAGTAGCCAATAGAAGGATAAACAAAATAATCTTTACGATCTGAAACTTGCTGCAACAACAATTACTGTTTTTGTCTCCTGTCGGAAAATTGATGATATTAAAAGGTTTCACCATATCCGGTCTGCCACCGCCTTTGCTGTTTCTCCGGAATCTTCTCTTGCATATTGCTTCACTGCTTAAAAGTTAAAACAACACACACATACAAACCTTTTGACATTTATTTTGTATATTGTATGCTTAGTGAGAGTAATATGTGCTTACATGGAAGCGGAGAGGCGACGCCTAGAGTCTCCGCCGGTTGCGGCCGTGGCTGCAGTAGCGGCGGGGGGACTTGCCATATAAAATTGGTGGATAGAAACACTAGAATTGGACAAGGGAGAGGAGAGGGCAATATAGGTGAGACATAACGTCTCTTTTAATCTTCTTATATTATATATTTCAATATTTTTGTTTTTGTGGAGATAAGAAAATGCATATTGCACACCCACCTTTTCTACTAAAATATTTTTAATTTATATGTTTTAAATTGTGTATATATAACATGATTTTCAGTAAAGTCCAATATGCATTGTAAAGCACTTAATTATAAGCTAATCTGTTGATGTATATCACTATATATATATTGCACGCTTTGATTGAAATATTATGGATAACATTTTCCATTATGGATAATATTGCACGCTTTGATTGAAATTCCATTCTCAGTTTGAAACTTTCTTGGATTGATATATGTCCACCAAACTTTAATCATTTCTTTGTAAAGAACACAAAAACATATTTTCAAAATAATAATGATTTAAACAAAATAAGATACATTAAAAAATAATTTTAAAATGTATCAAGGCCACATACATCATTTAATTAAGCAAAAATAAACCTGAAAGGTAAGTCATTGTTTATTTTCTTCATTTTGAGAACGTGGAGTCGTGATTACTGTTAACACTAGACATATAAATAAAACAATTGTTTTAAGTTTAAAATTTTCTGGTTTCGACTATTTGAAACATAATCAAAACATATTAATGATAATTCAAAAAAAATCAAAACATATTAATGACGTATTCTAATAACAAAGCAACCGTTACCATTAACAAACAAAAACTGATAATACTAAAAATGATACATAACGTGTTGTTAAGCCTTGGTGACAAAGTAAGGTGAAGATAAGGTAACACAAGAAGACAGCTAGCACAATAATACATTGATTCATGGCTTGCAAGGTTCAGAGGTCCTTTCAAGAACTGCTTCCACCAAACCTTCTAGTGTTTTGAATTTGTATTTATTTATTGATTTAATCACAATATATACTAATCTTGATTATGTGGCTTAACTAACTGAGATTAGTGTAGGAACAACTACCGCTTAATCAGTGTAAGCTTATATTATATTCTGACAACTTATGAATAATGTATGAATATCTTAGCTAGATAAAAACGAAAAATCTAACTTCTTGGTCGTTGGCAAAAGCAAATAAAATATAAGAAAAGGAACTTGGTCAATGAGGAATTGATGACTAGATTCATATGAACATAATAAGATTTTCTTTGCGGTAGACTGTCACGTCTTTTTGGCCGATGGAGATACATTTGACGCATAAAGTTTAGAGAATGTCGTATATGTGAATAACAAGTATATGACCTAGATGATGGACATGATAAAGTAATTGATTAAATCGGAAAATGGTATGTATGAGATTAAATAGTCTTATTAATTAACTTCTAAGCTTCATTAAAACTTGGAAAGACAAAGATAGGGAGGGACATGTGTCAATCAGAGGACTGAAGGGATAGCTGAACCTGAACACATAGAAGAAGATGGGGAGTTGAAAGTGCAAGAAATGTTTTTGATAGGAGCCTTGCACCCATCGCTACGTATGATTCATGATATTATTATATAATACAATCTTTTATTCGAATCTTAAAAATGGTGTTTCTTCATTTGTGTTCATAACTTCATACTGTATTAATATTAGGCACATACACATCTACGTACGTTCGGATGAACGTGTTGTTGACAAGCGACATTGTATATTTGTATTGGAAGCGAAGCGAAGGAAATGTATTTTCGTATGTTTTACGTCTTTCCTCTCCAAGGGCCTACAATTTCACCAAATAGTTTATTTTTTCTTTATGTGGCTCCGTATTAAATCTTAATATTTCCAAGATAATATACTGATAGTGATAGATTACAAGTTAACTAGGTGATACCTGCGCCCTGTGCGGAGTGAATGGATTAAAAGAGATTATAACTTTTAATCTATAGATATTAGAAATGTAAAAGTCATAGTCACAAGATTACATGTTATATAATGAGTTGAGATCCACCATAAATGTTTTGCTTGCGAGATCGAATTTGTAATAAAGGTTTGGGAAAAAGAATGTGATGAGTAGATGTGATCAAAACAACCTATTTATATATACGATGAGGAATGATTAGATTTCAAATGATAAAGTCGTATGTGATTAATTATATAAAACATTCACAAATTCATTAACCAAAACTTGCGCTCCAAGATTATCGCCCAAATTACCTTAACAGACCATATACCCTATTGATCACGTAATTTGCTGTACATAAAAAGATTTCATTCTTAAACTTATTTTACATACAGCCACGGATCACGAAAATTCAGTAGTGAAAAGAAAAATAATTTAAAGATTCGATAAAGTTAAGGACACAAGGATTCAATTGATATAACTCGTTTAAAACGTATATAATGAATCGACCACAACTCTTTTAAAAAGAATATAGTATTTTTTTGTCAACATTAAAAAGAATATAGTATAATCCGATAAAAATGTAAAGATTTGATAATGACTTGTGCATGATGAAATAATGTATGAAAATATTTATGTTATATAATAATAAATATGTGTGATATAATTTAATTTTACAATACAATATAAAAATTTTAAAAATTATAATACATGTACAGTAGAACTTCTATAAATTAATAATCGATAAATTAATAATCTTTATAAATTAATAAATTTTTTCGGTCCCAATTTAGGCCGGTTCAAAATTTGACACAAATCGATAAAATAATAAGATAATAAT
>NC_027748.1:35183468-35185316 GCF_000695525.1 Brassica oleracea var. oleracea | reverse complement strand
TATAAAGAACTCTTATGATTTACAGTACGACCATATCAATTATATAAGATAATTATTTTGTATATATTTATATACATAATATAATTATTTTTTGTAATTGTAAGATCATAATAAATGAGCGTTAAAAAATAATATAATTATTTTTATAGACAATATGATCATATCAACTATATAATATTAATGTTTTGCATATATATTTATATAACTATTGTATAATTATTTTTTTGCTATATTGTACAGCTATATCAACTATATAATATAATTATTTTGTATATATTTATAAAAATATATAACTATATAATTTAGTTTATATCAAGGCGGCTTATATGGACATTGTAAACATGTTCTATCTAAGTTTAATATACAAACATAACCATGATAAAAAAATCGTTGATACAACTAATGATTACAAATTTCTAATAAGGTAGGTTTATAACAATGGCAATACATGTAATTATTCTAGTAAAAAAAAAAATTAGTTAAAGAATGTGAGAAGAGCTCTTGTGATAACACGTAGAAAATGACATTTTGGTTAATAACACATGACTGCAAGGTTAATTTATAGGAATGCTCCTCTTTTAATATAAAAGGGAAGCATATTTTAGAGTTGTTCATATACTAACCAGGATCAAAAATTTCGTTGTTTAACTTCCAGAAGTTTGAAACACACAAAACATCAATTTACTATCGAAAAAGTTGGCTCATCAATGATTTTTTCAACAACATATGCATTATACGGCGTTTGGATCCAACTTGCTAATACAAACAACGACTCATATCATTAGACTATATAAATTTTGATCGTTTAATACGACACTTAACTGAATCAAAACGGTCAAATAATTTAAGAAAACATATATTTATATCAAATCAACATATATTTATATCACAATTACTATAGTGAACAACCAAAGAAATATGATGAAAACAGACAAGCCACCGAAGTGTATGAATTTGATAGCACACATAGAAGACTAACTAACAGAAAGAACAGAGTACGTATTTTCCTTAGGACAGCGCCAACACTAAACAATATTCCATTTTCTTGAATGAACTCATTTTGAACTTTTGGAGCATTACCTTTGTAAATCAGTTTTGTGATTCATCAAAGCATGCAATACTTCTACTTTGCAGAAAAATATACATCTTTTTTTTAACCATCTCGGTCGTGTTTTCGTAGTTATCCCGTCCTCTATGTTAAGCAAACAATGGTACAAGTACTACTTGAATAATCTCGTAGATGAAATCTGGAAGAGATACTCCATTCTTAATAGTTTAACTAGACCCTGATTATTTAATTATTTATTTTATATAATTAAAATATAAAATTATATATATTTTATATGAATAAGCTGGCGCGCGGGTATGAATTTTCAATTTTTAATTATTTATATTATTAAATGATGTATTTGTAATATTCGTTCATATTATATTCATTAAGTAAATATTTTTTTTTGAATCTTAAACTATCTATTTTTTTACGAATGTGTGATATCATATAAAAAATATAAAAAAATGAGTATAAAGTTAATTAGATAATTTTAAAAACAGAAATTTTTCTTTCGTGTACGATATCATATAAATAATGATCCGCCCAGTTAACAAAAATCATGATTATTTTATGTGTAATTTTTTTTATTTTGACTATTTCCTTAAAACTATATTAAATTTTACATATTTTAATTAGAATATTTTTAATATCTTTACCTTTTTATTTGAAATGCAACTCAAAATTTTTAAGAAAATTATAACAAAATATTTAAAAAATACTTTTAGAATTTGTTTGAAAAATATAAAAATTACACTTTAAATTAAAATTATCCTAAAATATGATAAGTTTTGATGTAA
>NC_027748.1:35163349-35183304 GCF_000695525.1 Brassica oleracea var. oleracea | reverse complement strand
TCTTTCAAATATAAAATGAAAATATTATAATTAAATAATAAAAAATATAAATAAAAACCATAAATTTTGCAAATGACAACTTAGTTATATTATGTTAAAATTTTCTTTCTAACAATTTATCAAATGACAAATGAGTTATGAGTAAATAATACCATATAATTTTTAAAAACATAGACATTCTTAAATATTTTTTGAATAAATAATTATTTTTAAATTTAATCAACTGAAAATAATATCCGTACAATTGTGTGAGTCAAATTCTAGTTTTATTGATGCATGTTATATATTAGTGTTGCATGTTTTAGGTAACATTCTAATGATGCACGTTTTTAAAAATCTTCTTTATTAAAATTATGCACGTAAGAATAACCCATGAGTTTTTTTGGTTGATTAAATGACATTATATCCAAATTTTTTTAAGTTTATTTCATTAAGGTAACTGAAAAAGACAAACAATAAAATAGGAAGTTTAAATTTATTTAATCATATTTCATTAATGTAACTGAAAAGACAAGTAATAAATTAGGCAGTTTTATTCGTTTTAGGATATTTCATAAATGCAACTGAAAAAGACAAGCAAAAAAAAAAGGAGTTTAATTAATGAAGTAAGAACATTTTCAAATGTGTACTTCTCTTTTAATAATATAGATTATATAGCAGACTTTAATAAAATATAACATATGTTAAAATCATACATTTTGAGATGTATCAAAAAATTGAATAATAAATATGTACTAGGTGATTACTCGCGCCCTGCGCGGGGTGAGTGGCGCGGGGTGAGTGACTAAAAGAGATTTTTTAATCTATAGATATTAGAAATTTTAAAATTATAGGCACAAATATTGGATCTAATGATATATATCGAACGGAAGTGTGCATGTATATATAATGTAAGCTTAATTGTTTCTTTTTTGAAAAAACTTGTGTAATTGGTTATGTGTAAATTAAATATATTTATGTAAAATATATATAATAGTATGCAATAACTTATATTAATTTATTATGAATTTAAGACAAAACAAAACATAGGAAATAAGATTATTGTTTTCATAATAAAAATTATGATTATAATTTAAAAAAAAACATATGTAATAGAAAAATAAAATACGAAAAAACAAATTATAAGGAAACAAATAAAAAACTGATAAAACCAAAATGCCGCGAAAAGGGTCTTCAGAATTGATGGTTTGTGATCCTATAGATAGAAATAATTAAGAATTAGTTTGCTAAACTAAACATACCTACTTACCAAATTCACTAAACGAACTGATATATCAATATATCTACTGGCTTTAAGAATTAGTTTACTCTGATATGTAAATATTTGAACTCAATTACTTTACTAAGAATTAGTTTACTCTGATGTTAGTCACTTTCTCATCTCCTATTATTAGTTCGGATTTCTGGAACCTTGATCCAACTTTTGTCTTCCCCTTGCAGATAACTTTAACACGAATTGGAAATAAAGGTTTGAGAAGACTCAATTCTGCCAACATAGTATGATTACCCATGCCAAAAATTTGTATAAACTTTTTGTGAGATCTTTTAACCGAGGTGATGTGCATAGGTTTAATATCTATATATATATAAAATATGTTCGCCTCACTCCTGCTTTGCCACGTGGAAAGTCGATGCCTGACATGTCAACACGTGTCCCAGCTGTATTAAACGCAGCACTTCATTTAATCTGAAAATTTATTGGGCTTTTATCGTTAGGGGAATATCTATAGTGTTTTGGGCTACTATTTTCTGATTATGTATGCGGCCCGTCGGTCCAACCTCGATAACCCTAAATCTAATGAAGCAAAGAAACATAAGTCGTCTCTCTCCTTCTTTTTGCGGCGCTTGGAAACGTCTGAGCTTCTTCCAAATCTCTGAAACGTAGGTCATCTCTCTCCTTCTCATTTAACATATTTATAATACTTATGTTTTTTAATATCACTGTAAAAAAGTATTTTATTTATTAACTCCATTAAAAATATTAACAGTTAGCCATTAAACTAAATTATTTTAACAAAACAATTAAACAACCACAAAATGAAAGCTCACGGAGTTGTTATAATATATATTAGCCGGCCATTTTTTCTAATTGAAACTGTACTCACACATAAAAAACTACACCAGTATTATATAATATTCAACTTTTTTCAGATTAGATGTCGTTCTAATTTTTTCACACTAATTAAGAAAAATGTTAAATGTTCCGTTTACCCCTATTTAGTTATTTAAAACTTATTGATTCTTTTCTACTATTATGTAAGGATTAAACAAAATTAACACATATTAATTCGAAAGCATACAACCTCACTCACACCACATCTAATTTTTCATGCGGTTGACCTGTGGTAATCATTTCCTCGCACAGATCATTTTGTAAAGCAAACAACACTAACACATATTAGTTCCAAAGCAAATCTAAGACACTACCAATAAGAGCTAAAACGTATTTTCTCCATGCCCAAACATCTTAACAACCATAAACATTATTATACATTTTTTCAAATCCTAACATAAAACACATGCAAAGAAAATATACAATAATATAGACATATACATCATACGTAAATTATATCCCGCCCGTAGGGCAGGCCGATCCTAGTGTACTATATATAACGGTAATCACGATTTGACAATTAGTATTTAGAATCAAAAGATAAAAAAAGCGTAGAGGCTAATTGAAAAACATAATATTTGTACTTCCTTATTTACAAATATTAATTGATCTGAATGTGTACTAAGTTGATCTGATGTTAATTCTCATATATTCTTTTAATCTTCAATGGCATATAATAATACAATTAGGTTAAGATCCGTGTCTTGCACGGAATTAACATTATATATACTATTTTTATGTATTATATGTTTTTTTTTTACATATTTATAAAATAATAAATATATATTGAATATTTAAAATATAGTAACTATTACATATATAATTAAATTGGTGTGAACATAAATAAATTCCATTAAACCAAACAATCACTTTTTCTATTTTATATGGTATATAATTAAATTTAAATGACACTAACGTATATATATATATATATATAATATTTTTAATATTGATATATATATATATATTAAATGATGTTTTCTACTCATTAAATTTTTTGATCATTTGTATATTTTTATAACAAAAACTTTAAATCCGGATTTTCTACAAACAGTAGCAGAAGCTTGGAATTGCTCAGATACTATTTATCACTCTCGTGTAGCTTTATCTAGCTTTCACAAAAAGTTGAAGGCTCTTAAGGAGGCTCTGCGATTGCTGAATAGAACTCATTATGGAGATCTCCCAAACAGAACAAAGCAAGCTTATGAGGAACTTTGTGAATGTCAAAATCAGGCACTTCTTGACCCGGGACCAGAGACCTTTGCGAGAGCAGCAGCTGCTTCAGAGAAGTGGAACCATTTGGCTCGCATTGAAGAGAAATTTTACAGGCAAAAATCTTGTGTAAGATGGCTTCAAGCAGGAGATCAAAATACGAAATACTTTCACAGAATAGCACAGGCCCGAGCAGCTAGAAATATGATCAGAAGTTTGGTCAATGCTCAGGGAGTTGTTCTTACGTCTCAGTCTGATATTAAGCGGGAGGCCGTCGCTCATTTCCAGACTTTTCTGCAAACCCAGGATCCCACTACTGTCGATATCTCAGTAGATTACTTTCGGAGCCTGCTTACTTACCGATGTTCGACAGAAACTGCTTCAGGCCTTGTTGGACCAGTCACTGCTCATGAAATTGTGAAAGCTGTACAAGCTTTACCTAATGATATAGTCTCCGGACCTGATGGCTACACTAAGGAATTCTTTATTGCAGCCTGGCCAGTAATGGGAAGAGAGTTTACTGCTGCTATCCAATCCTTTTTTCTCTATGGATTTATGACGAAAATAATTAATGCCACTATTCTAGCCTTGGTCCCAAAGACAGAAGATGCTCTCACAATGAAGGACTACAGACCCATTTCCTGCTGTAATTTACTCTACACACTACAAGAAAAAATGCTTTTCTTAGCGGTCGAATAACGCTATCTATGGATACGATAGCGGTTTTTGAAGCGCTGTATCATCGCCCGTCATAATAGCTCAGGCACATTAGATAACGGTTTTTCGCGTTGCTATCTTATTGTCATATACTATAGCGTTTGTTTGTATGCAATTAAATATTCTTTAATAGCGTATTTTTTGTTATTATTGACATGGTTAAAAATAAAAATACAATAAAAATATTTATTTTTTTATACATCATTGAAATTGCAATTTAATTAAAACTGATATATATATTAAAATTAAATTATAAATGAAATTGAATTACAAATTATTCATAATTAAAACTGGTTCACATATAAAAATAAATCAAAATTGGTTTAAATGTAAACCCAAAAAATAAACCTTAAAAGCTAAACCTAAAAAGAAACCTAACTCTTCGTGCCTCCACCTCTCCGCCTCCGCCTCGTCTGTTTGTTTACACCAGCCACCTCCTTCACCGGATCTATCAACCACCATCACAAACTCCTTCGCATCGACGCTTCAAACCACGCTGTTAGCTACGCCATCTGCTGTCCTCCTCCATCCCCCACCACTTCTCTTTCCCGTTTCATCATCTTCTCACACCACCATTTCTCTTTACCATGTCATCGTCCCACCGTCTTCCTCCGCCTACAGAATCCGGCGTAGCTAGTCCCCATCCGACTCCACTCCTTCGTTATCCACTACTTCTTCTCCCTAAACAACAACAAAACGTTTCAACCAAACTTGAATCCATGTTTCAGGGTCGCTGTAGAAAGCAATTAAACATATGGAATTGAAGAATGGAAAACATGGATACTTTGGAGACATAGAGGTTACGAGAGATGGCGATTGAGAGAGATTGAGAGACATAGAGTTTGACAGACATGGCGACTGGGATTGAGAGATACAGAGGTCGAGAGAGATGGAGAATGTGAGAGATGGGAGAGATAGAGAGAAAAACTCTTGATATCCTCACCATTGGATAAGATTTTATCAATGGTAGAGATTAAAAGTTGGTTATCCTCGCCAACATTTATCATCCAATGAGAAATAAGACTGATAAAATGAGAAGGGAAAGATCTTGTCCATTGGATTGAATCCAATCTAATAGACGAAAATGACTAGCTAATCAGATTTTTTTTTTGTTAGAGTTTAAGGTATGTATAGTACAAATGTAAATAAATTTAAGATTTATATATAATTAGTGTAAAGTATATATGTAAATAAATTTAATAAGTGTTATGATTTGTAACCATGATATTTGATGTATTAAGTTTGAAAAGATTAGATTTGAAGTTTGGAGTTTAAAATAAGGGATTATGTATATGGTTTGAGGGTTAGAGGTTTAGGGTATTGATTTAGACTTGAGATGAATTTTTGAAAAATATTAATTTTAAGTTTATATTTAAGAATTGAAGTTTAATTTAAGATATGATGTTAAAATAGTAGAGTTTAAAAGTTTGTGTTTAGAGTTTAAAAACTTGTTTAGGGTTTAGGGATTAAAAATACCAAACATAACGTTTTTAAATGTGTTTTGCTATTAAACATAAGTTTTACATATAAAACCATGTGCTATCACAGCGTTTCCAATTATGCCGCTCTATCATAGTGTTTCCAAAAATACAAACGCTATCTAAAACTAACAGGTATGTCAACCATAGCAGAAAGTGAAAAAATGTTATCCTCTACTACTATCAAAACTCATTTTTCTTGTAGTGACAAGGTTATTTCTAAGATCCTAGCCACAAGACTCAGGACTATATTTCTGGAAGCTATCGAAGCTAATCAATGTGCTTTCATTGAAGAGAGACTTCTATTGGAAAATGTTTTACTGGCCTCGGAGCTTGTAAATGGGTATCACAAAACTAAAGGAAAGCCTCGATGTGTGGTGAAGTTTGATATAGCCAAGGCTTTTGATACAGTTAAATGGTCGTTCATTGTCTCAGTTCTCCAAGCCATGGGATTACCAGCGCAGTTTATACATTGGATCGGACTCTGTATCTCTACAGCTGCTTTTTCTGTTTCAGTTAATGGCAGTCTAGAAGGTTTCTTTACTAGCGCTAGAGGTATCAAACAGGGCTGTTCACTATCTCCTTATCTTTATGTCATTCTCAGCAATGTTCTATCCAAACTTCTCAATCAGGCAGCGGAGGCAAGGGAATATGATTACCATCCGCAATGTGCAGGGGTCAAGCTCACTCATCTTAGCTTTGCTGATGACATATTGGTGTTCTCGGATGGTACTGCTAGCTCACTTGCAGGGGTCATGAGTGTCATGGGAAGGTTTACGAAGATATCTGGTTTGCACATTAATGTCATGAAGTCCTCGATTTTTGCTTCTGGAGTCAATCTTTCACCTCTTCTCGATGCGGCAATAGAGATGGGGATCAGTGTAGTCACACTGCCTATACGATACTTGGGAATGCCTCTAACGACAAAAACGCTAACAAGCAGTGACTATGAACCTTTGATTGACAAGATCAGAAGACGGATGCTTTGCTGGTCAACCAGGGCCCTATCTTATGCAGGGCGATTACAACTGATCAAGACGGTAATCTCTAGTATGGTGAATTTTTGGAGTTCAGTATATATTCTGCCTGCGAGATGTCTGGATACGATAGAAAGCATGTGCAGTAATTTTCTCTGGTCTGGAACTCCCAATCAATGCCACAAGGCAAAGGTTAGTTGGGAAGAAATCTGCTATCCTAAAGAAGAAGGAGGATTAGGGATACGGAAGCTGCGAGATTCAGGGAAGGTTTTTGCTTTGAAACTTATATGGCGTATGTTTACGCAGTCGACGTCGCTCTGGGTATGCTGGACGAAGCACTATCTCCTGAAATATTCCTCTTTTTGGGACGTTCAGGACGACACTAAGGGATCATGGATATGGCGGAAGTTGTTAAAGTTGAGACCTCTTGCATACAGTTTCTTTCGGTGTGAAGTGAGAGATGGAGCTACAACACATTTATGGTTTGATAATTGGTTGGATAGGGGTCGTCTTATTGATATCACGGGAGCAACATGAACCACTTATCTCGGAGTACTTCAACATGCCATGGTGAGCGAAGCAGCAAATCATAACGGCTGTAGAATTAGGGGGTCTCGTTGTCGACGATATCATGCGCTATACGCAGACATTGTCTCAGCGAATCCTCCTCAGTCTAGTTTGGGAAAGGACTTAGTGAAGTGGAAGCATGACGAGGATGACTATCGGGAAAATTTACATCCATTACAACTTGGAACCTGATTAGGGCGAAGAAGGATAGAGAACAATGGAGTAGAGTAGTTTGGTTTGCTCAGGGAGTTCCAAGGTATGCTTTCATCACTTGGCTTGCTATGAAGGATCGGTTATCAACTGGAAATAGGATGAGGCAATGGGGAGTAGTACAAGGATGTGAGCTGTGTGGAGAGAGAGATGAAACCAGGGATCACTTATTTTTTGCTTGCCCTTATTCTTATACAGTCTGGGAATCTTTGGCCAAAGGTCTCATGGGTTGGGGGATTAATCCAGATTGGCACTGGACAATTCAGCATTTGATTGGTATGCACCAAAGCATGGATTCAGTGTTGGCAAAATTGCTGTTCCAGACTACCATTTATCACATTTGGAGAGAGAGAAATGGAAGGAGGCGTCAGCAACCTCGGACACCGGTAGAGCAAATGAAGAGAAGGGTTGAAAAAGAAGTGAGGACCAAGGTTTTTTCACTTAAATATACACATAATCACAAGTTTGCAGGAATGCTTCAAAGGTGGTTCTTTCATATGATATAGTGCTTAGGAACTTAAAATGTGTTTCCTTAGGTTGGAGATAGATTGTAAATAACCTTCATTCTTATGATAGTCCAATAGATTTGAAATTTCATCAAAAAAAAAAACTTTAAATCACTAATAACAAAATTTTCATTGTGTGATTAATAGTCTTAGTAATTTATAAAATTTTAAAATATTTAAGGATAAGTTTAAAATTTAAATATTAAGTTGTCAATATTTTTTCAAAGCTTTTACCAAAAAAGAATGTTCAAAGAAAATTTTGAAATTAAAATATTTATGTATTTTATATGTGATATAGTTTAATTTAACGATATATATATTTCTTTTACACTTAATTTATTAAATGAGACTTCTTATTTATATGATTTGTAATCATTTTTATTTTATCATAACAAAAAATTTAAATCATGGATCATAAAATTTGAATGTTAGACTTTTAACAGTTTTAGTAATATATAATCGTTTTTAAAAAATCAAAATATAATATATACAAAAAATTCTAATTTTTATTATATAGTTAATGTAGTTGTTTAATTAATTTTATTTATTTAAAATTTAAAAAATATGATAGCGAATACACTAATTTTATCAAATCTTTATTATTCAAAATCATTAATTTTCATATATACGTTAGCCACATCAGGCAATCCGTAATTTTTATTTAAGAAAAAAATGAAAAATATTAATAATGAATTTATGGTTACTTTAATAAAAAGCTTATTATATATTTAGATGAAGCAACTTATTTCTCTAAAGATTCTAAAACTCAATATGATGATGACACATGACTAGTTCAAATGTTGTAATGCTTCTCTTTTAATATATAGGGGATAATCGGGTTTCACCGAATTCCCTTTTATAAATTCTACATTCACACCTAATGCATTAAACGAATAATATTATTTAAATATTTTTGATTCTGCAATAATACTGATTTCTTAATTGTATAATTTAAGGATAGTTGCCGTAAAGACAACTAATAAACCTTGGGACTAAATATGTATACCAAAAACCATTGATTTCAAAACATCATAAAAACCTAATATACTATACGAATGAGTCTCGATATTAACTTGATTGAAGAAATTTGGTAACTTGCTCTCTAATTAGTGAATCTGTTTAAAATCTTGATTCCTTTTGTAGTTATCTATGAATTTTTTTCCAGGGAAGATATATTAAAGGGCTTCAGGAAAGAAAAATCTTGATTATAACTATATGTGTACGAAAATAAAGTACAACCTATATACAGTCTGTGGCAATGTTCAGTATTTGGGATGAATTTTTTTTTTTTTTTTTTGATAATCCAGGGGTTCCCCGCTTCACGGGTCATTCCCCTGGGCCCGGTCAGGCAGCGGTCCACTTCACCCGGGAGGGCTATACCTGGGCTGGATCGAACCCAGTACCGCTTTGGTGTCCAGAAGAGGCAGAATAGTTTTCGCATGGGGAGGGAATCGAACCCGGATGGTGGTTGCCACCACAGGCCCGTCCTGCCACTTGGACTATCTCGTCCGGACAATTGATGATAAATATATGATATGCTTTGTTATAAGAAGGTTAGTAGGTCATGCATGATATATTTTAAAATCATGTAATCATATAAGTAAACATAATGAACATGTATATAGTACGGCATACAAAAGCCATAACAACAGCGTAGAAAAAATAATAAACTGGGAAGACCTTTCTGCAAAATTGTAGATCATACAAAATATTTAACAGGTTTGTATATATGCATACTAATTAACAAAACCGATAACCAAAAATAGGAAAAGCACCGATCATTGCATATTTATAATTATGCTTGTTTTCCAGTTTGTGCTTCTCAATTTTTAAACGAAAACTAAAATGTTTATAGTATTGTTATAGTCAATAATATAAGTCCATATGAGTATGTATAAGTCGATGACAAAAAAAAAGGTTAAAGTCAATAATATATTTAAATGAGATTTGGAAAGATAAGCACTGGTCTACATCAGGAGCATACGGAGTTAAGCCATGAGTTTGCTTGAGAGAATGTTTTGATAAATAGGGAGTCGAGAAGAAGGGTGGTGTGATTCGATGAATTGTAGACAACATATATTTATATTAAAAAGTCAAACCCGTGCAGGGTTAATGAAACACAATCAAATCGTTGTAATTAAATATAATATTACCTATTTAATTTCACATAACTTGTGTTCCAATTATATACTAAAACTTACCTTAATTTTGTAGACACTATAATCAACCTTTTTTTTATATGACAAAATTGAAGAAAATGAATAAAAGCACTTTTATTAATTGATTCAAATAATTTGAATCCATAATCTAACTTCATTATATACAACAGTCAAGTATTTGATAAAATTTTGTAACCATATATAATCGACTTCCTATTATTACCAAAAAGTTATCAAAATTATTGGCGGAGCAGATTATTGACCAATAATTAAGGTTACCAAAATAATTAACCGTTACCAAAATAATTAACCGTTACCAAAATCGTAAATTAAAAATATATCAAAGTTATTAGAAGTTTCCTTTTAACAATTATGTTAAATATCACCCAGATTTGAATTTGTATTTTAATATTGATTACGATAAGTTTAAATTTTATAGGGTCAGGAATTTCTATATATGTCCTTTAATAGATTTAGGGTTTTTTATTATTTGCTATTTGATGGACCATCATGATGACATTATAGTTAGACATTTAATTTGTAGACACTATAGTTAGATATTATACTTAGATTGCGTTTTTATATATAATGTCTAACTATATATAAAATGCTATATGATGAATACTTGAAAAAGACAAAACAATATTTTGTCTCAATCTATTTAACTATAAGAAGTATAATTTATAAAGACATTGCGCGAGATGAACATATGTTAGACTTCTGCTAACATTGTGAAGATACTACATAGGACCGGGCCTGTCTAGAACAAATGTTTTTTCGATCTAGGGTTTAGTGTATAAATCGTTACAATCCTCTTCACGTGTATGTGAACAGATCACAAAATCGTAATCTCATATATAATTGCCTTTGTAAGTATGGGAAAATAATAATGACTAATCATTAAACGTTGACGTGTCATTTTGTTAGTCAATAATGAAGAAGCTTATAGTGTATTAGTCAAGTTATAATCTAATGATCAATGGTAATTTTTGTAATTAGTCTAGTTAACAAAGGGTTTTTGAATATAGTGTGTGAGAAAGCTTGTGGTGCTGCCACGTAGAAAATGACAATTTCGATAATAATACATGAATTAAAGGTTAGTTCTCTATAATGATCCTCAAATAATAAAAGGGGATGTAATTTTAAGTCATTTCAAATAAATTTTTTTGATTGTACGATAACATTAAATATATGATGAATCCTTTGGTTTTTTTGTTTCTTTTTTTATTAACCACTAGATCGTCTTCCGCGCTGCACGCGGATAATTTCTATTTAAATTTTAGTAATAATTTTGCTATGTTAAAATCAAATATTATAAAATCTTCCTGTGTTTATAAACTATCTAGTGTATAAGATATAGTATAAGAGGAAAGACATATTCGGATTTTTTTGTTTGACTATTACATATACTTTTATCTTATAATGGTCATGACCTAACAATTGTTTTTGAATTAAAATATTCTTAAAATATATAGTAAAATGTGTGTACAATCATAAATCTAAAATAAAGATATGCGTACTAATATATATTAATATTTTTTATATATTAAAAGAATTTTAATGACAGTTTTAAAATTTTATTGCAGATCGAAAAAATATTTTTTATATTATAGATATTTTAACAAAAAAAAATATGAATATTTCTAGAATTGTTGCATTTTCGAGTTCAGAGAAACCACATAACTACTAAATATTAAAAATTATAATTTTTTCATCTTGATTATATTTTGCTAAATTTTTAAATATTTACAACAAAATCTTCACTTAGATTATATTTTTAAATTAGAAAACATTTGCATACATCGTAGATTAAACTCTTGTTCTTAAGAAGCGGAATGAGCTTTTTTTTTTGTCAACGGAATGAGCCTTTAATTAAATCTTTCTCTTACTTTTTTTGTTTCATCTCTACCTTTAAAAAAACAAATTATTGTATAAATAAATAATTATAGTTTATTTTTTCACCAAATCACGGAGTTAAAGTTTTTGTTAAATCTATTTCCATTATATAAAATAAAAAGTGAAGAAGACTTAGTTTGTTGTTTTTTTTTTTGCTGTTTCGTCTAATACTTGATTTTTGTCGGAAAGAATCGATATTTCGTCACAAATACATGCATGAGAAGAAAATGTTTTCCAATAATGCACTTAACAATATTTACATTGTCAAAGTCAAACTGCCAACAGCCTATAAACCACAACCAGGGACGGATTTAGAAACGTTTCTAATCGGGGCACAATATTAGAAACAGTAAAAAAAAATTTGATGGGAGCACATTTTCAATTTTATTCAGTAAACTAACAATAGTTCATCAAATTAATTTATGTTACTTAAGAAAAAAATAAAAATCAGTAGGGGCACGTGACCTTGTACCGTTGTTAGTGCGTCCGCCCCTGACCACAACTAAAATAAATCAGAAACAAATCTCATTCATATTGCAAAAGCGTATTCACCTATTTATGTAAATATCTGATTTTACACCAATTTTGGAAAATAGCAAGTAAAATGTATTTTTTCCGTTCACATAAACTTACTCTGCATACACACCATTTTTATGAAATATCCAGTCCATCACCCATCAACAAAAAAAAAACTTTTTTATTCTTAATCGAGAGGTTCAGACAATAAAAAACGCAAAACATAATTTACATTATAAACTTAATAAATTAATAAACACTGTAAATTAATAAATTTATTCAAAATAGAACGTAATTTAGTATAATAATAAGGTAGCAATTAACTAAGAAATCATGTAGAAATATATTTCTATAATTCTATTAAAATGATAAGTAAATAGTTATGAATATAAAATTTATACGTATAAGAAATTCTATTGTTTGTTTTCTTTTCAATGAGCTCTATCATCAACTTTTAATATTTTAGTGTTAGTTTAATAGTTTAATAGTTTAATGCTACATCTAAAACATATCTACATTCTAATATATATATATAATTCGATTAATAACTAAATATATGAAATCAAATATTATTATTAGTATTTGACGTAAAACATATTTAGAAGTAAATAAATGTGAAAATATTTAATTAAACTAAATTTTCGTATAAATTAATAAAATATCATGATTTTATAACAATGGATTTAAAGAGTTTTGGCTGTTTTTTTTTGTTTTTGGGAAACATGAACCAAGTGATATGTTAACATATTTCCTATTTATCTCATCAATATACTTTTCTTCGTGTGTCCTTTCTAAAGAACTAATCCTTTATAATGCTTCATGGTAGCTTTATAGAAGATTAGCACAATTTAAAAAAAAAAGTATAATTAAAAAGCATAATTTTTTTTTTTGAAAACAGAAACAGATATAAATCTATGAAATTTCTTAAGGTAATATTAATTATTTACAAAATTTAAGTTAATTGTTTCTCAAATATAATAAAAGGCCTGCAAGAGTTTACAATACTGATAACCATAGATAACAAATCGGAGATATTCTTATTAGCAAATCTTCATACACACTCACTTGGCATAAAACGAATGTGAAATCACAAATTGTACAATAGTTTCTTAGTAAAAAGGGACAACGAAGAAAACCAAAAGCAACCAAGTGAGTTTTTATTCCACCTCCAATTTTCAGACATGGCACTCTTCTTTATTGTTTTTCACTCTTCATCAGAGTAAGAACATGTAGACAACACTGTGAATCCACGACTTCTGGATCTGTGCAACACATTCAACCAATAGGGGTTTACTAACCAAATGATTTAAATAGTAACTCAGTGAGTGTAGTGGTGACTTGTAAAACACTGATGACAAAAGCAATCACTTTACCCAGAATCTAAGTGGAACCAATGCGCCAGCGGTTTGTGATAAAGGATTGAAATCTTACCTCTTCGAAATGTGTGAGCTTGAAATGTTTTGTTTCCCATCTCTGTCCACCTGACCCGATCACAGCCTTCACCGTTTTTTTAGAAACCTGGAGCAGAAAACATAAACACTGAGCCTGGAAACAGTGTTCAAGGTTTACACTTACAAGAAAGCTTAGTATCTCTAGTAGCAGAGATTGTACTCCTCGATTTGAAATCTTCCCTTGAAAGCCTAAAGGTTCCTAATCATATTTCCATAAATCTTCATGTCTATAAACTGAGTAAACATAAACACTGAGCCTGGAAACAGTGTTCAAGGTTTACACTTACAAGAAAGTCTGAGAGAACTCTCGATTTGAAATCTCCCCTTGAAAGCCTAAAGGTTCCTAATCATGTTTCCAGAAATCTTCATGTCTATAAACTGAGCTACCAAAGAGTCCTCAAGACAATAAGAAGATAAACTATCAAACCTGTTATGTTGTGCCAGATCTATCTAAACCCAATATCAATATATTCAATTATTTCAAAGCATGATGATCAGTGGATAAGACCTAAACCAAGATTCATATTTATCTGTTTAATTGCATTCGCAAGAGAGGAACTGGTATTCACATGAGAGTGAGTAAGACCAACATATGTTGTGTTGTAACTACTTGTTTGAAAAAGTGAAAGTCTTAAGGTTTCCTGAAAAGCAGAACGTAGTTTAGATAGTATTTGAACTTAAATATGGAGCATAATTAATTGCAGATGAAAAACCCATATATTAGTAGTGTAATCATTACCGTTTGTTTATACATAGCAACGAACTAAGATCCATGTCTTGTTTTTACATTTTTCTCCAATCTTCACGGGAAAGACGATGAACTAATCACCATAGCCGCATCCTATGGCACCACCTGGATACTCCTCTTCTTCACCCTCCTCACAATCAAAACATCATGGCTTTCTTCATTTGTGGCTTCAGCTGATGGGAACCTTCTAAACTTCTGTATGACAGTGCCCTTGTCCATGTCTGAGATTAGTGAGTATACATGAATTGACAGACTAAAACATGGGAATATAAAACTTTGGTGTACCTGTTCATCAATCAAAGGGTTAGGCGGAGGTTGTTGAAGCCAAGCGGTGGAATGTGTTTAGGTGGTGGATGTAATAGGCGAGCAATGAAAGCGGTGAGGATATTATAATGGTGAGCTAGAGGGAATATGAAGAGTTGTACCCATTCAAGTGTTAATTAATGGTTTTGACGGGTTAATGTAGACGACGGTGGTCATCATAACGAGAAGTTTCTTAATGGCTTTAGGTTTTTTGGTGATAATGGGGAAGAGGAAGATGAAAAGATAGATCGTCGTAGATGTAGAAAGAAATATGAATATGTTTTCTGGGCTTTTTTGGGTTTTGACGGGAATTAAAAAATACGGTATTTAATCTATTTCGAGTTTCGACGTTAGCCGGCCTGACGTGGCAAAAAAGAACATTTCTATTGGTTGATTTTTTTATCCTAGGTGGACACTTTCTCCATTGAGCATATCTCTTTTTTAGTATTGTTAGATTGTTTCCAATCCCCGCTTACTGGGGCCGACTAATCTGTGGATCCCGGTGTGCCGATCATGTAAATTTCCGGTGGCCAATTTTTCACGGGTAATGTATTTGGTTTTTCTCCCTTAAGTACTTCTAGACCAACTCCACTAGGTTGGTTTTTTGTTTCTTAACATAACTATAAAATAAAAATGGAAATCCATAGAAGATCTTCGTGTATCAAAAATTGAGGAAGCGTTACGGACTGAAACACAGATTAAGGATTCACAAGATGCGGAAAAGAAATTTCTACATTATGTTACGTAAGTCTAATTTTAGAGTTACCAATCGGTGCTATATTGATGGAGCATGTAAAACATGATATTTTAATAGGATAATTATGGTTTTACAGTAGAAATGGGTCTATCAGAAAAATATAATAGGTGCCATGGATATCTATATAAGTCTATCAATTTTACTTGTAAAATATGAAATTCTAATTTAGGTGATGAAGTGCATGAGGACCGGAAATGGTGTTTACAACTTACTATTCTTATACTATTCTTAATTGGCAAAATGACATCAATAAATAGCTTTCACTATTCACATGAAAAAAAATTCTTCCTAAACTTTGCTATCGGACATATTTTAAGGACTAAAAATACAATGGATGACAAGGTTGTCGGTGGTGCTCAGAATATGCCTTGTGTTATAGTTTATGTTTGATTTAATTTCATCAAACATTGTTCAAGCGGGAGAAGGACAAATAATCAATCAGTTCAAATTACATAACCAGACCTTTTTATTATTATTATTATTATTTTCTTTCTAATTTACCTTTATTCCTTTTATTCTCAAGCATTACAAAGGAGAACTACTCTATTGCTAGCTACTAAAAGAAAGAGAACCAAGTAGAAAGAAAGGTAACAGTCGAAGGTAGATTTCACCGTGCCCTTGACAAAGAGTCCAATTTGGCGCGAATCAGACGTTGAATCTCAGCAATAAGAGGAGCAGGAGGTCGTGAAACCTGTGAATGAATCCTAAAGTTCCTCTCCTTCCATATCATATAGACGGAAGCTTGATACGACAGCCGTAGAATAAGATTGACATTGTTGTCCTGAGTGGGACTTCTGATCCACCTGAGTCCTTCTTCAAACAATGGAGGAGGAGAAAGATGGAGTCTAGAGTAGAAGAAAGACCAGACCTCCTTACTATAAGGACAGTCGAAGAAGATATGTTGCCTACACTCATTGCTGCTGCCACAGAGAATACATAAAGGAGATACAGAAACCCCCCCAACGTCTCATTCTGTCTCTAGTTGACAGTCTATCAAGAGCTGCTAGCCACAAGATAAAAGCATGCTTAGGAATCATACCTGTAAACCACACTGACCTGTACCAAGGTACTGCCGGAGACTGATTATACAAGTAATTCCACATGGCTGAGGAAGAGTAGCTATCTTTAGGAGCATTCCCTCCAATTTGCCAAAGATAGCGATCATCCACTTCAAAGTTGATAATATCTGCCGGATCCGGCAAAGAGTCTCTTAAGAAAGAGATAATAGGGTTTCTTGATCCCGATGAGCTCAACCACCACTGATTACCCATAAGAGCTTCACGTACTGTCGCAGTCTCTGCTAAGCTTGTGATTCTTGGAGCATTAACACTCAATGGCGACTCCCTTGCCCCTCACTTCTTACTCCCCAATTTCAACCTCTTCTTCTATCAGCCATCGTTCCCTGGAATGGCTTCCTTCGATGGAGCATCGGAACCACCACTTAAATGTCTACTGCAAGGGAGGTTGCAGCAGTGACTCGCCTTGGCATTGAGGTTATTCTCCAACACTTTTTTTGTTCTATTTGTGATTTGGTTACTGTAACTATGGATTCAGTTAGTAGTTTTTAGTGCTTAGGCATTAAGATTTGAGCTGTCTCCTATACGCGATGATTGACAAAGCATATGATAAAATGGAAGTATATATTTGATTGCTTGTGTAGAGGTTACACACTGTATTATATAGTTCAAACTTACAAGAAACATGAGGCGGAGATTTTTTTTATGCTTTAGACATGTATACTGAAAGGATGATGCTCTGTCTTGATCTTCATAGGTTGCGATTGTTGTTGGAGGAGGAAATATATTTCGTGGATCCACCTGGGCTGGGTGTAGTGGCCTCTGCTGATTATAAAAATCCATTCCTAAGTTCTGAACTTGCTATTCTAGTCTTCACTGTCAAGAGTGTCAAAAACTAATCCCAAATATGACTGAACAAATCAGCAAACGTTGGAGAAGCAACCAAGCTAGCAAAACCAAACGGGCTCATTAACCCCGCCGGCGAAAACAATCCCGGCGAGAACATCCCACCTTGGTGAGTAGTCATCTGCGAGAATATTCCGGCAGAAGCTGTCGGTAACATAGCCGGAGAAGGGGAGAGTATCCCCGGCGCATAGCCGCTCAACTCGGCTGCTTCTTCCATAGCCGTCGCGATTTCCACCGTCTCATCTTTAGCCGCCATCACCGGTTCTTTTCCTCCTCTCGGGCTTGCATTCTCGGTCGCGGCGAGTCTCGCCGCCGGAGATACATCTCCGCCGTTACCGGATTCGAGGAAGACGGCGGATGAGATGCCGGTGAGACGCTGGACGACGTTCATGAAATCCGAGGCTGTGGTGTGGACGACTTTCGGCGAGACGGCGTAGATGACCACCGGCTCTCGAGCAGCGTAGAGCGGAGCTTGGTCGCGATGCTGAGGCGGAGGAGCAGGGTGTTTAGGAGGTTTCTTGATCTTGTGAGAGTCTTTGTTGACGCTGAGAGGTGAGGGACGAGGACCACAGATCTGAAGCTGACGTTTCTGGTTCTGTTGGTCGGAAGGATTGCCGCCGGCGAAAGACTCCGACGGATCCATTATTTTCTCAAAAGAGTTTGTTTCTTTCGAGCTAATTTGTGTTCTTCTTGTGTGGTTTGGGAATCGAAATGAATCTTTGTCGACGACGAGCTAGTATTGACCAAAACATTTATAAACAAAAAAAAAAGGGAAAAATTATTTGGTTTCTCAGACCGATTATTTTGACTTTTAAAATGTTGACTTTTTGCATTCAACTAGTCTTTTTACGGCACATGCTCGGTTTAGGAAGTTCTTAATCTTGTCTTCCATTGAAACTAGTGGGAAAGTTCTCATGAATCATTTCATCATCAGTGACAACAACATTTTAATAATGTTTTAAATGATTAACTTATGTGCCACTAGAACAGTCCAAAGGGCAAGCCATCTAAGTGTCACCTGATTTAAAACAAAGATAATTCTCGCGTTTACCGCATTGTTGCTACCATTATTCATGTTTATCTTCGTTAAAGATACATTTTTATAAATATATATTTCATTAAAAGAAAAAAAACATTTTTATGCCCTTGATTTATATATATATAATAAATTATTATTATTTTTAAAATAATTTTTTTTAAAAGTTTTCTAATTATACATTTTTTAAATTCGAACTGTTGTAAAAAAAGTTCAAAAATACATTTTAAATTTATTTCTATCAATCTTTATAGATAAATAAAATAGATAAAGTTTTAAATTAAAATAATATTGGTTATACATTTTTAGGTACAATACTTTGAGGTATCATATTTGAATATGAAAACTTCTTTAAATTATGATATGCATTCATATATAATTGATGATAATTTATTTATAAAACTAAAGATTTTACGAAAATCAATATCAAAAGAAAGTTATAAGAGAAAAAAAAATTTCTTTTGAAAAATGGAGAACTGTTATCAAAATATATAAATTGTATATCACATATTATTGACTATTCTTAAGCCAGTCACCACAGTTGAAAGAATATATACATATTTTTTTTTAAATTGCTGCAGATAGCTAATTAAGTACGGTAGGTTGATTGTGTTATTAGATGACAAAACTTATGATTAAAATTTTTTATTACAAAAATTTAGTAATGAATGATTTTGTAAGAAAAACATTAAATTTTCATTTTATATTTATTATTTTATAAATAATTAATAAGTTTGATTGTTTTATGCAAATTTAAGTTAATTTTATATTATTATTTTAAAATTTTAGAAAAAAATTATCAAAATGCATAAATTAAAAATAGTTTAAGACAGTGTATACGTTAGACCGACACTGTGTGCCACACAAATTAAAAAAAAATCATTTATCTATACTATCAAAAGAAAAACATTCTAAAAATCTACTTAACAAAATTGTTGCATCTATTCATTTTTGACCAGCCTATTATATACAACAAAATATACAAACTGCAGTTTATTTACATATAATTAACATTTAATTGACGTCAGAAAAAATAAAAATTAACACTTAATTAATAATATTGATATTTTGTAACTTCCTCTTCAATTCCAACTAGATTTTTCACCCGCACGGATGTGCGGGTAGATTTTCATTTTATAAATGTATAACGGATATCATCGCAAAACTTTAAAATATATTTACATTTTAGTGTTATATATTGTGTAAATCTATAATGTTATTCGTTATGTTTCTTATTCGATATTATTAATGTATAATGATTTGTTTTATATATTTTACTTTATTATTAATTATTATTATATATTAATATATTTTCGAGTTTGGTAAAATAAATTCATAGTATGAAATAAAAAAATTGAGAATCTTCTTCATTTTTTCTAATTTTTAC
>NC_027748.1:35154431-35163209 GCF_000695525.1 Brassica oleracea var. oleracea | reverse complement strand
TTAAATAGTCAAATAGATGTAATTGATGAAATAGACCTATTATGAATTTTTATGGTATTTCTTTTAATAAAGAAGATATAGAATATAATTATAAAATTTGAAAAATAGCATACACTTTTATTTTATTTTTTTTATAATAAAATTTTATTTAAATTAATGTATAATATTATATATTATTAATTACGAAATTAATCAATGGTATTAATTTAAATAAAATATTTTAAATTTTTAGAAAGATTTTGTTAGATTTTTTCTCAACATTTTGTTATAACTAAAAATAAAATTTAAATTTACAGTTAAAATTGATTTATTATTAATATCTTTGTATATTGAATAGATTCATATAAATAATTAAATAAATAGACCTAATAAGGCTAGTATGACTTTTTTATGGTAGATAAAAATGGTACTTAAAAGAGAAGATATTCTCGCAACCCACTTCTCTCATAATAACGTGTTGGGCTTTAAAACTAACAGTTCCAATGATTTAATATAGTAAACCAAAAAAAATAGAAACTGGTTCATTAGAATTTTCAATAAATGTGTAAATATTCTTCGGTTCCTTGGTGTAAAGACAAACCAGTTCATGGTTCAAAAGAAACTTATAACCAGTTCACAATTATTTTATCAGTAACTAAGGGCATCCACAATGGAAATCCTTAAGTGAAAATCCTTAGGAAAAAAATAATTAAATAATCAGTGGATCCCATCAAAAGTTAAGGATTCAATCCTTAAAATTCTTAAATAAAGACTCTTTCTTAGTGAATCCTTGCACTATTTACGGGTCTCCACGACTACGTGGCGACCCGTGAATGGTCATCTTTTTTTTTTTTAAATCCAAAATATCCATGATTAATTCGAAATGTCCTTGTCGCTAAGGACTCCAATGAATCTCAGTGTTGCGCATGCTCTAAAGGCTTCTCAGTTCAGTCTTCGGTGTAAATGTATTAAGATTTTGAGAGTTCAAGAATATTTTTATTACCAATAAATTCAATTTTCCATCTAACGTATGGGTTATGAATAACAAAAATAAACTAATACTGTTATATCACTAAATTTTGTTTTTTAGTATTTTCATTATCTTCAAATAACTGTATTTTTTATCAAAGTTTAAAACATATAATATAAAAAATTGTAAATTATTAATTAATAGATTTTTAAATCTGAAAAAATATTATATACTGATCTACATGTTCCACTACGGATCTAGATCGGGTTTCAAACATATAATATAAAAAATTGAAAATTATTTGTTTTCTATTAAAGGTTATGAACTCATGCAAATTTATCAAAATAGTCAATTAAAAAATATATGCGCATCAAAATCTATTGATAATTTAATTCACAATATGATGGCTGACATTGCATGATAAGTTTGGAATTGATGTAAACCTAAGAGGAGACTAAGGCCTATTAACATGACTTGTTTCTTTTTTTTTAAAAGAACACTGGTCCTTTTAATTCAATATATTGCAGCTTGAAAATATGCTATTGGCCTACTTACTAACTAATAAAATATGTAAAAGATAAAAATAAGTTTAAACGTTAATTTAATTTCAGGAATACAACAAAAAGAAAACTAATCTGTTTATTTTCCATGAAACTTGTCAGCACCGTGCTTATTTTAAATGTATGAAGTATAATATGATGTAACTTACTTAATAAACCTTTGCCGGAGATTTCTTACGATGTTTGGTTTGGTTATGCGTGCAAACCCGTGATTTTGTGATTTCCTCAAATTTTAATAGAATCTAATTTGAGTGGAATTTGATGTACTTTTGTACGAAAAATAAGCTTAAACAAAATCCAACATGGAAGTCATTTGGAAAATGGACTTCATTTTATAAAGTCCACATTTTGCTTATAGTTTAACCCAATCAATAAGTTAATCACTTCCCTCTCGTGTGCAATCAAGGGTGAATTTAGGCCTGGGCATTTTAACCTGGACCCGAAGACCCGAAACGAAACCGACCTAAAAATACTCGATCCGGAACCGGATCGAAAATTTACAAGTACCTTTTGGGTCTAAATTTTTTTTACCCGAAAGAACCGGAACCGGAAAAAAACCGACCCGAATAGACCCGGACCCGAAAAGAACCGATCCAAATAGATCCGACCCGATAAAAACCGATTTGTACCCGACTTAAAAACATGTATATCTAAAACTATGATGTTTTTGTGTTCTATTTTATATATATTATTTTATGATTTAGTTGAAATGTCTTTTGTTAACAACATTTGTTATTATTTTTTAACATTTTTAAAGTAATATAAAGTTTTAAAATGTAAAATTTACAGTTTTAAAATGTTTTATTTTAATTATTAATAGTTTCATTTAAATTATTTTGTAAAATTTTAGATATATATGACAAATATTCAACTAAAGTAGATGGAATTGAGTATATCATATCCTTTTCAGATCCTAGATACCCGGACCCGACCCGATATGAACCCGAAATATTATAGGTATTTTATGGGTATTTTAATTATAGACCCGAACCGACCCGGATCCAAGAAGAACCGACCTGAACCCGAACCAAAAAATTTCTAAGTACCTATTGGGTCTAAATATTTAGGACCCGAAAAGATCCGGACCCGAAAGGAACCGGTCCGAACCCGATCCGAAGACCCAAACGCCCAGGCCTAGGTGAATTTGTGAAATGACCAAGTTTGGGAAAGAAATTAAGTGCAGAACACTGATTTTGACATAATATATATCTAACAATTGTGTTTTATTTCCACCGGTTTTACCCTTGATTCATACAAGTTGCCGGTAGCTTAAAGATGTAAAGATGACGTTGACAAAATCCAAGTGTGTCCAATAATTAATACAAATTGTTACCAACAAAAGAAAGATAATACAGCCACATCACATACATAATAACCACAAACATTTCATTAATTCTACTTCATATCACCAAAATAATATAGAATATTAATTATACATCAACCCTTAAATCTAGATACTAAAACTTATCTCAATCTAAAACTAATCTCTAAATATTAAACCTTAAACTCTAATCACTAAACCCTAAATCCAAATATAAACCATAAACTCAAATATAAACCTAAATCTAACTCCAACTTTTAAATACTAAACCCTAAATAATTCACTAAACCCAAACTCAAATGTAAACTATATTATATATTTATAATTTTAAAATAAAATTAAAATCTGAAAAATATATATAATATTTTGTGATATTAAATTATACTATATTAAGATAGAAAATATCATACTAAACTCTAAACATAACCCCTAATTACTATACCCTAAATACAAATTACTAAACCCTAAATCCTAAATACTAATCACTACACCCTAAATGCTAATCACTAAACCCTAAACCCAAGTATAGACCCTAAACCCAGATAGAATGGAACGAAAAATATAGTATAGTACATAATGGTGAAAAAGAACAATCTTTATTAATCGTCAAATAGAACGATACATGATAAGGTCACTAAACCCAAATCTCAACCTCACCTTCCAAATATTAAACTCTAAATTTTAATCACTAAACCCTAAATGAATAAACTAACATTTAAGCTTCATATTACCCGGGTATACCCTCCAAATATGCAAGTTGCCGGTACAAAAGAAGAAAGAAATGACCCAAAGAAAGAAGAAAGACACATCACTGATTAATAAAGCTAAACCCAAATTAAGAAAGCATAAACCCAAATAGAATATATATAATATGGTTTACTAAACCCAAACCTTTGAATTTATAAACCCAAATACAATCTATAAATTATTTTTCAATATCGGACATTTAAAGATACATTTACTTGGATAGCATGTTACATATCTTCTATTCTGTATAGTCTAAGTAGTATAGTACACGAATGTTTCAAATAATCAATTTTTTTCAGTGGTGTATCCATAGTATGTAATGCAAATAGTAAATCTTCCCCACCCGCAAAAATACAACAATACAAGATACACCATTAATTATTAAAGCTAAACCCTAATTAAGGAAGCCTAAACTCAATTAGTATACATATAATATGGTTTACTATACCCAAACCTCTACTTAGTAAAACTAAACCCTAGGCATGAACCTATAAACCCAAATACAATATATAATTTTTTTCTAATATTGGACACTTGAAAGCACATTTTGAATATTAAACCCTAAACTGCTATCACTAAACCCAAAATTTACTCCCACACATTCCAAATACTAAACTCTAAACTCTAATCACAAAATCCTAAACCCAAGTATAGACCCTAAACCCAAATAGAATGAAATGAAATAAATAGTATAGTACATATTGGTGAACAAAATAGAACACTCTTTATTAATCGTCAAATGAAACGATACATGTTCACTAAACCAAATCCCAACCCCGCGCTTCTAAATACTAAACCCTAAATCTTAATCACTAAACCCTAAACCCAAGTATAAACCAAAAACTCTAAACCCAAATCTCAAAATCTAATATTGACCTCAAACTCACCATATTACTCTAAATACTAAACCTTAATCACTAATTACTAAACCCTAAACTCAAATAAAAACTCTAAATCCAAATATCAAAATCTAAAATAATACATAATATTATGTAAAATTAGTTTATACTATATAAATATTATTTGTAGTGTAGAAATGTAATATAATACACTAATATAAAATTTTATTTGTCATCTATCCAAAATTGGTTTTAATCATTAGACTTAAACCAATATAGTATGAATTTCATATTACAATCAATTACACAAAATGACATAGAAGAAAACAATCAAATTTTTAAATATAAAGATGATTACATTTTTAAGAAGTAGTATATATATATCCCAAATAGTATAGTAACTTTACATAAATAAATACACTAAAGAATATATACTATACTATTCCTTTCCCGAATATAGTATAGACGATAAGTTCATCTTCTTCAATTCTTGTTTTGTCAAACATGCTGATACACCTTCACTTCGTTCACCGTCGTTATTCTTCACTACCATATAGAGATCATCCTCATCTCTTGTCCTTTTTTCGTCACGGCGACGCTTTTACCGGTCCACCGTCGTTATTCTTCACCATTGAATCACTAAAATAAAAAAGAAACGAAAACAAAGTATGAAAACAAAATCATGATGTGAGAATTAATGATTTAAGAGAAGGAGAAAAAGAAATGAAAAAGTTGTTATGTCTGCTCACCGTATACGCCTTCGTCGTTGTTCTTTGTTCTTCTCAAGAGAAGAAATTCAGTTCAAGAAGATGTGTGCATAATGAAAGACCACGTTCATCTTCATCTTCATGAAAGCTATCTAATTATTTTGGGAGGTGAAACTGAATACAACGTGGCCACATAGTTTACTTGTTACATTAATTAATTATTTATTTAATTTTTTTTTGTAGTAGGTTTCACCGGTTGAATATGAGGGCAATATGGGAATAATTAATAATGTGTACAGTGTATAGAGAAAAAAAAATTAGGTAGTGAGTGAATTATAATTTGTTTAATGGTTATATAGCCCAATTTCCCTTAACAAAATCCAACATGGAAGTCATTTGGAAAATGGACTTCATTTTATAAAGCCCACATTTTGCTTATAGTTTAGCCCAATCAATAAGTTAATCACTTCACTCTCGTGTGCAATGAAGTTTCAAAAGTTGCTGAAATAAGAGTAAGAGTTTACAAGAATAGGAAAAGAACTCTAATTTATTTGTTCTTCAAGGTTCGTTGTAACTTGTGAATGATTTTTAAATACTAAGTAACAAACAAATTGGTCATCTAAATGATATTTAGATTTAAACCTATCCCATTTGAGAGTTTGAGTCTTTGCAAGATGATTCAAGAATAGCATATTTTCCTTCTTTAGTATATATATAGTCTCAACTTCAAAATGGACCATGTGCTATAATAAAATTTAAGACTCAATTCCTCATACAAAAATACATTCAAAAAGAATTGGGTCTTAATGTAAGGTTAAAAAGTCCAAATATTGCAACGGGCCATGTACAAATGTGCCTCTAGCACATGTTTAGAGCCGGGCCTGTATATAGTAGTAAAACTATCAAGTGAGAAAATAAGATGTTTCCGATAGCCGGTTTTAGTTTTCATATATGTGATTAAAGATTTTTTATTTTATTTTTTTGGAAAAGGGTGATTAAAGATTATTATTACTCAAGTGTTTACAAGGAGTTTTTAGCTGAAACCTTACACAACCCGTTGAACCTTGAGATTGTTTGCGTGATCTTTTTGTTTTTTTTCCTTACATATGTATGATCTTTTTGGAATATGCAGTCTCTAAATCTTGGTGTTTAAAGTTCTGAGTCAAGTTTAGTGAAAGAATAAAAAAAAAAGTATATGTCTTCTTATGTTTTTCCTTGAAGATTTCTCTATCCTTTTCCAAGTTTTAGCCGCTCTGGGACATGTCGTTCAATCGTTTTGATGTTACCGCTTGATTTATCGAATGAACAAGACTCGTACAGTCGAATATATTCATTGTCAGTATGAAGAAGCAAATGTATTAAGTTTCAACACTTTGATTACATATCTTTCTTCACTTTTTTTGTCTCTTTATTACCATGCACTTGCTTACGCCATTTGTCTCGCCATCACCGAGCACTTGTTTCGAATATATATTTTTGTGTTTATAAATACATTATGCTTTTGTCTTATAAAAAAACATAAGTTACACAGCAGATGTTAAAGAATACCATCGAAATCCAAATTCGAATAAAGGAGAGAGTAGAAAGTGTGTGTGTGAGAGGCATGACCTTAAAATGTTACAAATTCCTTTAACCAAAAAGTAAATTATAAAAAGCTGGTTTACAAGATTTGAAAATTTGAGACCATGCATTTTTTTTTTAATACTTCCGTCCAAAGGAACCTTATTCCTTTATTTTTGCTTAGTAAGCAAAATATATATAACCATCCATTTTACTCATACTAATATAACTTTAAGCCGGATTCAATGGACCAAAGTTTCAGATTAATTTTAGAAAAAATTGCCAAAACAGAATAGAAAAACAAGTACATTGTCTTTTTGCCATAAATCTTTTTTTGGTCAGATTTGGACTTAAATACCTCTGATCAACTTTGAAAAATCATATCAATTATTTTAAGAATCAGAAAAATATGGAAAAATATACAAAATGTATATAAACAAGTGACAAACATATGAAAAATACTTTTGTTGAATAAATATTTGTGGAACACAATTTCATATTTTGGTCAACCGATGGCAGAAAACATAATCTAGTGTCTACGAGGATGTAGATTGCATATTCGGCTAACTACATGAATATCTGCAACCAGCAGAACGTTAAATCGACCATTTGTTATAATTCTAGCATGGTAGAATTAAACGACTACTATTTCTTTTATTTCTGAACTACGGTAGACATGGTAGAATTAAACGACTACCATATCTTTTATTTCTGAACTACGGTAGATTTGATTAACTATTATTTTCTATATATCTATAGAGGAAAAATGACAAAATCTGTCATGTCTCATGACTCTGCCATAATATGATTCCATAATCTACCACATTGCTTTATTCTTTGGACAACGTAATGTATGTTCTACGAATTTCAAATTGTATATTTTCCTTAAATATCTCCAAAATCTGTTAAGAGAATATATTCTAAATCTATTTTCCTTAAATTTCGTGTTTTCCAAGTATATATATATTTTTTTAAAAATCGTGGTCTTCTTCTTGGTGAGACGATTTTGATTTTTTTTCATCCAAAAATTTTGAATTTCTTGTTGAAGAAGATGCATATCTATGCTTCTTGTGGGTTGTGGAAATTTTTATCCCCTTAAAGGATGGGGATTTTCAGTTGATAAGAACAAACGAGGTAGAGTACTGTACATGGAATTGACAAGTTCCTTTGAAGACCTAAGGCGTATGGCTTTCGAAGATTTTGGAATTGACCAAAACCTTGTCGAGCTTGAGTTAAGCTACTTACCTATGAAGTTAATCGGTTCAATAGACTGTCCCCCAGTTATCATTGAGAGTGATCGGCAAGTCAAAATTTTTCTTACATATGTACGTGGAAAAGCTTCTACAAGGTTGTGTGTGTCTACTTCACCTATCAGTGGAAACAACGGCAACATTGGGGTTGATAATGAGGAATTTAACTCGCCTTTCAGAGAGCAAGGTGAACCTTCCTCATTTCCACCTCGAGATGACAGTGTTAGTTCATCTGAATCAAGCAAGGATGTTGAAGATAATTCTAACTCAAACGGCTATGAAGAAGATGATGTTCTCGCCATAAGTGCAAAAGAAGACGATAGTGGAAAAAGTGTTCGGTTTTCTTTGATGGATGTTGTGAAGAGGGGTGAAACATTTCAAAACAAAACCATGTTGAAAGCAGCTTTGGAAATGTCAGCAATGAAGCATAACTTCGATTACAAAGTTGTGAAATCTAACAGAAAACTTTGGTACATCCGATGCAAATACAACCCTTGCAGATGGAGTGTTCGGGCTGAGGGGTTATCAGGTTCCACATATTTCATCATCAAAAAATATGTGGCGGATCATACATGCGCTGCGTCGAGTATGAATAATGGTGGTCGGACAGCTTCTGCAAAAACAATTGGTGGTCTAATAATGCATAGGTATGATGGTGTGAAAGAAGGTCCCAAAAATAATGATGTCATACAGATTATAAGGATGGAACATGGATGCGAGATATCTAAGTCCTTAGCATGGGATGCTCGGGAGTTTGCAATTAGCATGATTAGAGGTATGCCGGAGAAGAGTTTTGGAAAAATTCCAAAGTACTTGCACATGCTGAGAAAAGCTAATCAAGGAAC
>NC_027748.1:35150908-35154200 GCF_000695525.1 Brassica oleracea var. oleracea | reverse complement strand
CATGGAATTTGCATCCACCATTTGTTGAATAATGTGGTCACACATTACAGAGGAAAGAGACTGGCTGGATTGATTGCAAAAGCTTCTAAAGCTTATAGAGTCATTGATTTTCAAAAGCGATTCCAAGCTGTGTGCAATATTAGTCCAGCTATTGGAAAATATTTAATAGATGCAGATGTTACAAAGTGGGCTCGCTGTCAGTTTCCAGGATTCAGGTATGACATCAGGACGACAAACCCAGCTGAATCAATAAACTCTGCTTTGCGCACACCAAGAGAGTATCCAGTCATTCCTTTGTTGGATAGCATCAGAGAAATGCTGACCCGTTGGTTCTTCGAACGCCGCACACGAAGCAGGAAGCACAAAAAACCATTAACTATTGCCATCGAAAAAAAGATAGACAGGCAGCTTAATAAAGGTAAAACGTTTCTGGTGCAGCCAGTTGACGAGTACCGTTTTTTGGTTCGCGGAGAAACAATCGACTACCTGGTTGATTTGGACAGAAGAACCTGCTCATGTGGGAAATACGACCTACTGAAAATCCCATGTAGACACGCAATCAAGGCTGGTTTAACAGTTGGTCGAGCCCCATCCTCACTAACGGATGACATGTACACGACTTCCACTTGGAGAACAACTTATCAAGAAACTATCAATCCAATAGGTGTTCCTGAGGATAGTTGGGTTGTTCCAGATGATGTTCAGAATGCTAATGTGGTACCTCCTGAATCAAGAAGAGGAGCAGGAAGGAGAAGAAAGCGCAGATACGAGACGGTTGAAGACAAACTCCGTTCATCGCAAGGAGCTCAAGAAAAAAAGAGGCGCAGATGCAGTCGATGTGGCGAAGAGAATCATAACAGAGCTACATGTGACAGAGTTATTTATCCATTTCGTTGTTTTGGATCTTCTTGCTTTTGATTAGCTTGTTTTTCATTATGGTGTTGGTTACTTGATTAACTTGTTTTGCTTGGTTTTGGATTTAATTGTTCTTCGTTATGGATATTAGACATCTTGTTATCCCTCTCGTATTTTTACTGCAATTTACTGCAACATTAATCTCTTTCATACCCAATAAACTCATACAAGAAGATTGTGAACTGAAGCAATAAACTGAAGCTATTAGCTTTGAAACAACAGAAAACAAAAGATAAGTATTAGATTGTGAACTGAAGCTGATAATAGTCAGCAACCGAAAGTCAACAAGAAGCCATCAAGTGTATTATAGTCGATCATAATGAAAACAATAATGCAAACTTAAGCTATCTTGAACCCATCAAACTCAGACAACAAGCAACCAATCACTGGAACTTGCTCAGACAGTAAGAGAAGTCCATATTCCTACGATTGCTCCCACAACAACAATAGCCACCGTCGTTCTGTTTCATATCCTGTGCAACTCTAGCAATCTCCAAGTTCACCTTCTCTTTGAGCTTTTCCGACATCTCAGCTTCAACTCTAACAATCTCGGACTTCACTTTTTCCATAACCCTTTCTTCAAACTTCGTAATCTCTTGAGCAACTCTCTCATGTTTTGCATCTACCATCCGTATCTCGTCAATCAAAGCTTCATCAATCCATTTAAATAGATGATTCTCAGTTTTTCTCTATCGCAAAAGAAACCAAAAATCAGTTAGTATGGTTTTAACTGCAACACGAAATCGAAACACGGACTTACATCTTTTGCGATTTGGCATATGTAGAATCGTCGATACCTATTCTCCGCCGTCGATGAACCAAAAGTGGTTATACCCTCGCCACACAAACATCTTGTGGGCACACCATGATTAGAGATTCGAGGAAAATGAGCAGAAGAAGTCGACGAACTGGTCATTGTGATTTCGTTTCGAGATTCACATGATTCGCAGACAAAGAACCCTAATCCCCTTTTCTCTCAACTTTATTTTATTAAGTTTCGACAAATGAAAAGAAAATCACGTGTTTGGGGGTGTGTGGATCCGGGTTTAGGGTCGGGTTTTAAGAACTTTCGGGTGGGCCTAGTGGGTACAAACCATAAACGGTTATACTCTATAACCCTTATATTGGCTGCTAAAATACTACACCCTAATACACTAAAATCGACATCTGAGAACTAAATGAAGACAAAATTTGAAAATACTAATTTTTATAACTATAACTTAATAATCTATAAAATCGTCATGTTAATATACTTAATTCTTAATTTTTAAACAAAAAATTATTATCCATTCTTTATGTGATTTAGGGTATTGTATTTGAAACCTATCTATATTAAAGTTTTTGATATGAATCCAAACTAATTTAGGGTTTAGGGTATGAATCATAGTTAATTTAGGATTTAGGGTATGAATCATAGCTAATTAAGGGTTTAGGTATGAATCATAGTTACTTTAGGTTTTAGGGTATGAATCATAGCTAATTTAGGGTTTATGGTATTTTAGGGTTCAGGGTATACACCCTATGTGATTTATTTCCTAAAAGTAATTCATAAAACAGTAAAATAGTAACAAAGCAATAATTCCATAACAATAAGAGAAATGTAAGAATCAAATAACCATGTCTTAAACCCAAAGATGAAAAAAACTTGAAATCTAAGAGCATCAAGCAAAAACATCATAAACTCAACCGAGGTCAACAGGTTTCACCAGAAAACGCTTTGGAGGCTTAAATGTGGACATCCGAGACTACAAGACCTCATCATTTGCTGCTTCCCAAAGATCATACGCTATCTTGTGTCAGGCTTCTTTGATGTTCTCATCATTCACCAAAGAGAAATCTAAGACAAGTAGATGGCACTCTATGAACTTCAACGAGTAAGCACCACAATCATTACCATTCATGTTTAGGCCGCGCATGGGGACATATGAAACAGTATACTGTTTCACATTGAAATCTTTCTTCCTCTCTGGCGACTGGACAGCCTTGACGATTCGTGGAATGAGGACGGTAAAAGTTTCCACGACCCTGTTGTTCTTCTTACCCCCACAATCGAAGACATCAACTGTCCGGTTCACAAGATTGACGTATATAGAGATCCAGTGGATTTGGTTAACACATATAGGGATGTAGAGACGATCGACGTCAACGCTCCATACTGAACCTGTGCTTCCATTATATGGAAGCTCACCTCTTCCATACTCGAGAAAATTGTCGTCGATTTTGTACCCTCTCCTGTTTCCATCAAACTTGCCATAGGCCGTGGTGATCTGATTACTGAACATACAGTTCAAAAATGCGACTCGGTCTGGCCTCCACCAACGCAATGCGGTTTTTTCCCGAAACAAATACATCATGGCGTCCATGTCCTAAAAAAGAC
>NC_027748.1:35149428-35150743 GCF_000695525.1 Brassica oleracea var. oleracea | reverse complement strand
AAGTACTCTGTAAAGAGAAAGCATGTGATGATGTTTATGAGGTAGATTTGAGAAAAATAAGTAAAACAATTCAAATACAACTTACGTGGGATTGAGGTCCATTCAATTAGTTTGGCCCATTTGTCTTCTGGAAGGAAAACCAATTCGTAGTCTTTGGCTTTGCAACGGACTTCTAGATCATCACTATCAATCAAGAATGGTGTTTTGAAGATCTCAGGCCGAAAAGAAGTCATTGGCGTAGTGAAAGCAGAAGTTCCTTCGGACTGCTTGTCTTGAGAAGGATCAAAACCGTCAACATTTGACTCTTGTGTAAGGCTGCCCATTGTCTTCTGTAAGTGCTCTTGGGTCCCTACATTGACATCTAAGGTGCTAAATAAGCTGCCAAACACATCAGACAAGTCTGCATCCTGGTTATAAAACACAAAACATGACATTAATAATTTTAAAAGAAATATTTTACAAAGAAAGACATTCATCCTTACAATAATATTACACACATGATCCAAAACATCATCCTTACATAAATATTACACACAGCAAAGACAACATCATCCTTACAATAATATTACAAACCGCAAGAATATCAACCGAGTACATGAAAAAGAAAAGCAACCGATGACATGAAAATAAAACAGAAACCGAAGACATGAAAAAAGATCTACTTCTTGTTTACCTTTGTCTGAGACCTTGTCTTCGCAGCATTCGCAGGACCACCAGTGTGAACAGTCGCAGAAGCTCGATTGTGATAAGGAGCAGAAGCTTCACTGCGAGAAGGAGCAAGACCACTAGTAGAAACCGAAGCAGGAGCTTCGGTAGAAGCCGGAGTAGGAGCAGGGCCACGAGCAGAAACCGAAGCCGGAGCAATAGCAGCAGAAGGAGTCCAAAACGGATCAGCACCACGAGTCTGAGTATTAGCAGGCGCACCACCCTGAGTCTGAGATGAAAGGATCTTCTCCTCTAATTTGATAAAGCGGTCTTCAATAACCTCGCGTACCTCGAGCTCTAAGGCAGTAAAAGAAGAGTTAAACATACTCTGGATATAGGACTTCATTTCCTCTTCAAGATCTCTATATTTCTCGGTTGATCTTTGGCAAAGTAACCTCTTCTTCCTTGACTCGGCACCAGTATCCCGAAACCTGTTCTTCCTCTTCTTAGTAAGAGACACACGGGTGCTTTCTATTTCGTCTTCAATTTCAGTATCACTTGTCTCTACATCCGCTTCTTCATCTGAACCATCTTCCTCAGAACTGTTCTGAAATGGTTTTACTGTTTCCTTATAAGCCCAAACATGCTTACTCCAGTCATACTTATTTCA
>NC_027748.1:35135260-35149365 GCF_000695525.1 Brassica oleracea var. oleracea | reverse complement strand
TAATCACGTCTTTGAAATTTCCAGATGTAGAAATGCATGGAAACACATCTCCCTACAAAAAATTAACAATTTAAAAAAAGTTAAAGACACAACAATTTAAGAACTATGAACATCAATAACATCAATTAAAAGAAACAAAACTTACGGTGGATGCAAAATTAGACTCTATGGTAATAATATCCTCATAGGAAATCTTAGCAGATCCTTTCCAATTCTTGAACCTCATGGTAGTTACGCCTTTTCTCAGTTTCTGACCCAAAAGAGACCCAATGTCCGGAACAGCCTCCATCAACCAAATCTGAAGTGCATACGAGAATCCATCTACGACATAACTGTTTTACGTCTTCACTTTATCCATAGATTTGATAATGGAACTCACCAGCATATCAAAAGAGTGAAGACCCCACAGATATTTCCTCATCTTCTCGAAGTCCATCACGAGCTTGATATACTTGTGTGGGATCCACACCTTTTCATCCTTCGCCATAAGAATACCAGCAATCACACACAAATACACCAACCTCAGCCTATCAACACGAGACCAGGCATTACACAACTTCACATGCACCTTCCTGATTTGCTGAACCGAAATATTTTTTTGTCTCCTTAGCAACTTACTCCAAAACCCTCCATCATATTCCTAGTCATCAATCTCCAAGTCAGGCTCGTCATTGTAATTCAGACCTGTGATCGCATAGAATTCTTGCATTGAAAATCTGAGAGGCCTCCTAGCATAATGGAACCACAACTCATGACGCTTTGCGGTCAGAAGCTGCTTACAAACGAAGGTGTGGATCGCTCTTTCCGAAAACTGAAGCTTGTGTACATAAATGGCCACAACCTGAACAAATAGCGGATCCTCCGACACTTCTGTGTACTCGTCTGGACAGTACTTCGCCACCTTCGCAAGTATGGAAGTTCGACAACTGTTGTTGACCTTCTCAACTTGTGTTTCAGTTCCCTATTTTAATAAGCATTTAGGCAACTGATCAATTGTCATACCTGTGAACAATGAAAGAAACACAATCCCTACAGTCAATATTCATAAAACAAATGCATCATAATACAAGTCACAAGATAAAACAAGAGTTACAAGAGATCGGTTGCTACAAAAACAATTTAACCAAAGCTCAAAAAAGTAGGAAACTTTGATAAGATTGAAGCCTAAATAATTCACAGAAACAAAAATCGAAACTTATGACAGTCAAAATCGCTCTTAAAAAAGCTCAAGTAAAAAATACAAAGACATGCAAAAAATTCATAGACAAACCTGAGGAGAATCGATTGGTTTGCTTGAAACTATGCCTGAGAGAGTGAGAGCGGAGCGGTGAGGCACGAGTTTAGTTATCGGCGAGGCACGAGTTTAGTTATCGGCGAGGTACGAGCTTCAGTGGTCTTCGGCGACTTACTTGAGAACGAGTCGCGAAGTGAGACGAGGTCTCTGAGACTTCGATTGAGAAGAAAAAGAACACCGGTGGAGTATTACCGGCCAGAAGGACACCGGCGACGGCGAGATCCCCTTTTGGAGCACTTCAAATCGTCTTTTCTCTCTATCGCCAAAGGAGGAGGCAACAATTAGGGTTCGTCGGGCTTTGTCAATTTTTCTCTTTTGCATTTTTTTTTTAATAATTAAATTAACAAAATCTTTTTTAAATTTTGTTTTTTCTTTTTTTTTAAATAATTAAATTAACAAAAACGTTTAAAAAATTAGATTAGGGATTTAATTGGGTTTACAGAAAAAATTATGGCATTGGGACAACTTATAATTTATGGCAAATGGACAATCTACTTGTATTTTTGTTCCATATTTCCAATTTTCCCATAATTTTATTCTAATTAGTACACGAAGCTGTCATTTGAATTTGATTGCAGCAAAACTGTGGGTGTTTAGCCAATACAAATTTCATACATAGCCTCAGCTAACAAATCAAAATAATCAGATGATATGATAAGTCACTTGATTGATCCCTTCCCTACTATAAAATTATACTATAACTTTACGCCTATTAAAATACGCCACTTTGAATGACTAATATTTTAAGTATGATAGGAATTTAAAAATACCCTATCCCTTAAAACCATTTTTACCGTTAAATGCGTGTTGAACACATAATAAATTTTTGAAATATAGAAAAATCATCGTATAGTTCTTAATCAAATCAGGCGAAACCAAAATTGAATATTTGTGAAATTGATCCGCACTAACAAAAAAATTTTCTTGGTATGGTTTACATTATCTACGTTCAAAATAGCTGATAACATTTTTATACATTAGTAAAAGTCAAAATGGCATAATATGAGTGGTCTTGGTCTCGTATGCAACCAAATCGGAAGCAGATGGTTTAACCTTCAAAACCTTAATCACATCTTTCGCCATTTGCCTCACCATCGGCGAGCAGTTGCTCTGTATCACAACCAAAAGCTTCGTCACGCCGTTACTTCTCTCCACCGTCTCCTTCACCCTCTTATCTTCCCCGAACACGTAGCAGAGACACCACAAAATCGTAACGGCGTGCTTCGTCGCCGTCGTCGAGACTTTCAACAGCTTCCTCACCACTCCTTCCACGCACCTGCCTCCGTCTCCGCGGCAAATCTCCGATCTACCTTCTCGCTTCGACGTCAGAGTCTCCAACAGTTTCAGCGATTTCTCCGTCACGGCGACGCTTGGTGTCTCTTCCGTTAGGAGAATGTCTTTGATCTTCGTGATCGTTTTCGCGGCGATTAGTTTCGATCTCACTCGTTTCGATTTTGCGATCGTGATAAGGAATGATAAACTCGCTTCGATCAAGGTAGGATCTGACTCTGTGCTGATTGATTTGATCACCTCCGTGAGAATCTCGTCGCGTTCTGCGATTAACAGTTTCGATTTGGCGTCGAAGGAGGAGACAACCTCCAAAACCCTAACGGATTCGATTTTCGATTCCAGTTTCCCGCGCTGGATCGCGAGGAGAATCGCCGTTAAGCAATCGCCACCACCGTTTGTCAACATTAGATTAGATAACCGTTTCCGATCTCCTTCACTACCTCCGTTAGTTATACTATCCAAAATCTTAATCGCGAGAAGAACTAGCTTGATCCTCGTCGTCGTGCGTGTCCCTCCGGCGATGATATCGACGAGCATTGGTACGAGATCCTTTCTCGCCGAGAGAAACGCTCTGTTCGCGTCCGAATCCTTCACGAATCTAACCAAAATCTCCAGACGAATCTCGTCGTCCTTCTCGAGGCTCAGTCTCCGCAACGACTCATTCACCTCTTTCAACGTCGGATCCGGAGGCGGAGAAGCGGCGGCGTAACGGCCGACGGAATCGGACCAGGCTTTGATTAGTCGTTGAAGGGTGAGATTGGGGATAAACTCCTTAGTTCGGAGAACCTGCATAGTGGCGGGACAAGTGTTGTTGCCTCCGTCGAGCCACCGCTGGATACTTGCACGGTCGTAAGTAACGCCGGTGCAGAGACTAACGGGAGATCTCATCACGTCGAGAGATATTGGACACTTGAAGAAGCTAGGAACCGTAATGTACGTCTCGGTTCCCATTGATTTCTGGGTTTCGTATAAATGCTGCGAGCAAAATGCGGGAAAATAAAAGTTGAAAGAGGGATGCGGAGAGAAGGATGATGATGAAGAGATGGTATCGGTAAGTGAAAGGTGGGGAAGGAAGTGAGTGGAGGTGGTTTTAAAGACAGAGTCAAACGCACGCTTGCGTCACCCTTCAACCTTTTTTTTTTAGTTCTCTTCATAATATTCTCTTTCCAATGTTAAGAAAAAACATTCGGTCCTAAATATTCGCCGGACATGACAGTTTCATGTATATCTGGATGACTGGATATATGCTATAGTACTCTGTATAAAACATGTTAAAACGAAATATAAAATCATAAACTAGATACTTCTTCTATACTATCTTCGGTCAAATTCTAGAGGAAACAATTAATTATAGAAGCTCGTACGGTTGTATATGATATCTTCAAAATTCGCTTTGATTCAAAAAATCTGAATATCTAAGCAAAATCGATATTATAAATCATATCCATTAAAAACATAATAAAATATAAATATTAAAATTAAAATTTTAAAAAGCGTACATTTGTTTTATTAGATATACTATATTAAATATATAAGTTAATATAACTATTATTCCAGCATATGATTTCTTAAATTTTATTCAAATATATTACTTATACAAGTATCAAATAAAAAAGTAAAATAATTTTTGTATGTCAACTATAAGTTTGTCTTTACTTTTTCTAAATAATTTAATTATGCTTAAATTTATGAAATATAATTAAATTTTTTATTTTATATCATGTAAAAATATTATAAAAACATAGTTGTATAGTTTTTAAAATATTATTTGCATTAAATAAAGCGGATGAAATATACAAATATCTATAAAAATTCACAAACATATGTATATATTTGGATTTTTAAATATATGTATCTTTTCAGAAGAAAAAAACAAATCGATAAAATAAATATTCATAAAATAAAGAAAAAATCTCAAATTTTGAAATTTTTGATAGTATTTGTTCCATGTCCATTTTTTGTAGATCATGTTTAAAAATCTAATATAAAATAAAATAATTTTATCTACATTGATTATTTTATATTTTGTATACTCTTTTGTTATAGTTAAATTGTGTTTATGTATACAATAAATAATATCATTTTTTTATTTTTCTAATTTATGTGAAATTTTTGAATGGGATCATTTTTGGGGTCAAATATACTGAGAGATTCAACTAATATTTGTTGGTCTTGAGTCAAAAATCAAAGCTCGTGTTTGAGGAGGTGTTATTGGTTTATATATTTTGATTGATTTAGAAATTCATATAGTATTTATAAATCCAAGTAAAATATGCAAATCCGGAGGTTTTCCCTCGGATTTGAGTCTTTGTATTTGAGTCTTTGTATTTTTAACTAAAAAATCCAAACAAATCCATTCAAATCCATTATAAAATCAAATATATTAGTAAATCCGTACGATTGAATAACACTTGATTTGATATAGAATTTATGAATCATTAAACCAATAACACATAATTTTAATACAATTTTAAAATCATAAAACCAATAACACTAGATTTAGTTCAGATTTTCAAATCCATTAAAATACAACAACCAATAATCCCTACTGAGTGTCTTGCTCGGTCAAATGTCGTAACCGTTAGATCTGTGGTTTTGACAGGAGCTTTGACCAACGGTAATGATGTTTATACACGTGTGAGTTAAGAATCCAGAAGCGTGTGTATAATATGGGACCAATATTATACACGAGGGGCCTCCGATCTCGTCGAGGGCATAATAGGTATCTTAATGGGGTTTTAAAGAAATAACAGCATTTAATTAAATCAAAACTAAAATTAACTCTAATAATCGATCCTTAATCTGTGCTTTTCGACATCGTTTCTTAGCCAAAGAAAAAGGCCACGTGTCAGCATGTAGGCAAACCTAAATAATAAATACTTTTTTTTTTCTTTTTCTCTCTTTTTTCTTTTCGACTTTGTTCTCTCCGCCTTCGGTTTCTCTTCTTTTTCTCTTCGTCTTCTCTCCGTCGGGGCCTTCAATTGTTTGTTCACCCAGTTCCGTTTTGGATGATCTAAGGCAGAGTTTGTCGAAAACTGAGTGGGTGGAGGAGAGGTTTATCTCTCTCTCGATTCCTCTCCCGAAACGGTTCTCTCCCTCAGTTTATCTCTCTCTCAATTCCTCTCTCTGGATTCCTCTCCCGAAACGGTTCTCTCCCTCAGTTCAACCATTTCAGCTTATCTCTCTCTCGATTCCTCTCCCGAAACGGTTCTCTCCCTCTCGGTCGCTCTGCTCTCCTCCGCGACGTCACCTGCGGTGGCTCTTGTCAGCGACCTCGTTGTCGTCGGCGACCTCGTTGTCGTCGGCGACCTCTCTCTCGTGCTTTCACTGTTCCGGTGAAGTCTTATACTCATGAGATTGTTACGATTTGGTATAGAGCTCCTGAGGTTTCGGTTTGTATTTGCTAAGGTTAGCCTTCTTCTTATGGTGGAGACACTATTTCAATTTTGTGGGGGATATTATTAAGGTTGTGTGTAATTAATCTCTTCTCTTGTTGATTTGTGTAGTAATGGGTATTGAGGAGAAACCTCTTAATCCTCTTGATTCAAGCGATGATGATTTTGCTCCTTCATATCAGGTATTTATACTCACATATGCTAGTACACACATGGAAGTACGATTCTCGGTTCCAATGATTGCTGATCTTTGAATGAATTATATGTATCTGTAAGAGAAGTTGTGGTTTCGGTGATGTGGTTCTTGAACTGAATTGAAAATGATAGCTTTTTCTTTCTGTGAAGTGATGTGTTCGGTTCTGATGTTTTGTGATGTCTATGTCTCAGTCGATTTGTCTTGAAAGTCCCTGAAGAAGATCAACACTCGTTTCAGAGGATTCTGTTTCTGGTGAAGTATGCTTACTGGTGATGGTACGATTACTCCACTTCTCTTTACTTGATTCAATTTTCTTGCTTTACTCTTTATTGCTTTTGTCTGGAATAAATGCTGGTTAGAGTTAGGTTGTGGTTAGTGAATATTAGTGTGATGAATAAATGCTTGTTAGAGTTAGTTGTGGTTAGTGAATATGCTTGTTCTTAATAAGTTAGATACATGTCAACTCATGTTAAACCAACTGAAAGAGTAAAGCTAATTAAAGTCTCCTATCTAACACGATCTCCTTCTGTTTTCATCTATTAAAGCCGGTTCATTTCCACTTTCTTTCCATCTTCTAAACAGGTTTCATACTCTCTTTCTGCAAGTCTTGCAAAACATTTCTTCTTCTTTCTCTCTTCTTTCACGATTTAAGAAATGGATTCAACGAATCCGTATGGTCAAAGCCCCAGTTTTGTTGACCTTTTGAACAGTCAACAAGATAGTTTCCATCCTGAACCCTTTTTCATGAGCCTGTTAGTTCACAATTCCCTCTGTTTGGCACACAATGTACTGAAGCTCCAAGCCTCGCTGAAGAGACACATACAGAGCGCAAAGAAAGAAAGAAATGGAGTCCGTCATATGATGTAGTGCTCATTAGCTCATGGCTAAACACGAGCAAAGATCCGGTTGTAGGAAATGAGCAAAAAGCAGGGGCTTTCTGGAAACGCATAGCTGCTTACTTTGCAGCTAGTCCAAGGGTTGAAAGAGGTGAAAAGCGAGAGGCGATGCAATGTAAGCAAAGGTGGCAGAAAATAAATGATTTTGTTTGCAAGTTTTCTAGATCCTATGAGGCTGCAACAAGACATAAAACTAGTGGGATGAATGAGAATGGTGTTGTGAAGGCAACACAACAAATCTTCTACAAAGATTATAAGATGAATTTAACTTTCAACATGCTTGGGAAGAGCTGCAGTTCGACCAGAAATGGTGTGAACTCACTACTAGTAAGATTGATGGAACCTCTAAGAAGAGAAGGTGTGAGGACGGTCCTCAATCATCTAGCTCTCAAGCAACTACCAATCTAGGTGAGGAACGACCTCCTGGTGTGAAGGCAGCGAAAGGAGCGTCTGGTAAGAGAACTGTAGTGGATGGCAAGGCTCTCTCTGAGTTTCAGACCATGTGGTCTATTAAGGAGAAAGACTTGGCAGTGAAAGAAAGATTGTCCAAGATGGATCTGTTGGACAAACTCATTGCAAAGCAAGAGCCACTATCTGAAGAAGAATAAGCCCTAAAGAAGAAGCTAATTACAGAAATGTTGGCTAGTTAGTGTGGGATGTTAAAAACGAGTGTCTATGTTTCATATTTCCAGTTTCATGTTTTGTTTTTTGCATTTAAAATTAGCTTTCTATATCTTGTTCTTGTTTGTTCAATCGTTAAGAAGCGTCTATGTTCTGTTCTTCAGTGTCTTCTATGTTGTTGTTCTGTTTAAAATGTTATGCAATGGAATTAAGTTTCTTGTTCTTATGTCTAACTTGTGTTCTTGCATTCTGTTTCTTTGGTTCTTCTTATCTGCTAGTGACCACTTGTGAGAACACGCTTGTGTAATGTCTTATAGTTTGGTGTGTCACGGACTGATAACGCTTTTGTCCTGTCTTATAGGTTGTTGTGTCGCGGACTGATACTCAGGCATATGTCACGGACTGATACTCATGCATATGTCACTTTGTACGAGTGTGTTCTCACAGGCCACTCTCTTTTTTATCTCACTTTTACTCTTGTGTATTATGTGACTTGTATACTGTCGGATAAGCTGGCGGATAAGCTGGCACGTGGTGCTCGGAATCTGCCTTCTGCTATGGTTTATGTTGATTCAATTCCCCCGAGGTGGCTAACGGGTCTGGAATCTGCTTAAGTTACTAGCCTTTTGTTGTAAAAAAAAAGAAAGAATCAAACATTTCTTGTACTCTTGTGCTTTTGAAGTCACAGACTTGTAAAGAATCAAAGTCGATTACATGTAATGAATCAAACATGCTTGTGCCTATATAATCACACTTTGATGTTTCAGAGTTCCAACAAGGAGAAGACACCGGAAGTTCACATGTCGATCTCGATTTTTTTATAGATATGCCTACAAATATCGCCAATATGATGGGTGTTCGAGCTAGAATTCGTGATAGACAAATGCATCAACAACTCAAAGCTTATTTGGTTGAACATTTATGGAGTAAATTTGAACGTGATGAAGACAACAACTGAGTTCGGAATGTTTTTTTCAAATTATTCTCGTTTATTTTATTAATCCTTGTTTTTTGAAATAAATTTAAAATCTATGTTTAAAATTTTCATTTTTACTATGTTTTATTTAATAAATAAATTTTTATGTTTAAAAAAAAGTTAATTTTTTTAAAAACCCCTAATTAAGAAACTACCATTGGAGCATACATTCTAATAATTTCTTAACTACAATCCTTAAGTACAGTTAAAGTACAATTAATTAATTAAAAACATTAAAAAACCCATATGGGGTCACATTGATAAAGATGCTCTAAGGACTTGCTCCATTTTTGTCTTATTTTTAGTAGTACTTATATTTTTTTGATAAATCATATCGCCTAATTTGATCGGTTTCGGAAGAAATACGCTTATTGTTACAGAGTGGACTGGCTATCATTCTACATGATCTGAGTTTGAAATATCTTCTGACTAATGCCAGATGATGAATCGATCATTTATTACGATTCACCGTGTAAACCATTTGAGCAGAAACCCAAATCTAGACTGCTCAAATGATCCACTTGATAATTAATGGAAAATTAAGGGTTAGTGTTTATTTTTAGTAGTACATTCACTACAAAGAAGTTATATTATTTGTGTTAACGCAGAAAAAACTCCGAGTCAGCAAGTATCAAAATGTGGTACATATATATAGAAGCTGATAATATTGGTCATGGCGAATTATACTTTTGACATTTAAATTTGTGTTAGATGTCGTCAAACGTTAACAATATAAGCTGTGTTGTAGCTTCCACTACGGATAAAGAAAAAAAGGTTATTATTCGAGTGAAGATGTTTGATTCGGGGCGAAAGCAAAAGCGTTTCTTTCTTGTGGAGTGTCGTTTTCTGGTCACTAATATGTTAATAAAATATTTTAACTTGCTGTGATGAGCAGTAACGTATTCTTTTTTCTTTTGTCATTGACATAAAAAAAATCGATTAAGAGTTTGTTAACCAAACTAGAGACTCCGACTTTATGTAGACAAAGTAGGACTGACACGTGCAATTATCTGTTTTTTTTTTTGTATTTTGAATCCTGAATACGTATGTTGCTGCAAAAAAACTGAAAATTTCCTTTAGGCATTAAATTTTTTCTAAATAAATTGCAAAAACCGACTACTTCTTTTGATTCTGAAATCATCTTTACCAACTAAAAACAATTTATCACAAAGTTATGTCGCGGTCGAATGTTTTTCATGCTTTTTATCTCCCAGATGAAATGTTCAAATCCAATAACAAAAATCTTTTAAACCGAGTAATTATCTAATGAAGATATATAATTGACTTAGGCTTTCATTGGCAGGGCGGATGATAACGCCGTAGCAGTATGCTTTAGAAGCAGTTTGATGCATAAGCTTTATGCTCTAGTTAAACTATTTAATAAAATGATTGGTAGAACAATATAAACATGCTATTTAAAATTATTATAAAAATTAGTATATAATATATAATATATTTAATTCTATTGAATATATTTCATATATATATATATATATATATATTTTTTTTTTAAATAACATTTTAAAAATTATTTTTATATCCAAAAAAATATTCATAAAATAAAATTAAAATAAAAAATATATTTTTCAAAAAAGTGCTTCAAATTTAAAATATAATTTAATTATAAAAATTAAATTAAATTCTAAATGTTAAATATTATTTTTAAAAATATTAATTTTACTTGTAAAATTTCTTTTTAAAATAACATTTTTGACATAAACATAATTTTAATATTATTAAATAAAATAAATTAATTTTATATCTTATTAATTTTATATATTAATTTAAAAATAATATTTAACATTTAGAATTTAATTTAATTTAATTTCTATAACTAAATTATATTTTAAATTTGAAACACTTTTTTGAAAAATATATATTTTTATTGTAATTTTATTTTATAAATAATTTTTTTCTGGATATAAAAATAATTTTATGATATTATTAAATAAAATAAATAGATAAATTATATATTTTTTTTTAATTTTATAAATTATAAATGCAAATACTCTATTAAAAACTCCATATGAAAACATTGACAGATAGAATCTGGAGATCATAGGCATTTGGTAAATAATTTTTTTAATAATTTTTTAACGAATGTAAAATATAATACTTATGATAATGCTCTGTCAATCAATGATCAACTAATAAGGGGTTGCATGATTATATAATTATTGAAAATAATGCAAATTCAATGAACTAAGTTTGATCCTTTCTGAATAAATTTTACGTATAATTAAAAAAAAAAAAGTTTGATCCTTCTGTTTATTTGTTAATTATTGCTGATCACGATCACGTACGGTTTTTTTTTTTTTTTGACTAATATCACGTACGGTTGTTCCATTACATAAGTTCAAAATGTCAAAATAAGGTTTGAGTGATGCGATTTGGTTTTAATAATATTTGTAACATTTTTGTGGATTATATATGTAAGATATATATTTGTATATTTATATTACTGAAATATATTACTATAGAGGAAATGAGGCGTACATGTTTAGTACTCACAACTAAACATTTTCCAAAGCAGTAAAAAGCGTGCTCTCGAAAATTAACCAAAACTTGATTGTTTTTAATTTAGTGTTGTGAAGAGAATTAAAGTTGTCTATAGTACTCACAACTTTGTCTCAGTTTTTTTTTCCACTTGTAAGTGTGGTTCATTGCTCTTTCTCTTTCCTGTATTTTCAACTGGTTTACCATATCTCTCCCTTGCTCCATTGATTTATTTTTGCATGGATAATTTAATTGAATGATCATATATACTCTATTACTCCTACATTGAATTTAAAATACGTGAAATTATATTATTATTTTTGTTCGGTGGATGATGAAAGCAGGGTGACCGAAAGTTGCTGGCCTAATCGAAAAATCAAACTTAGGTGTTGAAAATATTTCCGTATTCCATAGGGTAGGAAACGGCTGAAATGCTCGCTGACTCGTACGAAACCATTTAGTATTTTGTATTTATGTAATTAAGTTACTCATAATTAGGTCAAGTTTCGGTTAGGTTTAGCATAATTAAACAAGAACTTTGAGTACAAGAAAACACAAGCTTAACGACGAAAATTAACGAGGAAAAGTAATCCTCGTAAAATTACGTAGAGTTTACAAGGAAATTACGTAGAAAAATAAAATCAGTGTTATTTCCTCGTAAAGTAACGACGAAACCGTTTCGTCGTAAAGTCGGTGTAAAGTGACGTGATTTTTACGAGGAAATACGCTTTCCTCGTAAATTCGACGTAAAATTAGCGTGTTCTTTACGAGGAAATAATTTACGTGTACTTAGCGAGAAAATTTTGAATCCACCAACTTCACCTAACTAATTTTCGTCGTAAATTCCTAGGAAAATTACAACTACCAGATTCGAAAGTTTTCTATAAATATGGACGTTTTAACATCATTTTAAACACACCAAAAACCAAAAACGTGAAAGAAAAAAAAAATGGCGGGCTCCGAGAATATTTTCGAGTTGCGGAAGTGGATGTATATGCATAGAGATGCTAACGGGAGAGTGACGAAAGAATACCTTGCAAATCTGGAGACATTTATGCATCAAGCAGATTCGACACCGCTCGCCCAAGAAAGTGGTAAGATGTTCTGTCCTTGTCGGAAATGCAACAATTCGAAATTGGCAAACCGTGAAAATGTTTGGAAGCATTTAATAAATATAGGTTTAACGCCAAATTACTATATCTGGTTTCAACATGGGGAAGATTATAATTATGATCAGAATGAAGCTAGTAGTAGTAATAGCAATTTTCAGGAAGAACCGGTTGATCATCATTTGCATAATGAACATAGTTACCATCAGGAGGAGATGGTAGATTATGATACGGTTCATGATATGGTAGCTGATGCATTCATAGCTCATGATGAAGATGAAGAACCTAATATAGATGCAAAAAAGTTTTATGAAATGTTAAACAAGGCAAATCAGCCACTTTACAGTGGTTGTAGAGTAGGTCTCTCTAAATTGTCGTTGGCTGCTAGAATGATGAATATTAAAACTGATCACAATCTACCAGAAAGTTGCATGAATGAATGGGCAGACTTGTTTAAAGAGTATTTGTCGGAAGACAATGTGTCTGCGGATTCTTATTATGAGATTCAGAAAATGGTTTATAGTCTTGGGTTGCCTTCGGAGATGATAGATGTTTGCATCGACAACTGCATGATCTACTGAGGAGATGATGAAAAGTTAGAAGAATGTCGATTCAACAAGAAGCCACGATTCAAGCCGCAAGGACGGGGACGTAATGGGTACCGTACCAAAGGATGTGGTACCTACTAATTACAGACAGGTTGAAAAGATTGTACCAATCAGAGCAGACTGTTGACTTTCCTGCCTATGGGATGTTGTCTGGATGGACTACACATGGGTTGTCCATATTGTAATGAAACGACAGATGCGTTTCAACTAAAGAATGGTAGGAAGACAAGTTGGTTCGATTGTCACCGTCGATTTCTTCTCATTGGCCATACGTACCGAAGAAACAAGAATTTGCATAGGCACAAAAGGGCTGTGAGAGACACTCCTCCTCCATATCTAACTGGAGAACAAATTGAAGCGCAAATCGACTACTACGGAGTTATCGAAACAGTTCGTTGAGGTGGTAATTGGCATATCCCTCGTAATATGCATGATTCTGACGGTGTTCATCACAACTGGCACAAGAAGAGTATATTTTGGGAGTTGCCATATTGGAAGGATCTTCTTCTGCGCCACAACCTTGATGTGATGCATATAGAGAAGAATTTCTTTGAGAACATCATGAATACAATATTGAATGTCCCAGGGAAGACAAAAGACAACATAAAATCGAGGTTGGACTTGCCGGATATTTTCTCAAGAAGTGAGTTACATATAAAAAGCAATAGACAAGTTCCCGTTCTGATAGTTAGATTGTCTTCAGAAAAAAAGTCGGTTTTGTTCAATTGGGTGGCATCAGAAGTGAAGTTCCCTGATGGGTATGTTTCAAATCTTTCAAGATGTGTTGAAAATGGTCAAAAGTTCTCCGGGATGAAGAGTCATGATTGTCATGTATTTATGCAACGACTACTGCCCTTTGCATTTGCGGAGCTACTTCCAACAAACGTACATGAAGCACTTGCAGGTAGTATATTATAGCGCAGTAATTTTATAATGGTTTAGTTTGCAATAATATACGACTAATAATGTGTTTAATTATTTTTGGAATATAAAATAGGCATTGGAGCATTTTTTTCAGGGATCTGAGCACACGCACTCTTAAAGAAGAAGTCGTGGAACAGCTTCAGGAGAACATTCCCATCTTATTGTGCAACTTGGAGAAGATATTTCCTCCAGGCTTTTTTGACGTGATGGAGCATCTAGCTATCCACCTCCCATATGAGGCAATGCTTCGTGGACCTGTACATTACGGATTAATGTATCAGTATGAGCGAGCCATGAAAT
>NC_027748.1:35122718-35134993 GCF_000695525.1 Brassica oleracea var. oleracea | reverse complement strand
CTACTCAATTGCGAGGATCCATTGATGCGTTATTTTGAAAGGTAACATATATGGACACTTCTAAACACATATAAGTATAAATTATATAATTGCGAAAGATTAATTAATATAAAATGTGATTTTACAGCCTATTTGTTTCTCAAGTCGAAGAAACATTTCCAGGTATGTCCACAAGTGACGTAGACAAAAGGAAAGATCAACACTTTATTAAGTGGTTGAAGAATCAGGTATTAACTCAAACTCTTTTTCATACATGATCTGTATTTCAACGGTCTTTTTATTTTTGCAGGTTGATTATGACGACGATACAGATTATCCTAAGTAGTTACACGAAGTAATTCAATCTCCACTTGTAAAGGTCACCACATCACAGCTGTATTTCACACAAGGCTATACTTTTCACACATATGAGTATGGTAGACAGCGGGCAACCAGTAACTATGGAATATGTGTGAAAGGGGAAACATATTTCTACGGGATCTTGACGAAGATTATTGAAGTCGAATTCCAAGGAATACTGAAGTTGAAATGCGTCCTCTTCAAATGTGAATGGTTCGACCCCGTCGTCAACAGAGGTCGGTTTAACAAATTCGGTGTAGTTGATGTCAACGGTGGACGAAGGTACAACAAATTCGAGCCTTTCATCTTAGCTTCATAAGCAGACCAAGTTAGCTTCCTTCCATACTCTCGGATGAGAGATTCGGGTATAAATTGGTTAGCCGTGATCAAAGTTACACCTCGAGGACGAATCATCAGTGGAGAAGAACCACCATTGCAAGAAGAACAGATAAATGAAGCCGAGGACTCTGAACAAGAAATTGATGACATCCTTTTCATTGATCTGTATAATCACAAGTACGAAGATCTTACCGGCAATGCCACGGACGAAGCTGTTGAAGATGAGTTTAATGAAAATGATGATGTTTCCAGTGATGACGAGAATGTTGATGTATCCGATTGATGTATTTGATTTTTTGTAAGGTAATGGCAGTTTGTTTTAGAAATAAGATATATTGAGATTTTAAGTTAAAGTATTGTGGTTTTAGAATTTGGGGTTTTGAATGGAAAGAATAGATTGAGGTTAAAGAATAGATTGAGGTTAAAGGGAAGATGAGTTTGGGGTTTGGAATATATGAAGTAGAAGATAAGGAAGATGGGGTTCGGGGTTTTGGGTTTCGGATTTTAGGGATTTAAACATAATCATCTTTATTTCCTCGTATACTAACGAGGAACTTACGACGAATCCTAAAAATAAAGAACGCGGGACTCGTTTAATTCCACGTAAGCAGAAATCGTCGTAAACAACTCGTAAGCTAACGAGGAAATAACGATGAAAATAAAAATAAAGAACACGGTGCTCGTTAATTCCACGTAAGAAGAAATCATTGGAAAACGCAGGCCTTGCTAATTCCTCGTAGAATAAAAACAAGAAAAAAAAGAGAAGAAAGATACTTGAATCACATGTGGCGAGACCTACGTAAGTCTAGCCCACATGTGTTCCAATATCTTCTTCTCCTCTCTTTTTTTTCAAATCTTTCTAATTTGAAAAGCAAACTGGTGAGTAATTAGTGTGTGATTTGAGATAGTGTGTGATTTATAAGTTTGTGTGTGATTTGAGAAGGAAACTTGTGGGTATTTATAGAAAATCGGGCCTCTCTAATTCCTCGTAAAGGAAGGACTCATTAATTCCACGTAAGGCAAAATCGTCGTAAAGACCTTGTAACTGGAAAACGCGGGCCTCGCTATTTCCTCATATAGTAAAATGCGGGCCTCGCTATTTCCTCGTATTGTAAAACGCATGCCTTTGTAATTCCTCGTAACTTTACGAGGAAATTACGAGGACATGTAATCTCTTATATATACTCCCGAGAGCTCACTCTTTATTTTGTCTCAAATTCCTATCCACTTCCTCTCTATTTCGTAGCAATGGTAAGTCTCTCTAATTCCTCTCTAATTTGATTAGTTTAGGATATATTAGGTGGTTAGTGTAGGGAATTTAGATAGGTTTACGGATTTTATGTTAATTAGTGTTGATTACGTGGTTAGTGTAGGGAATTTAGATAGGTTTATAGAATTTGTTAATTACTGTTGATGTTAATTTTAAAAATTAAAAAAAAATTTCCAGCTTCGAAAGAACAGACTTACTTCCCAATACAGAGAGATGTTCGGTGCGCCTGGTAGTCGTTTAGACATGTCTTCTTCAGCTCCCGGTTCTTCGGGTTTGGAGACTGTCCCCGAGACTCAGTCTTCTCAGAGAGTCTCTCGGTCGTCGTCTTCTAGTGCACCTCATGTGCCTCTTCCGATGGCTCCTCCGACGATGACTCCTCCTGTGCCTCCTCCGATGGCTCCTCCGATGCCCGCCGAGATTCATCCCGATTTGATGGTGCCTCCGAGTGCTCCTTACTCGCAGTATACTGTCGAGGACCTTCTCCGTCATCCAGACAGAGAAGATTTACCAGTCATAGACCCCGACCGACCGGACGAAACTTTGTGGTATGTTGCATTAATTTTTTTTCAATTTTTTTTTTCAATTCTCTTAGAACATTAATAAATAATTTATATTTTAAATTTTTTTTTTCAGGTTTGGGGTTGACAATTGTCTTGCATCAGACGTAACCGACACGATCAAAGGTTACTTCTCCATGCCACATCCGAACTGGAAAAAGACTTCGATCTACGTCAGAAAGACATGGTTCAAAATTTACGCTGTAAGTTACTTTTAATTAATTATATGTACTTTTATTTTTTCATGATTTTTTTTTTGCAGCAAAAATATCATTGGTCCATGGGGGTCACTGAGAGGGTGAGGAAACAGTTTTACGCGAAGGCGAAAGTTCGCTTGTTGGACACGGTCTCCAACTGGAAGGGTGACTGGATCGTGAAGGGATATGAGCGTGGCAAACCCGCTGAGCTCACAACGGATGTATGGGATGGCCTCATCCGTTATTGGCGGGATCCTGAGTCCATCAGAATCGCCCAGTCTTGCTCTGCCTCCCGTAACACGGTAGATGAGCACGGCCACGGGCTGATGCTTCACTCTACGGGCCAAAAACCCACGCCGGTGTTCGTTTGGAAATGGTAATTAAATATTTTTTGAACCATCTAACACCCTAGTTCCGGTTTAAGCAAAGAACCTAAAAATTAAACAAACAATGACAGACTCGATTTTACACAGACAGAACACATTAAAATATATTCTAACTTTCTTAAATGTTTTTAGGCCAAAGAGACGGGACAGCTCCCGTCTCTTACGCAACTTTACGAGAGGACCCATAAGAATAAGGCGGGCCGAATAGCCGTGTAAGAGAAGTTCGGGAAAAGACCCTCACCTTAGCCAAGCTTGGAGATGAATCGGGAAACGCCCACGAAGAGATTACCCGTCACCTTATCCACACATGAAGTGGATAAGATTTACGAGGAGGTAAATTTTTTAAAATTTTATTTTTTTATTATTCATTTAATTTAACTTTAAATTTTTAATAACAATATTTATTTTTTTTTTATTTTTAAGGTTGTCTCTAAGAAAAAGGGACGTACGTTGGGGATTGGTTCCGTCAACGATGTTCCGAGAGCGACATCGTCTTATGCTCAGACACGGGAAGATGAAGTCGAGCAGCTGCGTAGAGAGTCCGAGCAGCTGCGTAGAGAGTCCGAGCATCTGCATAGAGAGTCCGCTCAGCTGCGTAATGAGATGGACTCGACGCGATCTGCGTTCACAGCTCGTATGAGTGGATTTGAGGACTTCTTGGACGTTGTAGCGGCCACAAATTTGGAATGAGAGTCCTTGTTGAGGAACTTGCGACGATAAAATCCTATTCCAGGCGAGTCATCATCCGACACACATCCCGAGACGGATGTAGAGAGGAGGAGTGATGAATTCTACCGGGCGATGAACGACTCTTAGTTTTTTTTTCGGTTGTTGAATTATAAATTAAAAACTTATTTATATATAAAATATTTTGGTATTGATTTTTTGTTAAATTTTTTTAATTTTATTAATAAATTAAATAATTTTAATTATTATTTTTGATTATATTTTTAAATTCTGTAAAATAAAAAATGAAGTAAATTCGTAGCTAATTTACGACATATTTACGTGGAAACTTTACGAGGAAATGACGAGAAAAAATAAACGAGTATTTTACGAGGAAACGTTTACGAGGAAATGGCGAGGAAAGATAAACGAGTATTTTACGAGGAAATACTTCTGTGGTAGTTACGTGTACTTTACGAGGAAACATTTTCGAGATATTTACGTGTAGTTTACGAGGAACACGATTCGAAGTATTTACGAGGAAATATAGCGACCTCCTTACGTGGAATATTTACGTGGTCTTTACGATGAAATGATGTAATTCGTCTTTACGACGAAATATTTTTCTCGCTAATTTACGACGAATTGGCGAGCAAATATGTGTTACGACGAACGAGTAACGACGAAACGTGTTTCCTCGCTAATTCCTCGTAAAGCCTCTTTTACGACAAACTCACGAGGAAAACCGCCTCGTTAAACTTATGTTTTCTTGCAGTGTTTCATGAGTTGTGGCCACTTAAAAAGCGTAAGATCTTAGCAACCCTTAAGTTAAACTCGATGAATCGTAGTTAAGTAGAATTTTAATCAAACTACAAATACTTTTTAACATGTCCGTGTTTTAAAGTGCAATGAATGGTAGTTAAGTAGCACTTTAATCAGACTACAAATACCTTTTACCGATTTGTGTTCTTCTCATAACCCTTTTCATAGCAGACGAATGAATTGAGTATATATTTAACTCGTGAGCATATAATTTACTAATCGCGTAAATAATAGGGTAAAATTGCACCGAAAGAAAGTTAAAAACATAATGATCGATGTGTATCATTGTCTACAATTAGCAATTATGGCAAATCCGAAAACAAAATCCGCGCCAATTTCTATAATCTCGTCTTTTAATAAATTACCTTTTACTCATCGTCTTATTCATCCATTATTGTTCTTGGTAGTGGACAATAATTTTCGTTTGTTCTCATATGTAAGGACTTTACTCTCTTTTTTCTTTGCATGTTTGTTGAATATAATTGGGGAAAAATAATTTTTCATTAACAGAAAAGATGTATTGCTACAGAAAACTACTAATGTTAATGGGTAAAACTAGATTTACGTCCTAAACTTTGCTTGCAGCATGTTGTACTAGTAATACATATTAAATGTTAGGTCTGCGTATCTACAAATAGGGACAATCCTATCCTCAATAACTTGAACGAGTAACATAAAACAATTCATATCTCAACATGGTGAATCTTCAAAAACTTGAATTCACAACCTACCCTATTTTGTTTGCATGTTACGAGATTTCGTTCTCAAACTTCATGCATGGTGCAGAAGTAACCCATAATATCTCAGCTTCTCCTAACTCATCTAACAAACAATCAAACATATGTTTTCCGTGAATTTACAAAAAAAAAAAAATTTGTTGCTTAAATGTGAATACATAATTATGTAATGTTTGGCAAAAAGATAAAAACAAGGAGAACGAACACAGAGAAAGGGTCAAGTGATAGTATCTGTTGGATATGGACCCCCACTAGCATCACGGCCCAGGAGTTCACTCAGCCCAATCGCAAAGACGAAGCCGATTCATGAATAAAGCCCTGGAAGAAAGCGTGATCTGGTTCACCAACTCGTCAGGACGACCTGACATACGCTATCGAGTGTCAGAAGGAGGAATAGGTCGAAGCCCCTGCTACGGCGTTGAACCTAACTGCTAACAACTCCGCCAATCACTGTAACGAGTCAGAAGACAGTGATGACAAACCAACAACTCTTCCACGTAATGAACGCCTATAAAAGAAGAGTGCATTCAATGAAGAAAAGAAAGAGAAAATAATACGGAGAAAGACTAGAGCTAGAATATAGAGAGAAATCACTTAGCAACGAGTTTGTCTTTAGGACGAGGAGTTCTTCCTTTGTATTCGCTGTTCGGCTTTTTGCTTACACTTCAATAAACAAAACCTTGGGTCCTTTTAATCTCCTTTAACCACCAACTACTGTATTCTAAACTCTATTACCGGATTTAGGATTCAACAGTATCACCGGATCCATAATGACACAGGTGTAGCAAACATTCACTTATGTCTTCGTGCTGTGATCAAGTTTTGAACATCTCTGTCGATTGCTTTGAAGGTAGTGGCTGGAGTTGTGATGCCGTTGAGGTGCAGAGCCGTATTACACTGTCGCCAGATGCTATATAATGTTGATTGAGTGACCAGCTTCTTTTTTTCTTTTGAGTGACCAGCTTTCGGTTATAAAGTTTTAGCAAAAAATGGTACTGGTTTTGATAAAAAAAAAAATGGTACTGGTTAAATGGCAACAGACAGTTCTGCATGACGCGTATTTGAAAACTAGCTCTCCATAATACTGATGGTCCAAATAGTTCAAAATAAATATTGGGAGATAGAGATATGAAGAAGGATCGAGCTCCAAGTGAGGCTGTGTTTCATATTATTCAGAGGTTGCCAGGGGCAGAGGCAACTAGTTTGCATCACATGCAAAAAAAAAAATATATATATATCCATGTTCGGATGTTCCCATTCGAAGTCAATCATCCAATTCTTAGTGAGTTACATACATACATATATATATGAAAAAGTTATAGCATTTTTTTAACAAATTTATCAGATTTGATCAGCTTTTCTTCTTCAGGTTCAGGTTCAGCACTAGGTAGTATTGTACTATTGTTATGTTACATATATGTGGGGGTTTGTGTGTTTATACATGCATACCAACTTCTCTTACGTTTGATTACATAGTTGTACCAAGTATATAGATTAGTCATGAATAAAAGTAAACTAATATTGCTGCTACGGTAAGATATTAACATTATAAACTTTAAAAGATGGAGTGATGGTTATATAATTTTAATGATTAAGATATTCACACTCTACGGGTAACTAAGGAAGATGATGAGAGTAAAATGAGGTACTGTAAAACAAAATGGGTGATAATGATAAATTTATTCGCGTGCTATAACAGTTCAATTTTGTACTATATCAAGGAATAAAGATCATCATTTTTGTTCCTTAATATACGGGAAGCTTTTGATCACACTTATATGCAATCAAGAGGAGCAAAACCCCGGAACTAAATCTTATATACTAAAACAGAATTCATGATTTTGTTCATGCGTGATTTTTTTGTTTGGACCTTCTATAGAAAGTTTATCAAGTTTTACATAACTTAATCATCATATCTTTTAATATCTTTATCTTTTATTTAAAATACAAATAAATATTGTTTAAGATAATTCTAAGAAAATATTTTCAGAATCAGGATACAATTTATTTTCGAAAATTAATTAACTTTAATTTTAATTATCATAAAATATAATTAGAATTTCAAATTAAATTTATTTTTAATTGATGAACAAAAATTAAATCATAGAAATATTTTAATTTTATTCAAATAATAACAACAATTTAAATTTATTAATTTTCAAAATACATTTGATAAAGATTTTTAAAAGATTTTGTAGAAAGAAATATCTTTTATGTTTCAAATAAAAATATTTACTACAAAATTAGTTTGTACGTACAATATATTATAGTTTCTCTTTTAAAAATATTTTTTGTTGTTATTAAAAATATCTCCAAATATTTCTTCTCTATTATTATATAGGTCCAATTTAATTTAACTTCCATATATAAATTTCAAATTTAGAAATAAAACCAGAAATTATGTTGGTAAGTTCCATATATTCACTAAAGCTAATAATATAAAATCTTTGTAACTACTTTAATAATGATATAGTTTAATTTTAAATAGAATATTACTATGTTGAACTAAATATGATAAATTCTATTTTACTTTTAGTTATCGTTTATAAAATAAAAAATAAAAATTCTATTTTATTTTTATATATTTTATAATAATAATAAATCATGTTAAAATAAACTATTATATTGAACTAAATATGATAAATTATATTAAATTCATAAATTTATTTTCATAAATATAAATATTTATGTTAAAAATATAATATGATGACAGAACAGCTTAATATTCGTAAACTATATAATACATGTATAAAAAAATCTACATATCTTAAAATTTTGTATATACAATAATATATTATCTAAAATGAATAAACTTAAAAAATATTGCTAAAAGAAAATTCAGCTTTGAAAGACGGTGGATCAGAATTTACATTAAACACAAAATAATTTTCAGATATATTGTTTCATGCATATATTAATTTTTTTCAGTAACTAAATGCAAACACAATAAGATAAATATATAATAAGAAGTGAAAAATGCATGTAACGATCTTAAACAATTGATTAATTATAACATATAAACTATGAAATTATTGTATTTGAAATAGTTATACAAATATTTATATATATGATTAACGTTAAAAATGTATACCACCGATGATCTAAAATAAATATCTATGTATATAAATTGAAAAAAATATCCGCGCAATTGCGTGGATCAAGATCTAGTTATCATTATTTGACCATTTTTTTTGATGAAATTTCATATTTATTGATCATAGGGAAATTTACAAAAGAATTGGCCTACTAAAAATATAAAAACTAAATATCATAGTTGTAAAAATGAGCTTGGAATCAAGGTGACACTTCGAACGAGTTTGAGTTTGGGATTTGGCCCAAACGGTTTACATGGTAGATCATAACAGATGATCGATTCATTTTTTGGCGTTAGTCGAAATATATTCCAAACTCGGGCCAAGCAGTATGGTAGTCAGTCCATTTTGTAGCCAGAACCGACCGGATCAACCAGGGTTTATATAAAAAATAACAGCAGAACTTGAAAGGATCAAAGGATTGTTGAAAGAATTTCGCACGTACGAGGGTTATACGTATGAAATTGTAATGCACATATTTATAAAAACATTTGCTTGAGTTGGGATCAAAATTAACATGCAAATTTAGTCACCTTTTCATCATTGAGATTCAGATTCGAAACCTTCTCGATACTCTTTCTTTAAATGACCAATGCACCAGTAGAAATTATTTTTTTTTGGCATCAATCTGATCTTTCATTAAAACTCAAACAGGTCCGTTTAAGCCAGCTACATGAGCTAGCCAACTAAGAATCTTAACGTCTACAAAAGTGAATGTTTCAGCTCGTGATCTTGTAGTGATACTGAATTTTATTATTTTATTACACGTTTTAATTGAAAACAAACATTAATTATCAATAAGTATACAGTTAAATGTATCGTTATATATACATTTAAGTTCAACCCAAATAGTCTGAACTGTGCTTTAAACAAAACAAATCATATCAGTGTATTGGTGTTCAATTTTTTTGATAAATTATTAATATGCATAAAGAATAAGATCTCCAGTAATGTGTCTTAATTAAATGCTAGAGCTATTATATGTTTATACAAGGATATACACAGCCTCATGCTGTTATTATCTAGGAAATAAAACTTTTAGAAAAGTGATATAAGTAACCATAATGGGTACTCTTATTAGCCCATTTGAAAGGGCTAATATTTGATGATTAACAAAACATGCATGTACACATACGGATATATATCGCATTAAATAAAATAATCATATCATATAAGAAAAAAAGAACCATATCATATATATATACATATATATATATATAATATGCATACATGAGATTACTAAAATTGATCCTGTTTGAGTTTGTATTCATCTTTACCAGTAAATAGAGATCTCTCGTGTTGTTAAGACTTTAAACTCGATATATAAAACCAAACAATTTCAATATTCCTGTCTTTATTATACTAAAACTTTGATAATTAAGTAACTGGACTAGTGTTACAAAAAAAAAAAAAAAGTAACTGGATTATCTTTGACAAAAGGAAAAAGTACTTGGACAAATAGTTGGCTCATCAAACCCTACAAGTGGCACGAACCATATAAAATAATGAAATCTAAAGACAAGAAACAAATACTGAGAATATAATAAAAAGGACAGATGAACCTGTTCCCACTTTCTATCTTCTTAACCTTAACTTTGGGGACTGGGGACCCAAAATCCTTCTTCATTGACCATCCATTTTGCTAATATAAATGATTAATTCTGACAATTCTTTATTTCGATGCATTATACTAGCATTTTCTGTATACCATTGTGTGATAGAAGGTAAGGTATGCATAAGATAGAACCCTACGTTTGAAGTTAGTGAGAAAATGTAAGTATATTAGTTTTGGTATTTCAATATACTATTTCAAAAGTTACAGGAAAATCATTTACCTATTTTCAAGATAATAGAAGTGCAAAGTGTGATAACAAATATATTAGCTAACATATATTAGCTTCAAATTAACTATAAGAGAGGTTGTATCATACAGAGATTTAAAGAAATAAAAAGGTAAACACTTGTCTCAAAAATGCTAATACTCTTGCTTTTTCGTTTTAAAAAAACTATTCGTTTCCTTATAGTCTGCTTCTCATGTCCCCCGGTCCACCTGACATTGCATATATATAGAACAAAAAATTCCAAATCCATGATTTTTAGCAGACTCCATTTTATATAAAAAAGGGACTCAAAAGAAGAAACATTTATTTATAAAAAAATGTTTACACAAGTGATTGTTCAGTTCAGTGATTCAAATATATAAAATGCAATAAATGAAAGTTCAGTACTTACCCTTACCTTTATTTAGTTTTACTACTGGCCATTATAATTGTTCCAGCCAAAGAAAGACTTATTCAAAAGGGGTTGCTTTCAAAAGCTCATCTCTCTCTCTCTCTCTCTCTCTCTCTCTCTCTCTCTCTGAATCTGCTGATCTCACTACTACTTGCCATCTTTTACTCCATCAAAAATCCTCAACCAAAACCCACTTCACTCACATTGAAACAAACAAAAACGCCTCTATTGATCTCTTTCTAGATTTGAAATCAAGAAATGGTTCCTCCACATCCGCATTATTGGAGAAAAGGAATATCATTAAACTCACGAGTTCTTCTTCTTCTGGTCATCTGCTTCTTCTTCGTCCACCACTGCAACGCCTCGAGAGCCTCGTCACCATCAAGCGTTTCCTACAGAAACCCTAATAATGACCACAAAAGAAATACCATGAGGAGAGGTCATTTCTTGGGGTTCTTGCCAAGACACTTCCCTGTTCCAGCTTCGCTTCACGAAAACACAACGACATTGGTATACAAGCCTTGCTGTCTCCATGATCATTCGCTCTCTCTTTTTCTCCCTCTCTAGAGTACATTGTACAATATAATGTAATGCATGTACTCATACACAAAAGTACAAAACAACAGTATAATACCATTAATCGATCTCTGCTGTATGCTTTGGCATGTATACTTAGGGTTTCAGATGTTTGACCTTTCTAGTTGTTGCTCGATCTTTTAGTTATTTTTTTGTTTGCATGAACTTCCTTAGAGTAGAGAAGTGAAAGATAATATGGGTTCTTTAAAAAAAAAAGAAGATAGTATGGTTAGATCTGGATTTTGTTATTCTTAGTCTTTTTTTTCCTTTTGTATATGTAATTAAAGTTTACTAAATGAAGTATTGAATGCAACAATCTCGTTACCTCAGAGGGTACATAATTTAACATCTTTTAGTTTTTCACCTAAATAACCAATTCATTGATTTCTGAATATATCAAAGCTCTTGATAATTCAATTCGTAAAGTTGAATTGGTAAAATAAATTGAAAAATTATCACTACAAGAAAACGTCCCCATAACAACGAAGATTTACGACGAAAATATTTCGTCGTAAATTTACAATAGTGTTTACAACGAACTTACGAGGAATCCAACTTTCGTCGTAAACGCCATGTAAATTTACGTTTTCGTCGTAAAATCCATGTAAGTTTACGAAGAATGTACGTGGAATGAGAAATACGTCGTAATCATTACATCGACATTACAACGAAACATGTTACCGTTATATTTAGGTGAAAACGTGTATTCAATGCGCTTTAACTTACCTAATTTCGTCGTAAAGTCGTTGTAAATATTATGTTAAAACCATGTAAAATCCATGTAAAATATTCCTTGTAAAATCGTTGTTATATTTCAACTACCCAACTCGAAAATTTCTCTATATATATGTCATTTCTCACAACTCTCTTCCTCACACCACACAAACGGAAAAAAAAATCCGAAAAAATCCGAAAAAAAAGATTTCAAAAAAAAATCTAAGAAAAAAATGGCCGGTGGCGGTAGTATTTACGAGTTACGGAGTTGGATGTATTTGCACAAAGATTCCGACGGGAGGGTGACGAACGCATTTCTGAGCGGGCTAGAGACATTCATGCACCAGG
>NC_027748.1:35120772-35121066 GCF_000695525.1 Brassica oleracea var. oleracea | reverse complement strand
GAGTGATGTAATATATGTCTCTGATGTTGTATTTCTCTATTGTAACGTATGTTTAAAGAAATATTATTTTTTTACCATCCTAATGTATGTGTAACAAATGTTGTTTTATATACTATGTATTTCTTTAGTTTTTAAAAAATTATTTGGAGTTTTAGAGTTTTAGAGTTTAAGTTGGAGAAAGAGCACAAAGTAGTAGAGAAGAGATATGATGTTAGATGATATGTGACTTTGGGGTTTAGGGATTTCATTCTCGGTGTTTAGGGTTAAGCGTTGCAAAATCGTCGTAAATGGTTT
>NC_027748.1:35120493-35120578 GCF_000695525.1 Brassica oleracea var. oleracea | reverse complement strand
GTAAATGAAAAAACGCGGGTCTGGTAACTTCGTCGTAATATTACGTCGCGTTTACGACGAATCTTTTTCTATATATTGAGAAGCT
>NC_027748.1:35090646-35118837 GCF_000695525.1 Brassica oleracea var. oleracea | reverse complement strand
TTTTTTTTATTTTTCTGTTTGTATTATGAATTTAAATATTATTGTATGACTTTTTAAAATATGTTTTCCAATTTCATATTTCGTTTTAAAAATTAAATTATTTTAAATTCTGAATATTAAATATAAATTAAAATTTATTATATACTAATTAATAATAATATAATAAGAAACGATGTAAACTCCTCGTAAACATTACATGGAGTTTACATCGAATGTTTACGAGTGATTAACATCGAAACATTTACGAGAGTTTTACATCGAAATATTTACGAGGGTTTTACATCGAAATATTTACGAGTGATTTACAACGAATGTATTTACGTGTGCTTTACATCGAAATAATTACGTGGGCTTTACGACGAAAGCTTACGTGTCGTTTACGACGAATCCTTTCCCTGCGCTTTACGAGGAATATATTTCGTCGTAAACGTAACGAGTCGTTTACGACGAAACCTCCGTTACGACGAACGTTTAACAACGAAACGTCTTTCGACGTTAATTCGTCGTAACACACCGTTTACGACGAATTTACAACGAATACTGCCCTAGTAAAAAATATGTTTTCTTGTAGTGTTTCATCTTAAAAAAAAAGACCAACAACTTCATTATCGTTACCGTGGATCACCATCTTTTACTCGTTCAACCAATGAGATATAAAAAATAAATATTCTTGGGTGAAGAACATACTATATATATTATAATAAGAGAGACTGAAATAGTGAAAAATTCACGCAAGGTTGGTTTATTATTTAGCGTAAAATCGGTAAAAATAAGAATAGCCTTCGTTCGTCATGTACAGAGTATCCAATAACCCATCCCGCCACGCCCGGATTGATTTGACACTCGTTTACGTTTTATTTATGATCATCTAAAAAGCAAGTGGACACAGACTCATTTGCTTGTCAATCAGAATTTCCAAACTAATAAAAACTACTTTTAGTTCGACAAGTTTTCGGATTTCCAACTTAAAACTAATTGACAGTAAATGAAGTGGTCCAAGTCCCTATCTCTTCCGAGACAATGCTCTTTTTCTAGTAATTTCGGAGGAACTGAACCTCCTATAGACCATACGTTAATGGATTGATCGGGTCACTGTCCGGGCCCAATTAATGGGGCAGGGTGTTGGTCCTTCCAGCTTAAAATCAATTGGGGATAAGTGCATTGGTCCAAGTCATATATTACTCGGTTTTCTTACATATTTTCAATGTGGGATATTCTCTTCCAACACCCTATTTCGAGATAATGGTGCGTACAACACATTAATTTCGTAGAATCGATCATACCTCTTTTGAAACAATGCTTTTATTTTCTAGCAATCTCGTCGTAACTGAATCTTTTACGGATCATCAGCTAATAGGATGATTGAACCACTGTCCGGGCCAGATTAAATGGGTTAGGATGTGAACCTGGCTCTGATACCATGACAAATTTTCTGAGTTTCCAACTTAAAACCAATTGCCAGTAAGTGGAGTAGCCCAAATTCCATATATATTAGTTAAACCCTTATCATATAATATGGGATCTTTATCCCATCCCAGCATAGTGAAGAAAACACGAGCCTTAAAGAACGATTATGTGGTATAACCAACTAAATTTTGCACAGAGCCGGGCTTGAGGGTAGTTTTACGAAACATTTGAATAGGGCCCCCTACTTTATGGGACCCCACATTTAAAAAAAAAGTTAATATACATATAATATACACATTAATATAGTAATATAAATATTAAATATACAATATTGTTGCTATTAAATTAATTAAAATATGAATTAAAACTTACAACTTTAATTTTTCTATAAAGAAAATAAATTTTAGACCAAATTTTTGTTTTAAAAATTTACATTTTCTTTTTAAAAATTAAATTAATTTTTTTTTTATAATTTCAAATAGGGCCCCTACAAACTCAGGACCGGCTCTGATTTTGCATAATGATTTTATAATAAAAAGTTATATATGTAAATGCATGTATGTATAATACATTTTTCACTTTAAGTTATTTAATATGGTTTAATGGAAAACATGATAAGTATCTATGTTATAAAAAAGATCAAGCTACGCAATAGACACGAAGCCGAAAGATGTGCCGTTTTACAAAAGGTTAAGCTTTAAATTTTTTAGCCGAAGGTTCTAATGCATACAAATGTTCAAAAGCTTTACTTTTCTCTTTCTCGCTACATAGAAAAAGCTCACTCAAAACTATATTAATCTTTGATAAAAAAAAAAAAACTATGCTAATCTAGATAATGATTTTTTCCTTTTAATTACTTTAATATCTTCCAAATTACATACATACATATATATATATATATTATCAACCCTATTATTTAATGATATCTCGAACAATTATGTAAAAGGATGGCTCGTTTAATTGGCAGAGTAAATGGCCAAACACCGCATGACTCGGGATATGATGGGGATAATTGTATTTACCCGTTAAATATAGAAATGATTTGATTAGTATCCGATGATTCCGCAATCGATTCTTAAACTACAAATACACGTATGTAATGTGTACCTTCTCAATTATTCATTATTATATCACTTTACTTTGAACAAAAAAAAAATATCACTTTACTAAGAAACTTCACTGTATTTAATCAAATAACAAAAGGTCTCGAGACTACAGGTTGTCCATTGCGGTAATGGATGTACATGTACCATGTTCTCTCTGTCTCGTTTCCGAGCTTCCCTTCATAGGCCCACCAAACACAGTCTCATCCATTATAATTTTTAGCACTCTCAGAAATGATAAGCTCTTCGAAGTTCTTATTATTTGCAAAAGGTTTAGTTGATAGTTCAAAAATGAGAAGACATTTGGTTTAATTGTAGCTACAACAAAAGATTTAAAGGAAAATAATTGTTCTGAACTGAAAGTGCCTTGTTGGGCCTACTAAATCCAAAGTGTTTGGGCCTTAGGTAGATTTTAGTTGGGGCCATAAGCCTGTTATCTTGACGAAAAGAACAAAACCATTAGGGTTCCTTCGTCTCTCTCTATTTAACTTCTCATTTTGCGCCGCCCAACAGCTTCTTCGTCATCCCCGAAGGCCTCTCTTCTTGTTAACTCGGCGATTTGCGACTCTTCCCGGCGTTGAGAAAATGGTTGCGGCAAAGAAGACGAAGAAGTCCCATGAGGGAATCAACAGCAGATTAGCTCTGGTCATGAAGAGTGGAAAGTACACTCTCGGCTACAAATCTGTCCTCAAGTCTCTTCGCAGCTCCAAAGGTAAACACTTTCTTCACCGACTCGATTTAATTGTGATTAGTATTCGTAAAAACTCTGTTAGGTAAACGGTTAAAGAGGGATTTTTCAATTTTAATTTATAGGTAAGTTGATTCTTATCTCTAGCAACTGCCCTCCGTTGAGGAGATCAGAGATTGAGTACTACGCTATGCTTGCTAAAGTTGGTGTTCATCACTACAATGGCAACAATGTCGATTTGGGTACCGCTTGTGGAAAGTACTTCCGTGTCTCATGCCTCAGCATTGTTGATCCTGGTGATTCCGACATCATCAAGTCACTTCCTGGAGACCAGTGAATCTGATTTTTGAACGAGCTGTTATGTTTTTGTTATCCTATCTCTCTGCTTTATGAAACTCTTATATGTCTTATTCAAAGATTGTTAGTAGGTTGTTTTTGGTTTCTAAAACTCCTTATGGTTAATGATATTTTGGTTTCTCTAATCTCCTCCTTATGGTTTAAGGTATTATTATTGTCTCCATTCAAATGGAAAACTCAATTTCTATTACAGCCAATGGTTTAGTTTGTAATGCTCCGTTCAAATCATCACCTTCCCACAACAAAACCAATCTCTTACATGTTCTAACATCATTTGACGAAATCAAAAAAGCTTCCAACCTCCAACATTTAAGAAACAACAAAACAATGCAAAACTCTTCACACTGTAGGAAACTTTCTACACTTTTCAGGGAGAGCGAAGTGCTTGTTCTTGTTCAAGAAACAAATTAAACTCGGAAAATAAAAAAGAAAACCACCAATGATGTCTTTGTTGTGTTTTTTTTTTTTTAACTACTTAACCAGCTTGTTCTACCTTCTTCTGAGATAACTTTCTCTTCGTCTCCATTATTGCTTCTTCTCTTTTCTTTGCTATCTCTTTCATCTCTTCCTGATACTTAGCCTCTATCTCCTCCAGTTCCTGTCTTAACCTCTCTTCTTCCTCCAAACTCACCGGTTCGGTTGCCTCCTCTGCTTCTTGGTTGTCACTCCCGTTTTCTCCTTTAATTGCATCGACAAACTGCTTTTCCTCCTCTTCTGAACGTGGGCAATCCGAAGTCCAAGAGTGTCTAACCGACTCGCAAGCATCGTGAAAAGTGCTCTCCTCTTGACTCTGTGGCTTAGCTTCGTTCTGATGACTTCTCGAGCTCTGATTAAGCTGCGAATGGATGAGATGATCGACCGTGACATCAGTTTTCCATGTGGGTATCATGTTGACAAGCAGTATGTCGATCAGTTCCGCTATAAACGTGACGTTCTGGTCAGTTAACTCGAGTTGCTCAACCATCTCACTCGACACCTTGGAAGCAGTGTCACCTTCTTGATAGAACAGGAAATGAATGTTCCTCACTCGTCCTGCAACAAGAAACAGTAGCATTAAGTTTCAGAATGTACACAAATGAAACGTATTTAACAACCCAAAACGCTCACCATTCTCATCGACTATACGAAGAATCAGCGAGACAGACTGCTCATCGTTTTCTTCACCCTTGAGGACAAAGAAATTCCCTCTCTTTGCGCGTCTGACCTCGATACACCTGGATCCCGAGTTGTCGCTAAAAGTAACAATCGGCAGGTTACTGTCTTCATCGAGATCCATAGACGTGGGTTTACTAGGCCGTGTTGCAGGAGGGCCTTCAGACATAAGGCAACGCTCTCCAAACGCACCTTCTTTAGGCATTACAATGTCGGGTAGTGGCAGAGGGTTGTTCATCGTTAAACCATTCACCTGAAGAAAAGGGTCCAATAGAAGCTCTTTGGCTGATAGCCTCTCGGATGCAGGGAGTAAGCACTTCTCAATGAACTGCTTTACTTCTGGGTCTTGAACCCTGGAGAGTGAGGCAGGTTTTATCCCCTTGAAATCACCAAGAACAAGATTGGGTTAAAATGTAGTCACTAAACTAGTATAATATGGGATATATGACTTTTGTTTCTAACTCACCGATGAGACCTTCTTGTAGATCTGAGCAGAGTTTCTGCACTCACAATATGGGTATTCAAATGTCACCATCTCCAACATACACATCCCAAATGAATAGATATCAGCTAGCTCGGTGTAGATCTCATCGTAAAGCTCAGGTGCCATAAACTCAGGGGTTCCTGTATAGTAACCAAAAAGTGACAGAAAGAACATAGCTATGATTAAATTCAACAAAGTTTGGTTAAAGGAGAAATGCGAATAGGTAAGCAACGGGAAAGAGAAACTATACCAATGACACTCTTGGCATGAGCTTGCTCCATGACAGTGGCTAGGCCAAGATCTCCTATTTTGACTTCTCCATGGTTGCCATTGATAAAGATGTTATCGCACTTGAGATCTCTGTGTATAATGGGTGGCACTTGAGTGTGGAGATATCTCAAACCCATTAAAATCTGTCTCGCCCAACACTTGACGGCCTTCATATTCACCTTCCTGTGTTTCTTGCGGTAACTACATCCAAAAAGAGTTACTTGAAACTCCACAATAGAAAAAAAGAGAAGTCAAAGTGTTGTGTGGTAAAGAGATACGTACTGCCTGAGACTCCCTGAAGTGAAAAGCTCAGTTATGATGTTAACAGTCTTGTTCTTATCATCGATCCAAGAGTTATAGAACCTGATGATGTTACTGTGCTTCAACGATTTCAAAAGACGCACTTCAGAGTAGAGCCTCTCCAAGGAGTTTGGAGACTGCAAAACATCATCAATTCGGACTTGGTTCCACGCGACTTCAATCCCATCAACTTCATCGAAAGCCTTGTAACTGTTTTCTTCAAGTTAAGGTTACAAACAATAGCAGAACATAAAACATGATATAAGAAGTATCTCTTATTACAAAAGAATAATCTTTTGTCACAGATAATAAAGGAAGAGAGGAAAGGATACACTGTCTTGAAAGCGCCTTTTCCGATAACCTCTTTATACTGATAAGTTCCACAAGATAAAAGAGACTTTAAGCAGCACACACACAATAAAAATCAAATCTTTTTTAATAAAATACCCGAATATAACGAAGAGTAGGATCAACTTCGAGGACTTCAGGGTCAGGAGGCTCATGAATTGGAGCAGTATCCTCCGCACCTTCCATATTATTCTCACAATTTGAAAAGGTATCCACCTGTAAGAGGTTAGAACATAAACGATCAGCGAAATACGCACAGAATCTTATAAACAAATCCTTAAGATTCGAACGAATATTCAAAGACGACATTAGTCCTTTAATAAACCAGCTCAGATCAATTGAAAAGAAAAAGAAGAATCAAGTGAAGCTCGTCTAACTTTAATTTTTTTTTTTTTTAAACACAATTCAATATTCCTCTTCTTCTTCTTCTTTCCCAGATTGCATTACGGTCAACAGTCAGATTCCAGATACAATTACCATTGACTCATTCCATCATTAATATATATAATAAAAAACAACCATTGAGATTGAGAGAACCATGTCCATGCATTCAAAACGCACGACGATCGCCAAATTAAATCCAGCAAAATGATATATATATATATATATATATATATGATTCTGAGCTCCGGTTTTGAATTTTACCTAGAGATGAAGCGTTTGCTGTGTTTATGATCAAATCGCTAACGTGAGAAGGAGACGGAGAGGAACAATGATCCGAAACCCTAACTGAGAAAAAAATCTGGGGGAAATAGAACCAACAAGTGTTTGTTTCAAGTTTATCACCCCCTCTATTTTTAATTCCTTTATTTATAAATAAATTACAAATAAATGAAAAATTTCAAGTTGTTCTAAAAACAGAGAAACCATTCTCCTGCCCATACAATATGACGTGTCAACAATACATGTGGCATTTAATTGCTGACGTTGTAATCTCAATTGTTACGAAAATAGCCAAATATCTCTCATAAGCTCAATTATTATTGTACATGAATAAAAATATTTCATTGTGTGACCAAAACACCACCAAGTCAATGACCAAACCATATGAGAAAAGATGGACAAACAATTGTTTTTCTTTTCCTATTCAACACCGACACGATAAGCCTAATACATCGTCTTCTTCAACCGTTGAGGATTCATCAATGACTGCTAACCAAACCGGTGATCCTGAATTATTTGTTGGTAAAGAAGCTAGAAAGGTGCATTTTTTTTCACTGTAATGGCGAGTTTATGTACATATATGCTGAGGTTGATGTTTAAAGCTTGTACTGATATCCTCTCTCTTTTTTTGACATACAAGTGCCAAGAAAAAGATTTGTTTATTCATCATAAAACTATATATTCTATCCATTTAAAAAGCGCACATAATAAAATGAGGTAGGGCACCAGAGTTTGTTTTTCCCATGTAAATAATATTTTTACACTATTTAAAGCATTTGATAAAAAAAACACTATTTATATATATATATATATATATTATATTTTTTTAAAAGGTTTACCATTTATTTACAGAGTTTTTTGTTATTTTTTTGGGGTACAAAGTTTATTTACATGGACACCGACCAATATCAAACTTGCGAGAGCTTAAAGGCACATTATGTAATCAAAACCAAAACACCAATACCGAAACTAACCAGAAACAAACCGAAACCCGAAAGGGTTAAGATCCTGAAACAGCAAAGGGTGAAGTAGTAACTGAGGAAGAACCCATTGTGGATTGGCTAAGCAACACATTCTTCATTTCCTTGTACGACCTCAACTCTTCCAACGCATCCGCTGTTGTCTTTGCCGCCAGAGCAATCCCCGACGCTGTCATAGACGCCGCTGCCACATCGTGAGCCCCTGCAGGTTTCTTGTTGTTGTTCCAGTAAATCTCAGGTATGGAAGTTTCAGAGACGTCTTGCCTAAGAGGCGGAGCTTTCTTCAGCATATTCACAAGAGCACCAACTGCAGCATCTTGTGACTTCTTTGGGTAGGAGCCGCTCGACTCTAGTGGTGGTTCATGTATATCTCCTCTCTGGTCGAAAGACCCTGATCTGCAATAATAAAGCAAGATCAGTTTCATACACGCAGTTCCAAAGTCAAAGTGAGATTTGTCACTTTTTGAAGACCATACCTGCTGCTAGGATCAGTAATCTCGTCATACTCAACATCAAACGGGCAAGGGAAGTCATTATCATCAAAATCTTCTTGGTATGATCTACTGGAACTTCGAGAAAACGATATCCTCGGTGAGCTGTTGGTAGATAGCCTCACTCGAGAGCTCCTCCTAAATTCTTCTCTCCCATAAAGAAACAGCTAAAAGAGAAAAACAAAACAATACATAGTTTCAACCACATAATGAAAAAAAAAAAGATAAACACGTGGAGAGAGAGTTAGTTAACCTTCTCCAATCCTGCTCCAGATTCAACAGCACCACCACTGTTCCTCACAGGCTTCAAAGAAGCTTGTCTCAACAGTTTCAAACGAGGAGAAGGCGCCACCAAGTTTTGCTTGGACTCAAAACTAGGAGCCGGGATTCTCACAGGAGCACTCTCAGTACGCGTGATGCCTCTCGAGACAGGTCCTGAAGGAGAGCAAGGAGGGGAGAAATCTCTCTCTTCATCCTTCCTACGACCAGTAGGTATATCAGGAAGGCGACGAACCAACGCTTGCGAATCCGACCGTGTAGGAGACGGCGAGCAAGAAACCGAAGGCGGAGGAGAGGAGGCCTTGAACCTATCGAAACTCCAGCTATGCCGCCTCTGAAACGCCAGCAACGGAGGCGAACCGTAAGAAAGAGGCAGAGAAGGGAACCTCTTCAACGGATCAGCCAAAGGACTCCCAACGTAATCCGTTATAAACGTCGGAGAGACAGGAGCCGAGTGTTCACAGCTCACGTCAGAGAGAGAACGATACAACACCGACATGCAAAGCCTACCGCAGACGGTGTCAACCGGAGCGAAAGCGAACTTCTGCATCTCCGCTTCTTCTCTGCGAGTGAACGGCTCGACAATGGTGGGGACCTTAGGGACGAGCTTAAACTTGCAGATCTGTCCGGAGGAGTTGAGCGCTCGGAAGATCTTGTAAGCAGGTAAGAGCCTAACCATCACAAAGAGTGATCTCAGAAGCAGAGTTGCTTTCTTATACATCACTTGCAACTTACTGTTACTACTACTTGACCTGGAAGCAGAAGCTTCCCTAACCTTTCTGTTATCGTACTGCACCAACCACCTCTCTATCACTTGCTCGTTCTTTGTCTCGCACGCTAACTCATCTTGATCTGACAAACTCATTTGATCACCAACAAATGGTTGTCTCGCTACAAGAACTACATCGACGACCAGAGGCTCGAGGCTGCTTCTGCGGCCGATGTCGAAACTCTCTAAGGCTGCAGGGCATTCTCTGAGGGCTAGGTTGAACCATTTGTCGCGAGGCCTGACGCTAGAGGAAGATGAAGAGGAGGAGGAAGGGGAAGGGGAGCAGATCATCTGGTCACCGCTGAAGTTTCTTGAAGACATGAAAGGAGTCCTTGATTCGAGGATTATGTGGAGGCTTTTGGCGAAGAACTCGAATATGATCTGCTCTGCTTTAGCACCTTCTGAATTGCTGCTACTCCTGTTCATCTTTTTGGGACTGAAGACACTGTTCCTGGGAATCAATACTAAAAATTAACTAATCGAACAGAACAATATCTCCAGTAAAAACCTAAACTTTTAAGGATCATCTACAAAACCCAGAACAGAGTACACAAAACCCAAAACCTAAACTTTAAGCATCATAACCTTATCGACTCACCACCGATTCCTTTCCTCGCCTGTGTCGCTCCTTTAAACGTCGAAGACTATCTTCGTCTTCTTCTTTGAACTGTTTTTTTGGTTTTTTTCACGATTTTATCGGCAAAATTGAAAGAACCCTAACGAGGAAAAGGGAAAAAAAAAAGAGAAAACTTGTTTTGTCTTGCGGCTTTAAATCCTTAGAAACCGAAACTGAATTTGAATCAAGTGAGGTTTTGTCGACTTTCGAACTTCAAACACTTTGCTCGTTCTATTCTTACTTTGTTTATTCAGAGACGGTGATGATATGATATCTTCTTCATGACTCGTTCGATCCACACTTATACTTTCAATTTGTTTTTTTTTTTTAATTTGTTTTTTTTTTCTTCTTTCGAATTTATTATTTTTGCTTTTGGAGTGGGTCATTCTTAGGTGAGGGAAGTTACGAATATACCAATTATGGCTCCAAGGTGAAAACCTTTTTTTTAAATCGTTTGCTTGGCCAATCAAAAAATTGTTATATTTAGTAAAATGTTATTAAGGAAAATCTGTTGCAACTGACTAAAAGAAATTGATGCAATTGATTTAGTTTTGTCATTACATGAGATATGGATGTATAATAAATGTGTTTCTAGATATGATACATTGACAGTATATAAATTAATTTATTTAGATAAAGTCATTTTTCCTTAGGAAAAGAGTTAATTACCTATAAGATTTGTTGATTTGTTTTGAAAGAGACTATATTTACCACTGAACCAACTCCATTTTGTTCAACTAGTTTGGTTTAAAAGTTCAAAAAAAGAAAACTAGTTTGGTTTATCTAAAGTTTTGATATGTTTTTGTTGTTAATTCATAAGAACAAAATATATGTTTTCTAAACAAATTTAAATTAATGATAGTGGCTCTATAGACATACAAAGACAATGGCTTTGGAACATACACAACTTTGAAACATCTGATTGCTAATTAGATGGAATGGGAATATAAGAACCTTTCAACATTTTTATCATCTTCTCATCAAACTATGGGACCATGGGTGGGACATGGCAATGGAGACCAGAGAGGCTGCAATCTAATAGCTTAATTTTGTCTACGTCTCAAGAGATTGTCATTTCTCAGTTTTCTTGATCCAAACTTAACAACAAGTAACTTTTTTTTACTCTCTGAGATTCGTTTTATATTTCTTGTTGTGGGGTTTTATCGTTGATTAAGTTAGAAACCTAAGGTTGGTTTTGCTAAATTATATATGATGTTTAAGCTCCAGTCAAGGTTGTATTTTCTTGGTGGGTGTTGGAAATTTGAGTTAAGAACTTAAACCTTATAGACTATGATTCTCAAGATCGTTTTTAAACATGATTTTGATTAGGTTATTTAAACACCTTCGTTAGGAGGTTCTCAAGGGTTCATCAAAATCGAAACAAATATGTATATTAAATAGTGGAATGGATTGGTTGACTTACGATAAAAGTAGCTTTGAGTAGAAAATAAAAACAAAATACATTCAGTATCCCTTGAACGTATAATCCCCCAAAACGTCGTATGTGAGTTGTTATTATCATTCAGTTACATTGGTTTGTCTTGGATGTCAGGTTGCATTATCGCCTTCTCTAACCCACTCATGTGCTACAAAAGACAAGTGAGTGAAAAAAACAGCATTAGTGTTGAAGACATAATTAAGTTGAAGTATTCCATAAGCAATAAACCACACATACATAGGGCTTGTGTAGCAGTTAGCCGTTCTCGTGAGTCTTTTGCAAGTAACTTCTTAACAAAATCCTTCAGAGTTCTTGCTCATAATCTCTGCCATGGTTTAAGCAAAAAATCCGACTTCTTCTGTATTATCTATGTTAAACAAGAAACAAAATTAATAATTTAACAAGAAAATGTTTAGAAAACACCCAAAAAATGGAATTCAAACTACACACCTCCTTAAACACACTATCTTCTGTTTTGTCCCAAAAAGGTCGTCTTCCACACATAGATGTGAATCATGTGATCACTACAACAATGCTCCACACATCCTTGATCTGCGCTTTAGTATTTCAAGAGCAACATAGTACATTGTTGGCTATTGGCTGTTGCCAACAATGTCATCAAATCTTTCTCTATAAAAGAGTAGATTTATTTTTTTACTAATTACCAGTTTACTACAAACACAAAATAAGCAATTTGTTCATACTACAAACCTCAACTTTTATAGATTTTTACTCTCCATTCATGGAGAGAGTGTTTATGGAACATGAAAACAGAGCCATTTAGGCTAAACAAACAACTATTACAAGGAAACAAATACAACATAGAAGGATAGGGGCATACAAAATGATACAAAATGATTAAACAACTAATGACGTCGAGAAGTCCTCTGATCTCAACGACCATCGAGCTGTAAAGTGAAACGAAGCCTTGGAAATTAGAGACCACAATCAGTGATATAACTCCCAGGATTGAAGCAGCAACAAGTGCACAATCAACAATCTTCAACATAGCTACAAAGCCTTTGATTAGAACTTTAGTGTTAGAAGTATTTCTAATCTTCAACATTAGATTCCCTGCAACAAAACCACACAAGGTAGATGATGAAATTGGGAGAGGAACAACCTCCATAAAGGAGGAAACCAAACAATAACTGTCCAGCAAAACCCGATTCACATGATGAATGGATATGTGAGGCATCACTCCATCAAGTTGCCACAACTGAACATATAATGACTTGAGTACCACAAAAGTAGAACTGCACAAAACAATAAAAAGACTGAATACTGCAGTAAAGGGGCGCACCAAGGCCAAGGCGAGACACAGAGACAAACCACAAGAGAGTTCAAGATACCAAACTAAGGATATCAACTCATCACCTAACATTAAGTTAGAAAATCTCTGAGATAAAACATAGATTAATAGACGAGAAAGAGAGACCAGTGTTGCAGCAACAACCCGACGAGGAGAAGCATAGCTTCTTAAATGGAGGTTTGGACGGAGACGATGACAGAGAAGACCTTGCAGTGTGAATCCATGGAGATCGGAGGGTGACCTTGAAACGGTGCCTTGGACGGTGTGCCAGAGAAAAAAAGTCTCTAGGGCGAACTGTCCGACGTATTTTGTTCATACTTCATTTTTAGTTTTTACTTTATCTGGCTTAATGAGATCCTATAAATATTTTTAATTTTTTTATACATAAAATAATAAAATATGAAGAGATACATTATTGAAAAGTGTTTTAAGTTTATTTCACTGGATTTTTAAAAGAAAAAAAGGCAAAAAGGTTAATCACCCATAAAATTACATTAACGAAACGGGCCAGCCTTAGGATATATTTTGGGCATTTGGTTTTCAAATTAAAATTTGATAGTATATAATTCAAAATAACGGATTAAAATGAATCATTGTAAAGAGATGCTCAAGAGGAAGAAGATATAGCCGTTTAGAGAGAGAGATTGATCTTGGCTTGAACGGTACGATTTTGAATCCGAAGAGTTTTGGTTTGATTCCTATTTCCTTGCGATTGTTGTTATTTTTAGGGGTTGAATCTTTTTTACGTGTTTTTAATCGATTAGATTCTTCTTCTCAGTTACTCTTGCTTCTCTCTCACCTTCCTTCGTCTTTTCTCAATTCCAGAAAAAAAATTAACATCTTCCATGGATGAAGACTCCTATTAGCTGATGTTTAATGGTTTCTTTGAGAAAAGGTATAATAATCTCACACCATAGGATCACTGTTTTTGATCTTCGGAATTGATCACGAAGCTTCTAGAAAACTGTCTGTTCAAGTCAATTTTTGCTTTAGCCCTTTCGATTCCTTTTTTCACTAATTGATGTTGCGTATCTTTCTTGTGCAGCAGAGCAGAGACTTAGTTTAGTGTTCTTCTCAGAGGAATGCATATATTGACACATACATACATTCATATGCACACATACATACATACATACATTCTAAGAGCTCACATCAAGATCAGTGGTTATTGCCACTTCTAATTGCGGTAGTCATGGCAGATCAAGGTATAGTTTCTCTTCATCTCTGTTGCTTTAAGTGCATTATGTATTCTTATAGCTAAGCAGTTAATGGTTCTTCAGATTGTTTCCTGAGTTCGATTTCAGCCTCTTATTTGATTCGACCTTGTTTTTTTTTTTTTTTTTTTTAATCTGATTATAATCAATCGCTTCTCAGGTCAGATGTTTGTGAAAGAGACATCTTGTGACAGCTGTACTACTGGGTGTGATGACTCCACTATCAAGTCTTCTCATGGGAAAGCATCATACGGGGCTTCACCTAGGTTGGTGAACGATAGCTAATTTTAGTAAATCTTACAGTGTTGTTGGTGCGTGTTTCAATACGATAATTTGATTTGCAGGAAAAGAATTATCAACTTTTTCTTAAAATTCAGCACCTGAGACCGAGCTTGCGTTGCTGTCAGATCAAGCTGTTCACCTTGTAGAAGGTCTGGAATTAGATAAACTGAACGAGAAGTTTTTACCAATCAAAGACACTCATCAGGTCGGTTATGTTCAAGAGGCCACCACACACAATGTCTTTTTTTGTTTTCTGTGTCCTGACCTATAAAAAGCACAAGTACATTCAATGAGTCTGCATTCTAGCCAAAGACAAGGCGATACGACACACCATTTAATCCGTCCTCTTCGGTGTCTCAAGTAGTCTAGGTATCTTTTCTCAGGTATATATTTAGATTTACATCTTTGTTACCACACACCATTTAATAAGATAGAATCCATAATTTTGTTTATGTTTGGTTCAGGGCTTACATCACAGTCATGAGATCCAATTTTGCAGGAGCAGTTGGCAATACGACAAAAATGGAATATGCCTAAGTTATTTCCACTTAAACTTTAGTAATGCAAGTGCTAAATTGAAACCATTTTTGGGTTTAGTTAAGATGGATTTTTGCTTTTAAACAGGGAGGAACTGGGGTCAAAGCCAGTATTGATGACATGCTGCCACTTGCTTGACTTTTGATAAATCAGAATCTCCTAGGCTGGTTAGTAGGGAATCATAGTAATGTATCTAAATGTACACTTAACTGGAAAATAGTGTGATTTATAAAATAAATGTTATGCCAAGTTAATCTGGAAGAATATAATGAAATCTCTCGGCTTATACACTGTATATATTACGTGCACAGACTTGAAAGAGACTGTAGTGGACTTTTGGGGTTGGGAAGAACACAAACGGCTGCAACACTTCTTCATTCTATATTCCGCGAGAAAACATCTGGTGCATCCGCATATGTAAAATCTCTCCTTACTTCACACAACTTTTCCTTACTTCAAGAAGCTTGCTTGCTTGTAAAACCTCTTCAAGTGACTTTTCTTATACCTCTTAGGGTGTCATAAAATCCTTGAAAAGAAAATATTCAGCGCCATTCAGAAAGGCAAGTTTACATTCTGTTTTAGCTATAGAAAGCTTCACCCATCTGAGTTTTGTTCATTTCGGTTCGCCCTAGAAGATGATTTGTTTTTACACATTTAATCCATTGCTGTACTGAGTCATATTCTAAGCTAAATCACATATGTAATGTCTGAGTAGGTTGTTGTGGATGATGGAAAATCTGATCGAATCATAGTTAATGACAATAGAGAACTCGTTTCTACTCAGCATGCTATCACTGAATACCAGAGTGATTGAATCTTCACCACTTGGTTAGTGTCACAAATAACTTTGTTTTACTTTGACCGCTGACAAGTTCCTTTTGCCCACACAAATGGAATTGAACACATTACTGTTATTTTGCTATCAGGTATGCTTGCCTCGTCGTCCATCAATGAACAGGGACTACATCGAGTGATGGGTTGTCATAGGTGAAGAACCTGTGATGGCTCAGTGAACAGGGACTACACCGTCCTCTTTCCTTTGGTGTCTCAAGGAGTCTTGGTATCTTCTCAGTCTCAGGTATATATTTAGATTTACATCTTTGTTACCCCACACCATTTAATAAGATAGAATTCAGATTCTCATTTATGTTTGGTTCAGGGATTGATTGACTCACCGCCGAGTCATGAGACCGAATATTGCAGGAGCAGTTGGCAATACGACAAAAAAGGAATATGCGTAAGTTATTTCCACTAAAACTTTAGAAATTTAAGTTCTAAATTGAAACCATTTAGGGATTAAGTAAGAATCTAAGTGTCTAATTGCATAATCAGATCATAGAGCTCTAAAATGGCAGAGTCCATGTCCATGTCAGACCATGGAACTCTAAATTGGCAGAGACACAAAAAGAGTCCAAAATTATGTTCTCATTAGTAGTCTCAGAAACAGAAAAGTACTTATATGTCACAGTGTTCTCATTCGCTTGATTATTTGGACTAGCTTTGGAAACTTCAAAAAGGGTCAAATTTAAACTTACTTGTGAGGCACTTGAGGTATCTGACATCACTCTAGAGCTGAGACTATGTTCCAATTGTGGGAGCAGTTATGAGAACTAAGTAGATACCATTTCGCTTATCTTTGCTACTCACATGTCCTAATAATAGTTGCCTTTCTTTTTTATTCAGTTTCTGTTGCAGTGAATTCAAGTCCCATCTCAGAATTATAGTTGGAGCAATCAAATTTCTTTTCAATTTCCTAGTTCACAGAAATGCGAAAGTGAGAGAATAAACTTCAAATGTTATGATTTATGAACTTTCTCTTTTTCGAAGTTCATTTTTGAAGGCATGGTGTTCTTTTAATCTAATAACGTGTGTGTGTGTGTTTTTATTTTCATCTTTAGGTGATGGTTATTAGAAGTATCAGAGTCAAAATTCCACCGGAAATCAGCGCAGAAGAAAGTCGTAAAATCATTACAGATTCTGTCAAGAGATTGAATTTATAACTTAGCTCTTGAGGAGGTAATGAAAAATGGTTACACTATTCATCTCTGGAGAAACTATTTCACTAGCTATTGTTCATCTCCTGATTAGATATATAATACCTTATTCATGTTTCATAGGTGTGTGGCGTGTGTCGAGTCAGGTGTCTCGTATCTTAGCTCGAAATTTGGGAGCATAACAGAAGCTCCTGATGGCCTTAGGTTTATTTCCTGTGAAAAAAAAAAAACACCGTTGTTCCGTGCAGGTACGAGAGTGGAATCAGTGATATGGTACTATTGCCTTAGTAAGAACGTTTTTGTGAACAATGCCAAGGTCCTGACCTTTTTGCCAAATGCAGGCTTGCCACTGTTTCTTCTGGAGAAACTCTTGCAGTACGAAGTTGGAAGACGTAAAGTCACTACAAGAAAACAAGTGTTTTCCTACTGCAAAATTAGTAGGAAATCAGTCGGTAAATCAAGTTTTACGACTGATTAACGACTGATTCATGTCTTCGTAATAGTGCTCGTCGCTAAATTTATCAGTCGGTAATCAGTCGGTAATTACCAACTGATTTACGACCAATATATCAGTCGCTAAAGTGGTCGCTATTCAGTCGTTAATTTTAGCGACTGAATAGCGACCACTTTAGCGACTGATTTGCGACTACTATTATAAATATATTTACATATATATATATATTTATTTACAAAATATAAATAAAAAATATTTATGCATATATTTGGTTAAAATTAAAATCGGATTTTTAGTTTATTAATTTAAACCAGTTTACAAAATTAAAATTTTACCGAATAAATTTTTATTTAGAAATTAAAATTGGTTTACAATTAGTGATCTTTCTAAACCGGTTTACATAACCACACCTAACCAAAACCTAAATTAAAAAAAACTAGACCTAATCTCCTCAGCCCAGCGTGTTGTCTTCTCCATCATAGCCGGCGAGGTGAGCAGAGGCGAAACGCAGCGGCAACGTCGGAGAGCATAACCGGAGAAGCAGAGGAGAGAAGCTCGGGATTTGCCACCGCGGTCGTCCTTTTCCTCTGTCTTCTTTGTTTCCGAGACTGAGGGAGAGAAGCTCGAGATTTGCCACCGCCATTTTCCTCCTCCTCCTCTGTCTTCTCCATCTCCGGTCACACTGCTCTGTCTTCTCCATCTCCAGTCACGCTCTGTGAAACGCCTGTGGGTTCTTCTTGACAAGCGCCGGTGGGTTCTTCTCTGTCAAGCGACGGTGGGTTCTTCGCTGTCTAAACGCCGTGGGTTGAGAAGGGAGGAGACGCCATGGGTTGAGCAACGGAGAAGACGCCGTGGGTTGAGAAAGGGAGGAGACGCCGTGGGTTGAGCAAGGGAGGAGACACCGTGGGTTGAGCAAAGTGAAGTCTGACACTGGAACAAAATATAAAATATTATCCTAATTTTTAAATATTGAGTAATAACTAATAAGACAAAGGGAAACAAAGCTTCATTTGTAATTATATTAAAATCAACATATGGTTATTAAAGATTAACCAATTAACTTAAAATTCAATATATTTCATTTAATATTGTTTTAAAATTTGTAATTGTATTATTATACTAATTGTTTTATAACAATTAAGTTATACATTTACATTATCAAGCATTTGTGTTTAAATTTATGATTTGGAGTATTGGATTTAAGTTTGGTGTTTAAAGTTTCGAATTGTATATTATTTGGAAATTAGATTAAAATTTAAAATTTAATTTCAAAATCCATTTTTAGTTTAAGTTTAGGATTAGATATTAGAGTATGAAATATTAGAGTTGGTTGTGTGAAGAATTAAATTTTAAGGTTTGAGATCAATTATTAAAAGAACAATTTTTAAGTTTAAGATTACTTTATAGTATTTGGAGTATATGGTTTAGTGTTTTATAATATAAGATTTGTATTTAAATTTGAAATTCAAGATTTGCTATTTGTGATTTGGAGAATATGGTTTAGGTTTAGAGATTAGAGTTTGGTGTATAGTATTTGGGTTATAGATCTAAGATTTGATGTTAAACTTTATATCTAAGTTTTGGAGTTTAGGTTTTAAAATATTATAATTGGAGTTTGTATTTATAATATAGGATTTTGAGAAATGTTGTTTAGGGTTTAGATTAAGATTTAAAGTGTGAAAAGTTTATAGTTTTAAGGTTTATATTTAAAATTTGGAGTTTAAAACCATTTTTAGGGTTTAGGGTATGAGATCTATGTTTCGGGTAACATTTTCCGACTGATTTCTGACTAATTTTAGACTAATTTCCGACTGATTTTGCGACTGATATATTCAATCGTATATATTTGGTATACATACCTCCAAAACGACATTCACATGTTTTATACCGATTTTTAAAGACTGAAAAGCGATTGTTTTTCCACCCACATATTCAGTCGGTAATCAGTCGCTAAATTAGCGACCAATTGCCGACTGTAATTTACCGACTACATATTAGTTACACTTTAGTCGCTAATTTACAACTAAAGTGCGACGTTACTCCGTAGTCCTTACTTAACGACTCTTTAGCTACTGATTATTTTTTGGTCGCAAGTCAGTCGCTAATCAGTCCGTAAATTTAGCGACTGCAATTGTGGTCGGGAAAAACAGTCGGTAAATCCGTGTTTTCTTGTAGTGAGTGTCCCTGTTCAAGATGCATATGGCGTAGAGGTGGAGGTATAGTATGAATCTTTTGAGACTGTTCTGTTTGAAAACTTCAAGTGGAAGACAGTCCGTATGATCCAGAGCAGATGGTTTTCATGAATTACGGAGAGTATGCGAACCAGAAAGTTAGGAGCTTTTGAAGCTGAGTATCCAACGTTTCTGTACGCCATGCCTATGACAAAGACGAGAGTATTCTTTGAGGTTCTCATGTTAAGAGGTAAATCTATACAAGGCCAAAAAGTAAAGCTCGACTTTGTTGAACAACAATGAAAAACTTCTGTTGGTTGGCTTTGATAATTACATGAATGGTCTTATATCCCAGTCGGTGGTTACTTGCCAAAAGAACCTCGCCTTTGGTGCTGCAGCTAGCATGGTACATCCATCCCGCAACAGGTAGTAAGAGCAAATTAACCCTAATTTGAGTTCTGGTTATCAACATCTTTTAGTTGTTTGCACCATTCCTGACTTAACTTTCTTTATAACAGGCTATTCAGTTGTGAGATCTTTGTCTGAAACTCCATAATACGCATATCAGTCATCGCGGATATACTAAAACATGATACTTACTTTCTTCACCAAACACAACAACAGAATGGTCAGATACTCCACTCGGCCCAGGTGATGTGTTGGTTCTTCCAAGAAATGTCCACCAAAAATGATGAAAAGTGTTACAGTTTAACCTTGTTTTAAATCTTGATATGACAATGTATATGTCTTCTTATCATTCGTTTTGTGGCCTATAAAAATGTGCCAGAGAGTTGGGAGTGCAAGAAGTACTTGCATCATTTAACTAACAAAGCTTCACCATTTAGGTATTCAGTCTCGTTCTTTTTATCACGTCTTACATTTTCCCCTATGATTTGCAAGAAGAACTTGTACAATCGAAATCACAACGGCTACGCTATCCACAGAAAGTGTGATCGTTGTGATTTCAGAACACCTTGCATACATTCATGCATACATGCATACATGCATACATGCATCAGTACATGCATACATACATAGCACATACATACATACATTACATAGCATTCATATATCTTTGCTTTTTGGTCCACAGAAAGTGTGATTGTTGCAATTTCGAAACATAATGCATATATTCATGCATATCTGCATCATTACTACATCCATACATCATATATATTTGATTCCTTGATGCACATAAAGTTTGATTACTGTGATATGGGAACAAATTGCATACATTCATGCATATAAATCTTTTTATTTTTTTGGAGTAAAATCATTCATGCATATTTGATTCCTTGATTTCTTGTTTTGTTCATTTGTTTCAACGGTGCTTCTTTTCTTACTTCCCTACGTGGTCAACTTGTTTACTTCCCTCTTTGATTCATATGCTTTGTTCATTACGTGTTTCTCTGCTTAGTGATTTGTTGCTTCCTTGATTTTATGTTTAGATCATTGCTTGCTCTACTTCTTTTTTTTTTTGGGGTAAAAATCCTTTTTTATTTCTCCTTTTTGCTTTGTTTGCTTCTTTGATCTCTTCTTTTCAATGCTTACTTTCTTTGTTTTTTTTTGCTTCCTTTGTTCTTGAACTAATTTTTATATACAGCTATCGAATTATTATTTTTAATTTATCATTACTATCGTACAACTTATGTAAGTTTTAGTTTATATGTATGCAAATTACGGTTTATAACACTACTAAGTTATACAAAATCCGGTATCCTAAAATATTGGTTATATAATTTATGTAAGCTCTAATTGATATGTATGAAATTATGTTCTTATAGCTTTAGTTATATAAAACCATGTGTTCTAAATATTAATTATATAATTTGGAATTATATAATTTGAAAAAATAAAATTGATAATAACATAACTTATTGATGTACCCAGTTAGAATTCAATTGGTCAATATTCCGTAAAAAACTTTATCACTACAGTTAAGTATATATTACATTTAATGTTTTGCAGTGAATTTGTAATACAGTGTATGCTTTTTTAGCTAATTACATTGTGTACCAACAATGATTTTTTTATATATAATAAATAAAACTGTCACATTAAATAAGTTTTTATTAGATAATATGAAAAATAGAAAAGAACATGTTCTCAAACATGTCAGGTTTCATATCTGATACAAGCCGTCTCAATTCTTACAAGTGTACTGTATTACTCAGAGTCCAGACCCACCTTAAAGACATAAAAATGAGCATTATACAAACAAACAAAGATGTTTGGAAAAAAACGGAGCACACTACAATAAAATAACAAAGCTTCACCCCTTCAGATATGGCACTATCGGTTTGACCTTTGACCTCTCAAGTTTTCCGAACTTTATCTCATCTTTGATAGGCTTTGTTTTCTATCTTCGATCGCAAGTCCCGATTCTGTCCGTTGCATTAATTAAGCATAAGTGGTTCTGTCAACACGACTTTCGTGGGGAGGCGATTTCCTAACGGTGGTTGAGCTAAGCAAGAGTAGTACCATATTGCTCCCAATACTTGGAAATTGCCATACTCTCGCCTGTCAATAAGACTATGTCAATACGATGATCCGTTTATTGCTTGGCATAATGGTATCAGAGCCTAATTCCCAGACTTGCGTTATGATCGATATAGAATCCTCGTTTATCACTGATTGTTTTAAGAATTCTAGAAAACAACCTCTCGTATGTCTATTTCAAACCTTACATCCATTGATTCTCAGTTCGCAATTTCCACTTTCCCTAGAAGTAAAAGTCGTTATTCCTCTTCAAAAATAGATTCCCTATACGAAATCGAGTATGTTCCGGGCGATCAACTTCCTGAAACAACCCTTCTCCTAGTAAATCGATATGAATATTTTGCAAAAAAGCCTAGCGCCTTTTCGGTCAAAGGCGTTCGCGATCTCATAAAACCTTTATCAAATCGGAAGGTCATGGAATATGTCCAGTCCAGCAAGTTCTCATCTTGCCAAGTTCCAGTTACAGGAGAAGAGCAATTCATTTCTCTGAACATCCTGGAGAACCTACCTAGATTATGGAAGCAACAAGGCTATACTCATCTTCACTTTGGTGTAGTAAGAATTGGTTTGACCTTACATGCGAGAAAAGGCCTACCAGTCATTTCTCGAATAACTTTGAACACTTGATTGATTGACATATTCCATGACCTTCCGATTTGATGAAGGATTTATGAGATCGCGAACGCCTTTGACCGAAAAGGCGCTAGGCTTTTTTGCAAAATATTCATATGGATTTACTAGGGGAAAGGTTGTTTCAGGAAGTTGATCGCCCGGAACATACTCGATTTCGTATAGGGAATCTATTTTTGAAGAGGAAGAACGACTTTTACTTCTAGGGAAAGTGGAAATTGCGAACTAAGAATCAATGGATGTAGGGTTTGAACATTACGAGAGGTTGTTTTCTAGAATTCTTAAAACAATCAATGATAAACGAGGATATCATAACGCAAGTCTGGGAATTAGGCTCTGATACCATTATGCCAAGCAATAAACAAACGGATCGTCGTATTGACATGATCTTATTGACAGGCGAGGGTATGGCAATTTCCAAGTATTGGGAGCAATATGGCACTACTCTTGCTTAGCTCAACCACCGTTAGGACGTGAAATAAGACGATTATGGGTTCCGTATTTTGACAGAATGATGGATTGATAGAAGAAAATCTTGTCGCGGAGGTGCTCGTGTAGGGCTTCTCTGTTGATGAGCGAATGAGAGTCGTCAGGCATGTTTACTGGTTTTCTATTGAGCATGTCTGCGAGAGTGTTCTTCGAGCCCTTTAAATACACGGACTCGAAATCGTACTTTGAGAACCATTCGCTCCATCGTAATAATTGCTGATGTAGGACCATCTTCTGTTTGAATTGTAACATCTTTGGGAAAGATGACATGTCCATTTCGATGCGAAATCGATGTCCTATCAGATGGAACCCGAACTTCTCGATAGCTTTCTTGATGGCCAGAATTTCTTTGAACGTAGAGTGATAATGCATTTCAGAATCTTTAAAGCGTCTGCTTTTATATCCGCAGATTTGACGTTTCCCAATTATTTCTTCAAATAAAATGGCTCCCCAATATTTTTCACTCGCGTCAGTCTGTAAAATGCGTGTTCCAGGGGAGGGAATCTTTAAAGGCGGTAGCTTCTGCACCTCTATTTTTAGGCTTCTGATAGCTTCGGTTTGTCGTTTTGTCCATTGTGGTGGATTCTTTGTCAGCATCTTCTGTAGCGGTCTTGTCAGTTTCGAAAGTTGCGGGATAAAGTCGCTAACATAATTGATTACACCAAGGAATTGGTGGACTTGTCGTTTTGTGAGATTTTCGTCGGGAAAATCTAAGAGTGTTGTAGGAAGATGGGTCTGTGGTGTAAAATTACCATATGTGATTTGCATTCCAAGGAAGTCGATGTTGGGCTGGGCTATTACCATTTTTCGGGCTGAAAGCATGATTCCATATTGTGTAACGATGCTTTAAAATTGTTGAAGAAGTTGAACATGTTCCTTTTCGGTAGACGAGAATAGAAGTATGTCATCGATGTAAATCAAGGCTGTGTGGAGCAAAGGCTTGAATATACGAAGCATCGCTTGTTGGAACAATGATGGTGCGGTCTTGAGGCCGAAAGGCAAGATGTTCCACTGAAGATGTCGATTAGGAAGGCAAAATGCAGTTTTGTATCTTTCTTCAGGATGAACCCCAAGTTGCCAAAATCCTGACTTAAGATCAAATTTGGAGAATATAGTCGCCCCTTGAAGATGTTGAAGAAGCGCTCTTTTGTTTGGTAGCGGAAATTTGATGTCCTGTAGATATTGCTTCAGCGGCTTATAGTCGATGACTAGTCTGAGCTTCCCTCTTGCTTGTTCTGCACGATTATTAACGTAGAAAGCTTTGCATGCCCATGGAGAGCTGGTTGTTGAGACTACTCCTTGTTTCACTAGCTGGTCGCATTCTTCATTTGCTGGTTGGCGGCAATCCTGCATGACTCGCCTTTGTCAGAGTGGTTTGAATATTTTCTTTGAAAGGCAAGGAAACAAAGAATTCTGAGTTTAGCCACAGTGGGTTATTGCATTTTTGGAGAAAATCTGTATGGGAGTCTGCACATGACGTTGCCGTCATTTCTTCTTTGATTTTTGTAAACTCTTGAGAGACTAATCCTTCAATTGCAAAAAGTCGTGGAATTTTCGTGAAGGCTTTGAAGAGATGTTTCCATTTTAATCTGCGTGGTTCGATCGAGATATCGAATGTTTTCTTGAAGGCATAGTAGGAATCCCATCCTAGTTTCGGATCTTTTTCAGGTGCGGTAGAGCCAAGTACTTCTGTAGTGATGTGACATCCGAGGAAAAGTTTGATTTTGATTGGTTTTGATTTGAGCTTTATTGTCAACGACCCCGAGTTTGCGGCGCGAAATTCTTGCTGATGAGGTACCACATTGACGGAGAAAGAATCTTGGGATTTATAATCGTTGTATGGGCTCAGGTATCTATGAATGCAATGGCGTGAACCGAGTCTTCTTGACAAGATGGGTCGAAGATCGTCAGTGGTAAATGCGGAGTTTGGATTTCGTCATGTCGCGGCATTTTTGTGATTTAGAAGCAACAATCATCATCTTCGTCATGTAAAAAAATTGAGTTTCTATGTGATTTCTGCACATTAATAAAGAAATTTAAAAACTACATTGTTGTTACACGTTTAACCGTTTTGTCATGTAAAAAAAATATTTTTATAACTGTTCTCAACAGATTTGCAATGAAGTAGTAATTAATATAGAAAAATTTTCTAGGATAACATTTTTTAAGTTTTTATAACAAAAATAACTTTTAGTGAAATAAATGATCAAAAGAAGTTTTATTAAAGGGTAAAAGTACATTTTTACCCTAGGGTTAACTAATATAGATTTAGGGTTTAAAGTTAAGGGGTGGGGTTTTGAGAATATTGTTTCAAATTTTAAAAAATAAAAAATAAATATTAAAAATTTCAAAATAAAAAAAGCTATTTTAGTCATTTTCTTTTTTGAAAGTTATTTTTGTGACAGAAACTTAATAAATGTTATTTGAGAGAATTGCCTATTAATATATCTAACAAAATAAGAAATAAATTGCAATTATTGTTGTAAACTAGTTTTTGGTAACTCGTGAACCTTCCAAACTTACATCCCCTAGACTATATTTGGGAAGTGATTTTGCCACGTGTCTTTTATACAATCAATTTCACAAAATAAATATGACATGACTACTGAAATTGATGATATGTGTTATAGTTTAATATTACATGGACAATTGCATTTAATGTTAATTTATATTTTTGGTAAACTTTTTAAAATATGGTAATAACTCATATATTACATTTAATGTCAATTTATATTGAGAAAATGATTAGGATAGCACTAAAAAAGTTTTTGTCACAAATATAACCTTTAAGAATAAAAATGACCAAAATAACACTTAATGTTTTATCAAAATAGATAAATATACACTTATACCCCAATGGTAAATTAATTTAGACATTAGGGTTTAGAGTTAAGGGATGGGGTTTAGGATTTAGGGTTTAGGATTTAGGGTTTAGGGTTTAGAGTTTAGGGTTTAAGATTTATAGTTTAGGTTTTAGGGTTTAGAGTGGGGTTTTGGGATAAGATTTCAAATTTTGAAAAATAAAATAAATTAAATTTTTCAAAAGATAAAATGCTATTTTGGTCATTTTAGTTTTTGAGGGCTATTTTTGTGACATAAACTTAGAAATGTGCTATTTTAGAGATTTGCCCATTTATATTTTTGGAAAATAAATATATTCATATATAACATTTTAAATTTCAAAATATTATTATTTTTGTAGAATTATACAATTTGTATTACTAAAGTTACAATTTTTAAAAAATTAAAAAATATCTAATCGTAAAATCATTATTTTCTTATATATCTACAAAATTTATAAATATTGTTTAATTTTTAATTTTTGGTAATTATGCAACTTTTACAAATTTATTTAATATATTTATTAAAATAAATAGATAGAAAAATCTATCTAAGATTATAATTTCAAATATATACATGCATATTCTTAAATATAATTTTTATGTTTAATTAAATCAAATTTTTATTAAAATATTGATACGAAAAAGAAAATTTACAATATTAATAAAATTTTATTTTAAAATATAATTTATATTTATCTGTTAAAAAATATTTTAAATTTTTTTACTGCACATGGTACAGGAAGACATCTAGTTAACTGTAAATTGCATATCAGATCGATTTAGATCAAACTATAAAATTAAACCGATATCTGATATTTGTGAAAACCGAATTCTAAAACAAAAGCTTCTCCAGCTTCACTGAAAAATCTTATGCTAGGTGATCGTAAATACTACTCAAACAAGGGAAGGCAAGACTGTCTACACGTTGACAAAACTAATACTATATCAAGTATCGTTACTCGCTGTGGCGGATCTAGAAATTCTTTTAATTGGGGGTATAATATTATAAATCTATTATATAATTTAATATTAACATTTTAGATAATATTATTTCCGTTTCACTAAAATAGATGTTTTAGAAAAAAAAATTTGTTTCACAAAAATATAAATTTTATGTTTTCTATAAAAATTGTAAACTTCAATAAAATTAATTGACTTTATTGAATTATTATTGGTTAAAAGTTATTAAAACTTAAAAATTACAGAAAATGATACATTTAATATAGTGATTTAATATGTTTTTTAATATAAGTGAAAACACTAGAAAATATATCTTTGTGAAATGGATGGAGTATTATGTATTAGCCAAATAGTAATTAAATATTTATTTTAAAGTATAATTCTTTTTTATTTTTTTTTGTGAATCATCTTTTTGTTCATGAAAAAATACTTAGGTTGTTTTAAAAGTTTATTCTCTATCGACTCTAGTATAAAAATAATTGAATAAAAGTACGAAATAGTTTCAAAGAGCAAGAAGCAAAAAAATCATGCAAAACAAATTACACACACAGAGAGAATAGATTACGTTTCATTTGATGGGACCGCAAGAAACTAATATGGCATGAAACAAAAAGTTATATTAAAAGCTTCTGGCGAGGAAAATCGAACCTTTCACACAAGCTAGAAATGGGATACACTCAGTCTGCGGATCCAGAAATATTTTTAATAGGAGGCACAATATATTTATAAATATTAATTGTAAATCAAAAAAATATATAATAACAACAGGAATAACTAACAAAATTAAGTTTAAAGTATTATATTATACTACATTTAAAGTTGGTACCATGACATTATAAACAGAAAATATTGGCAAAGTGGGTCACTTTCGAGTTTATAATTCGGGCTTTGGGCCGCGCGAAGTTTTAATTCGGCAAATAGGTCGCGTTAAATGGGTCGCGTGTATTTGTGACCCTATGCGACTTGAAAGCAAAAGACGAAACGATCCTTACTCCAGCTGCGGAATATCGGAAATGCCACTCCTCTCTCGCACGTGAGAATTTCGGCGACTTTCCCGGTTCCCGAAAAACCCGGGTCATTAATTTCGGCGACTTTCCTGCACAGGGCGGTAAACGACCTTCTGGTAAATTCATTTACTGTGAAAGTCTGAGAGGACTATTCATCTTTCGACCTAGATCCACCAGTGTTCCCTAGCCTGTCGGAGCCGTTGGAAAATCTTCCCCGGCGATAATTAGACCCCAGACGACGCCTGCAGTTATGAAGAAGTCCAAGCTAAGTCAGACAACCGTTCGTCGTTGGGCCAGATCCTCTGGCGAGGAGCTCCCGGAGCGCCCTCCTGCGAAACAGCAGCGCTATCCGGGTATGTGTTTCGTCCACCTCCGTTCATGTGGATTCCCTCTTTGCATGTCATCGGACAGATTCTTTAGTACTGATTAGTCGACACCGTTTTGTGTTCGAAGC
>NC_027748.1:35090306-35090398 GCF_000695525.1 Brassica oleracea var. oleracea | reverse complement strand
CGGGGGCTGTTTCAGCTTCCCGTTGTACGCTGCCAGAACTCTACGAAGCTCATTGGCTGCCTCCTCAGCCGACAGCTCGTTACGGCTCACAT
>NC_027748.1:35087252-35090295 GCF_000695525.1 Brassica oleracea var. oleracea | reverse complement strand
CACGAGTTCTGTTTCCCCTTTGGGCCCGATCCACTACGTTTCTCGCTGGCTGAATTCCGAGACGTTACAGGTTTGAACTGCGGAGTTTTCGATGTTCAGGATTCGGAAGCATCTGAATCTGTTCCTCCGACGATGTGGAACAAGCTCTTTGATACGGCTGTCGGTAAGTTAACAGTCGTGAGTGTACTGCGCATGTTGGGAAATGAATATCTAGCTGTGGAGAAACGGCTCCCTTTGGCTCTGATCGCGTTGGTTGATGGCGTTCTCTGCCCCAGTAACAAAGATCTTAAACTAACGCCCAGGTACGTTGAGATGCTGTCAGACGTTGAGAGCTTTTTAGCGTACCCGTGGGGTCGAGAGTAGTTCTTGACGACCGTGCCGCGTTTCCTGCCTCCCCTTGTTGTCGCACCAGGTGAGAACCCACTGCAAGTTATGCGTGATCGGCTATCACAAAAGACAACAATTTGCTATGGGTTTCCACTTGCTCTGCAGTTGTTCGTATTTGATGTTGTGCCTCTGCTATTGGAGAAAATTTCCGACGCAGGGAACACCGCCACTTTCATTGATTCCCCCGGAGCTTGCTCTTCGCCGTCCACTATTCTCACAGTCAACGAAATGGTTGCTGTCGAGGAAGACCCAGACGTAAGTTTGTTTTCCCTTTGTTTTAAATACAACGGATGCAAAAATATAGTGAAGTTAAACGGTTACGGCTTTTGTGGCTAACGTGTCTTCCATTGCTTTTTGCCTGGCTGCAGCTCTCTGTCCACTTCACCGTGATTCCTGATGAGGAACGGCTGCTGTTGGTGGACCAGAATGAAGATAGGCAAGTTACTTCTTTGGTGCAGAAGTTGCTTTGTGGGGAAACATTCAAACCTGAGGACTTTCCAGGTGGTGACCAGTCGTTTTCCCCCAAGTTTAAGGTTCCAGACGCTGCCCAGGGGGAGGGAGCTTGTCCCACTCCCGTACGCCAGAGAAATTTGCGACCGCGTAATACAACGCCCATTGAAGTTGAAGATATTTCTTCTTCTGGAAACAGCGGAGAAGAGAATCGTCAATGCTCAGAGAGGTGTACGCATGAAAATTTAAAACATTGGATATCCCAGCGGTTTGAGGGGATGGAGAACAATATTGAAGAGTTGCGGACACTGATTTGCAAGAGTTTGGGTCTGCCCGAGGGGAGCAAACGCAACGCTAGGAAGGGGAAAGCGATGGATGATCCGCAGGTGCGTCATACTCCGTCTCCTGATGATAGTATTGTGGGTGAAACCGAGGGGCAAAACAGGAAGGGGAAAAAAAGGAAAACGGTTGGCACTCGGCATATTGGGAAAAAAACGTTGCCTCGGCGTCGATCTGGAGGTGGAAAGGAGGTGACAAAGATTGTACGCCGAAGTTATTTTTTCGCATAATATACAAATTTGTGGTCATTTACTGTCCTGACACCTTTGCCGTTTTCCAGGAAGTGAGCAGGAAGAACCCACCCTTATCAGAGAGAGAAAGTGGTCACCAGAATGATGATGATCATGCAAAAGAAAACGAGTCTGACAATGCACGTTTTCCACCATCCGGCGGAAACAAAGGCGATCAGGTAATGTGATAGATAGTTTTATTGTTGTGTTATTGCTTAGAGTTCTAACCCAGCGCTGGGGGGGATGGTCAGCAGCAGGAAACACAATCGAATGCCCTCGTCCTGTTTGGAGATGTATTATATGTTGAGCCTGAGTCTTATGTGTTACCAGCAGAGGTTCGTTTGCATCTTAATTAGTTGTGTAGTGTTTGGCTAAGTACTGGTAATAACAATAGTTGTGAATATTTGCGGATTCCTTATACCTTCCAGCATGCGGTAACCTCCCCGGGGGAATTGCAGAAAAGAAACCCAACGTACCGGTATGAGCAAGGCTCCCCAGTCGCATGGGAGAAAACAAAGCCGAACTGTTACAGTTCGGTTGGTAGTGTACGCACCTTTCATCCTTCATGGGATGGAAACCCCTCCTCGAAATATAAGGTTGCGTCCACCAGAATTGAAACGTGTCCGCTACTGATTATATCATCCCGCATGACACCAACGGCCGGGATTGACTTTGCGCAGGTGATGTGCATTTTATTATTGGTGTACACATTCACATTTTATTTTGGGTGTACACCTGTTGACATAGGTTACTGACTCCATCTAGAAAACGGGTGCCGACAACGGTGGTGAGTCCGGTCAAACATCAAATCAGAATGATGGAGAGAGGCTTGAACAAGTCTCTGCTCCTATGGGGTTTGTTGAGGCACTTGTGAAGGAGATCAACTCTGAAATCCGGGGGGGCGGACGAGGTAGTTATATCTTAGGCAATGGTTTAGTTCTGTTGTTGTTCGACAATTCTCAATTACCGCGTAATTAACTGATTTGAAATTGCAGGAAATAAGGGCAACGAGGGGTGGGGAGGGTGCACAGCCAAAAGAAAACGAGTCGGTAGCTGCCCGTATGACACCAACGGCCGGGATTGACTTTGTGCAGGTGATGTGCATTTTATTATTGGTGTACACATTCACATTTTATTTTGGGTGTACACCTGTTGACATAGGTTACTGACTCCATCTAGAAAACGGGTGCCGACAACGGTGGTGAGTCCGGTCATACATCAAATCAGAATGATGGAGAGAAGCTTGAACAAGTCTCTGCTCCTATGGGGTTTGTTGAGGCACTTGTGAAGGAGATCAACTCTGAAATCCCGGGGGCGGACGAGGTAGTTATATCTTAGGCAATGGTTTAGGTCTGTTGTTGTTCGACAATTCTCAATTACCGCGTAATTAACTGATTTGAAATTGCAGGAAATAAGGGCAACGAGGGGTGGGGAGGGTGCACAGCCAAAAGAAAACGAGTCGGTAGCTGCCCGCATGACACCAACGGCCGGGATTGACTTTGCGCAGGTGATGTGCATTTTATTATTGGTGTACACATTCACATTTTATTTTGGGTGTACGTCTGGTGACATAGGTTACTGACTCCATCTAGAAAACGGGTGCCGACAACGGTGGTGAGTCCGGTCAAACATCAAAT
>NC_027748.1:35086370-35087195 GCF_000695525.1 Brassica oleracea var. oleracea | reverse complement strand
ACTCTGAAGATGTGGGCAGTGGTGGTAAACGGCATCGCATGAGATCCAGCAAGATTTCTGGAGTGTACACCCCTGACCCAAGGGTGAAAAAGTTGTTTAAGAGCGAGGAGAAGGTTGAGTATAAGCCCATTGCCAAAACGAATCGAACACAGTTTAAGAAGTTTGCCGAAATTTTGAGGGAAAACCCCGAGCAGTAAGTTTCTAACTCTTTTTAAGGTTATATACATACACTCGTGCATAAGTTCCTGATTGTTGGTTAAATTTGCAGGATGTGGGATATCGCTACCGGTCACTCTGTGTGTAATCACTTCTTCCTTGAAATTGCTGAACCGGGGAAATGGATGTCTGACGAGGTACTATTAAGCTCTGCATCGTCGTCACATTATACCTTTGACAGTCACCTTATGTAACTAATATTTGTTACATATTTTTTTGGGACAGCACATGCATGTGATTATGAACATGTTGTGGAGGCGTCGCGGGATTTATCTACAGAAGGAGAGGATGGTGATCTTGGATCAGTACTTTATAAAAACCATTCAGTCAAACTGGAGTGCCTTTAGCGCAGACAATGATAAGCTGCAGTTCGAATGGGGGAAAAACGTAGCACAGTATGTGACAGGAAAGAGCAAGGGGCAGAAAATGAAGTTGGGACTTGGCCGCGATGTCGACACCGTGTACACCCCGATGAATTGGGGTGGAGATCACTGGGTTGGTCTCTGCATTAAGCTGAGTGAAGGTCATGTGACGGTATTTGATTCCTATGTTCCTCATACTAAGATCGAGGTTGCGGAAGGACATATGTGTTCGGTTGTACAGTCGTTG
>NC_027748.1:35085902-35086270 GCF_000695525.1 Brassica oleracea var. oleracea | reverse complement strand
TTCCAGGTGATGAACCCCTAATTGGTCAGCCGCAAAATGTTAGCGGAATCGAGGCGGATCTTTCACTACGTAGGAGGAGAAGAGGTCGTATCCATTCCGATGATTGATAACTATAATTACATGTAATAGCTTCGGTTTCTGTCTGCAGTTTTTTGACAAACTCTATGCTACTCCAAGTTCTGTTTTCGGCTAGTGCACTAAGTACTTTTTTTCCTTCTGTGTTGTTACTTTATTCGGATATAATATCTACTTTTGTTATTAATGTTATGCATCTATTGATCAACTATAGGTGTACAACAAATATGTGCTACAACCATAATATATTTAGTACGAAAAGCCCGTACACCTCAACACTAGTTCCGTACACC
>NC_027748.1:35085333-35085865 GCF_000695525.1 Brassica oleracea var. oleracea | reverse complement strand
ATAAAATAACATTCCAAAATGAGGTTGGTCGTTTTTATCAAAATACAAACTTTTTACATACTCTATTCAGGGCTTAACTTCCTTGCAAGTGGTCTTCTTGTGACCTTCCTTAAAACAGTTTGAGCACTTGTTCGGCTTATGTTTTTTGCTCCCCCCCTGATGTAAAAAATAAAGTTGGTATAATCGGAGAATTTACTATACATTACTGAAATTATTGTTCAAAGTCAACACCACAGTCTTACCGGTATCTCTCCTACGGACTATTTACGTTTGATTCCTGGTCTTCCCTTCGTTCTTTTGGTCGTTGGTGGATAATGATCAACCGTTAGTATTTCGGCTGGCACTTCAACATCCATTGGATCCGGAACCGGAAGTATGATACCCCTAACTGTTTCAGCCCATGTCTCTTTGAGATGGTGTTTGCAAACAAACATGGTGTACTGCATATTACGGCAAGAAGCAGCAGCAATGGCATGTCGGCATGGCAAACCAAGCTTTTGGAATTCGAGGCAAGTGCAAGTTCGTTTATCCA
>NC_027748.1:35084129-35084749 GCF_000695525.1 Brassica oleracea var. oleracea | reverse complement strand
ATGATTCAGAATTGCCTTTTTAACCAGATAAGTTGGACAATCACCGAGTTGAACAGCCACTACTCTCCACTTGCATTCTTTTTCGTAGCATTTCGCCGTCAGTCGGCGTTTGCAATGCCTGAGCTTAAACGTGCACACCTTAGCAATTGCGTAGATAGCCAACGTCAATTTGCACTCTGCTTTGTGCTTGAACGTCCTTCCCATGTATATGTCAGAGTCCTCCTTGCTGAAGTCAATGTCAAGAGGGTTGCAGCTGCTTCCATCCATTTCATTATACACACCATCTACATAATTATATCCATATATATCTGCTATCTGGTACTTGTATGCCTTTCATGAATGCTTCTCCACCCTGAACTTGTCTAGTTGCGGTGACAGGAGGATCAACATCGTCCTCATCTTCGAGCTCACGGTTGTGCGTGTTATATTGTTTTGGGGGAGTTTCGAGACATATGTCACCACTTTCAACGGCCTCTGTTGCTTGATTGGATGCACAACCAACGTCTGTAGGAGTACCACTCGCATTATCTCCGGCTTTCGTCAATACTTCTTCACCCTGAAATGCGGCCGGCTGGGGAATAGGAGTGTCAACAACAGCATCATCATCATTATCTTCAGTC
>NC_027748.1:35083556-35083990 GCF_000695525.1 Brassica oleracea var. oleracea | reverse complement strand
TTTGGATATATATCCACCTCCACGTGATCGTTGCTTCTTACCACACGGCGATTTTGCAGCCCCTGCGCCACCAGGACGCCGAATACCCTTCCCACCAGACTGTCCACCACTTCTTCCTTTGCCTGGACCTTCTACAAAATCGTCGTCGTCGTCCGTCACGCAATCGTTTCTACAATAATCATGCCAGCCATTGTAGTCGTAATCGATATCATCGCCTTCATCTTCTGCAGCAACATCTTCGTGAGCTCCTCCATTATTTCCATTCTCCACTGAGACCTGTTCAACACTTAGCGTTCTCGTATCTTCTATGAGACAGATTTGTTGGGGCAGATTATCTGGCGCCGTTTTTACTGCGCCTCCTTCTTCGACTTTGCCTTCCTTATTCTCTCTATTATCCACTGCCAAGTCATCTCCACAAACATTCCCCTTTTCTT
>NC_027748.1:35080534-35082758 GCF_000695525.1 Brassica oleracea var. oleracea | reverse complement strand
AAACTTAGAGCTCAAACTCTGTACCTTCGCCGGTGTTGGTCCTGATTTCCTTACTGCATGTGCCACCACTACTGGACCCGACGTTCCGACCACCGCTAATTGTTTCCATCCTTTTCAGTTACAGTGGATAAGCATCGACGGCCTCAGAGGATGGGAATATCTTCTTATCGTAGGGTTGCTTCTTTTAGTTGTACACCAGTTCTTAGCTGCTTCTCACCATTACCCAGTTAGCGTTTTATAACATATTAGTTTAATTAATATTACCACAAATATCAGAAAACAGTGAACGGCGGGAAAAGGAATGGTTAATGTTACCTTTAACCTTTGCTACCGGTCACCCAAAAAAAAATTCTCGAACTCACACGTGCGGAAACTTCTGGGCCGCTTGGGTCGCTAAGTCTTAGGGTCGTTTCGTCTGGGTCACTTTCAAGAGTTTCATGGGTCACGGCCCAGAACATTACGGGTCATAAGGCCAAATTCGTCACCGGTTTATTTCTTTCCCCCCTAGCGGCCCGTTTCGACAATTAAAACTTCCAGCGACCCACTTCGCCAATTAAAAACTTGAAGTGACCCTATGTCACAAGCGACTCATTATAAACATAACTAATCTCAAACTATTTTGAATTTTAAATTTTGGTTTTAATATTTTTGTTCAATTAATTTAGGTGTCTTATTGTCTAAATAGTTTATCGGAAAGTATTAAGTATTTTCCAACTAATAATGTAAAATAAGTGATATATATATATATATATATATATATATATATAGCTTAAATGAAATAGAAAATAAGATAACTAGTTAGAAAGACAAACAAATGATTTAAGGAAAAAAAAAGACAGACATGTGATACAAATGAAATTAGTAATAAGCTGTTTTTTAATTTTGTTATCTATCCTATACTAAAAGCCCGATATAGAGTGATTTCAGAGTGTCCACGTCGACAAATTTATTCGGCCAATCAAAACATTTCAATAATACAAGTAGGATCTCCTAAGCTGTTGCTTTTGTATGGGCTTCAATGTGGTTTTACTGGGCTTCGCCTGTTTCAATCTACCGGTACAATTAGGAAAAAAAAAAACCCTGAGACGGATAACACGATGCTCTCTCCTCTATCTCTTCGTCTTCACCGTTACCTCTCTATCGTTTCAGTTCTCGATCCTCATCTCCACAATCAATACTCCATTACATCTCGATCCATCAATCTCTTCTTTATGATTTCGATTCCGTTTACTCTTTCCCTGCTACTTTATATACTGATTTTCTCTCCAGAGTGCAAACCAAACCCTAAAACTTCTCTAACCTCAATTCGCGATGAAACCGAATGGAAAATCCCCTATCACCTCCGATTATGATGAAAAGGTGATGTTCTTTCGAGATGTCTCACCGGGTCCCCACGAAACCCAACTGCGTTTCCGCTTGATTCATTTCTGGGAGGCTTGGAACCCTCTAAAGAAGACGCTTATTGGCCTTGAGATGCTTCTAATCGACGAACAGGTACTTGATTTCACCAAACATATTTATTTAGATTCGTTGTTATTTAGATCGTTATTTAGATTTCGCTTATATTTAGTAAAATAGGAAGAAAACTAAACGTTGAAATGTGAAATCTTTAATTTTATTTATGTATCTATTAAATTAAAAACAACAATTTGTTTGTTAGTGTATTTTCTCGCATGGCACTGTTATCCAAGGCTTCATTTCGCCAGGACGTATTGAGAAATATTTGCCTAAAATGAAGCCTGGATCGGTTTACAGACTAAACAATTTCTATGGATCAAGCAACAAATCGGTGTATCGGGGTTTCTGATCATGCCGTGACGGTGTCGCTCTCATGAAACTCTGAACTGTCTAACTGTCCGTTCTTGAAGACAGTCCCACCCCTTTTGATGAAGACAGATTCTGATTTCATTCCTTTGAGGATTTTCAAGCTAACTGCGATCGCAAAGGAGACCTCTACGGTAATCTCTATTATCCCCCACACCATCTCTTTGTTGCAGTGCTTGATGTGGTATTTGTATTTCTTGCTGCTCAGACATATAAATCTCGAATTTTTCTTAAAATGTGTGTTAGATTTGTGAGAAGCATTCTCTGAAACCGTTGTCTTTGTCAGTCTTTGAAATCACTCTTTCAGAATAGAACGTGACAAATTAAATTCTCTAATTCTGTTTGTAACATTAGGAAGCACATTTTACTACACTCGGGTCTTGAATTGTTTTTTTTTTTT
>NC_027748.1:35072478-35080524 GCF_000695525.1 Brassica oleracea var. oleracea | reverse complement strand
TAGATGTTGTTGGACACATGAAGCTGGTTAATGGACAGAGTATCACTTAGACCCCAGTCCTTGACGAAGTGGAGATAGCAAGGGCGAGGCATGTCCTGGTTCATGTGCAGTCACACGAGTATGTTTTTCTTATTTCTTATACACTCCTTCTCTCCACTTCTATTAATCATTCAGTGACGTTATTTTGCAGTGGACCTGTGATGAAGCTCTACCTTTGGGACCAGGCTGCAAGAGACTTCTGTAAAAAATTCAAATCATACGAAAATACCCCCACCGTGTTATTGGTCACGACCGTTAACACTAAGAGTCTCGGAGGTTGCGCTTTCTATCTTTAGTAAAGATTTCTTACAGTTACCTATCTACTCTTTGCGTTGTTTAAATGGTTTTTTCTAAATACAACAGGTACTCTTGCCCTGACTTCAATGTCCTCCTCACGTGTTTTTATGGGCTACGACGTCCAACCTACGATCGACTACTTCGACTGGTAAATATTTAAGGATTTTACATGTACTCTTTCGCTACATAACGCAATATCAATGACGTACTTGATCAATGCTTACTGCTCTGTCTCAGGTTGAGCTCTAATCCACAGAGTGCTGAGCAAGTTGATGAAGAAGTGGTTACTAAACGTGAGACACTGACCATAGGAGAAATATTCTCCTACATCAAGCAGGGGGCTACTAAGGTACAACTGGGTCTAAATAATTCTTAGTCATTGATCCAAAGCTTTGAGGCTTATGTAGCTTTAAGGTGCAGGAGGCTTTTTTTGAGTGCACGGCTACGATTGATGATGTAGTCCACGGCTCAACCTGGTATTACATTTCATGCAGTGGCTGCCATACTAAGGCTACGAAAGGCCCAAATTCGTTGATGTGTTCGAAATGTGGGAAAGTCAACATAGCTGGAGTAGCACAATATTTACTCTACACTCTGTACTCAGTAACGCTTTGAATGGTATTTGCTTCTGATTTTTTCATTACAGGTACCGTGCACAGATATCTGTCTATGACAACAGTGAGCAAGCTGTTTTTGTCTGCTTGGTGATGCTGGTTATGAGTTGACTGGGAAGCATGCATCAGAATTGGTCATCAGCTATTTTGAGGTAACTTTCATCATTCAGTACTCTCAAATGTTGCGAACTGACGTTGTTGAACTTGACTGTCAGGCTAATGGAAACCAAGGAGTTACCCAAGAGGTGCCTATGCCGGAAGCTTTAATCAGCACCATCGGTCAAAAACATAACTTTTGTGTGAAAGTTACAAAGCACAACTTAGAAGGGAAGTCTCGATCTTTAACTGTGACCAAGATTCTCCCTCTGGACACTCCAGCAGCAACAGAATCTTCGGAGGAAACATTTGAGACTGGAGCCAACGTGTGTGAAGCTTCCAAAGTCAATGTAGATTCGGCAGAGGAGATAAAGAGAACTTGTGGCATTGATGAGATGGGGAACGCTAAACGCCTTAAGGGTGGGAATTAGAGATTCCGTGTGGCGTCTCATAGCTTGCAAGGGATTGCTTTTAAAGTGTTTCTTTCCAATTTATTATTGACTCATAATTTCTTTCGGTTTTTTCAAAGTTTTTAATCTACTCTGAACGCTTATTCTGCTTCTTAAGGATTACTTTGTTTCTTTAATTGTTTTGAAATCTACACTTATAAGAAACAGGTCAATCATTTCTGTGTGTCAACATTTATCATTTTCATACGTGGACGTGATCCTTAATGCATGAGTGCGAGGGAAGTTACTCACCACCACTTCCAAAAACACAAAAAAAAATTGCTGATATAATATTTCAGCAATCAACTTTCATTAAGCAACATAATTACTCCAGCTTTCATGAACGTGTTCAACGCCAAAATTTAGGACCAATATATCAAGTGAAAATCAATTAAGTAAATGATATTTCCTTCCAATAACGTAAGAAAATATTCGCATATCTTAGGCCCTGATTTCTTTCCGCATACACTCTTACACATTTAAATCATTCTTAGAAAATTTACACTGTCATTCCATAAACCTATAGATTCTTCCAGCCGCCTCAAACGCAGAGTAAAGGTTTCCTCTGCTTCACGTCTCAGGTTCGTCTTCTCCGTTGTTTGTGTGCTTCACCTCTCAGGTTCGTCTTCTCGGTTGTTTGTGTACAGTTTTATTCCGTCAAATTTCTAAAACGTTTCTACTTCCCAATTTCAGAACCGATACTGAAATCACCATTGAAAGTGTCTACCAAGCTTTAATCAACGCTAAACTACAACCAACTGACAATCGGTTTGATTCTAAGGATCAAAATACAAAAGGAATGGAGAACCCACCTCCTCCACCCCCTTCGCAAACTGCAGGTAAAACAAATCCTTACTTACGTATTATCCTATAGAAATATTTAATATGTTGTTGTTTTGAGTGATTCTTTAGAAATTTGATAACTCAAACATTAATTTAGCACCAACAATGTTTTATGCTTTGGTAGTTGACTCAATATTTTTTTTTTATAGTTGGTTATCCACCTAAGAAAAGCAATCTCAAAATTTTACTCTCATCAGAAAATAATATTTATATATGCAATTTGCTAATTTATTCACTAAAATTTCTTTGAATATTGTTATCTTAGCATTTGATTCAATAATTTATATATATCATTTTTTGAATTTCTCGGTTTTATTTACACTATTAGAATAATTTGACAGACAATATAGTCACCTCTTGAGTGATAGGAAAATATATTGTGCCCGCTCCATTAATCTGTGAGAAAATCTATATAACATCAATAAGAGAATTCGTAAAAGATATTAATATCTTGAATTTAGCAGTTAATTACATGACAACATCTTATTTTCACACACTTTTCCAATATTCAATTGTTGCTGGTTCATAAGGTCCTAAGATTTTTAAAGCTTTCAAATGTAGGTTTTGATAATAAATGAACTAAACTAAACAAAATCTAATTGTCATGCTATTATATATGTTGTCCGTAAGTTAATATTGAGATATGGCACTGTACGTAATTATTATAGTGGGAAATATATTTACCTTATTACAATTCATAGTTTCTTATAGTAGCTTCCCTTGAAAAGTCACTTCACGTGGGTAATGATACCACAACTAATGCTACATATATTTTGATGTATATATATTATTAGTCAATTTAAACATAGGTCAATTATTTATAGTTTCCTTACAAATTTCCGATAATGTTAAACCTTAAAGTAAACTAACATCACCATCCCTATTAAGCCCATTACACCTAAACCCAATATATAACTAATACTTAGAAAATTTCCGATGATGCTAAACCCTCAACGAAACTGTAACACGTTAGGAAAAAAGTCAATTTAACAGAAACAAATAACTCTCAAAAATTAACATCCATGAATAAATGATCGTTTAAATCAACATTAAAAGAGAATAAAAGCATCTATTAAAACTCACTATATTTACCACATTTACACAAAGTCTTCAGCCCCCACAAATACCTCAACAATGAGTAATATACCACTTATATCTCATCGGATTTCACATCAAACAATATCTACAAGTGGAAACCCAAAGCGAACCCTCCAGATCTACATCCTCAGACCTAACACAACACAATCCGTGATTGATTTTCAATTTCTATCAATGATCGACAGCCAAGGTAATTTTAGTGACACCATATCTGAAATCATGGAAAATATGTTAACATATCACGACATTCACCACCCCAATTCAACATACCTTATTGAAGAAACCAAACAATACGTGATGAATGAAGCTAGAGCCAACATCAATACCTTCGCTAATGATCTTCAAGTTACTCTTACTATCAAAGATTACAACCCAAATACAACATCAAGACTAGACGTTGATCTGATCATTGCTGATTTAGAGGATACTAATAGGCCTCCAACTACGGAAGAGGAAAACGATAATGTATTGTATGCTTCGGAAATTACAACCAACACAACAATTTTTGCACCCTTACTTGCGGCCATAGTTTCCATTTCACATGCATTGACCAGTGGCTTCGCAGAAACATAAGTTGTCCGATATGTAGAGAAAGTAATCTATGATGCCAAACTTCTCTGAAAAAATAAAAAAAGTTTACTGAGGCCAAACTTGGTGGCGTTTATCTATTTAAACTAAAATACAATATTTAATAAAGATGATGCTTTTTTAACTTTTTCCTATTGTTAACATATACTTTCAAAACTAAACATTAATCTAATATCATGTATTCAACATTTTTATGTTATACGAAGACTGGGAGAGATCTCTCCTAATATACGAAGACGGGGAGAGATCCAAAGAGAGGATATATAATATACAATTATTTATCTGTGGTCCCTACTTTCTTAAATAATCTTCTTCCTCCCATCTTAAGCAATTGCACAAGCATTATATAACATATTTGGTAATAATCTTCTACTTTAACGTTTTCCTTTGGTAAGAAATCGAAGTTCAGTCAAACCCCCACGTGGTCACGCTTTTGTCGGTCGGACGAGTTCACATGGTGTAGTCTTGCTTCAAGCACATACTAACCTTTATATATATATATATCTGTACCATCTTTTATACTTACGTTTTTAAATTAAAACTAAGCGTTACTATATTTGAAATCTCATATCTCATTAACATTAATTTAGATTGACTGTATGCAAATACCTTTGAGGATTTCCAAGCTAGCTGCGATCGCAAAGGAGACCTCTACGGTAATCTCACTTATCCCCCACACTAACTCTTAGTTGCAGTGCTTGATGATTAGAGATATATTTGTCTTTCTTGCTGCTCGGATATAAATCTCGAATTTTGCTTAAAATGCGTTTTAGGTTTGTGAGAATCATTCTGTGAAATCGTTGGCTTTGTCAGTTTCCGAGCTAAAAACGTACAACGACGTGAAGTACCCTGACTTAAAATCAGTTTGCCACGCACGAGGCTATTTGGAAAATGATGTTGAATGGCTTGAGAGTATGTCAGAGGGTGCTCGAACGCCCATACCAAAAAAATATTTAATTTTATTGAAATAAGTAAATTGTAAACAATAAAAAATATCAAAATAAGAAAACAAAATTAATTGAAAAATACATCTAAAGCATTAATAAAACTTATAAGAACAATAAATCAGCGACATATAGTTATTAAGTCATATAATATCTATTTTCAATATTATTAGCGTTTGCACTCTAATAATTTTAAATTCACTTTATAAATTATATTTTGTAAAACTTGATAGATATGTATTATATATATATATATTCATATAGTAATATAATAGATTAAATTAAACAAAAAATATATATAAAAAATTCCGGCGTAGCCCGGAAAAACCACTAGTAATATTAAATAGGACTCACAAGAGAATCTAAAGTAAAAGGAATAAATAAGGGAAAATAGGTAAAAATAGAAGTTGATAATAGGGGACATCGAACCTTGCTCCAAAATCAATCGGGGGCACTATAAGCAACTGAGGTACTGAACTTAAAGCATCTTTATCCAAGGATACTAGAGGGGTTCCGCGTAGAACCCATTTTTTTTTAAGAAACCAATTACCAAAACTACCAAATAGTAGTCGGTCCTTAAGGGTTTCTTACACTATTTGCGGACCCTACTGACACGTGGTGGCCCGCAATTGGTTCATTTTTAATTTTTTTTCTTTTTTTTCTTTCTAAATTCGAAAAAGTAAAAAAAAAAAATATATTGAGAAACCCCAAATGGAGTTTCTGGGATAATGATGCTCTTATATTTTCAAAAAATGACGCATAATATTTTTAAAATTGGTAGGGGGCACGTGACTCCGTACCTATTAATGTGCATCCGCCCCTGGGCACACTTAAAACAACTGAGATATTTGACCAAAGAGCACGAACGTTAAACACAAAATTTATATAATCAGTCGGGAACGTACGTCCGCCCCTGGTTACGCGAATCATTCTGACAAATTTTATGCTGCATGTACGTTTAAGTATGACATTTTTTTCGATATGGGAAATAGTATTCATCTGAAAATCTCTTTTAACGCACTACAAGATATTCATTTTTTGGTAATGGGGTTACTACAAGATTATATGCAAAATCTATAACTTGTCATTAGGCAACGGGGCGGATGCAAAACAAAATATTACCCCTGATGCACCAAGTACTACAGTACTACAGAGATAAATATGTATCTCATGACTTTTCATCAACCGCTCGTTAAATTAATCAAAACAAAATAGGTTTAAAAAGCAAAGTTAAAGCCCCTTTCTAGTTAGAAAATATGTATAATTCACTTTGATGAGTACTTGTTTAGTAAGTGGCATATGCAATGGACCAATGGATTAAGTTTCTCAGTCAAAGTCGATGAAGCTTGTAGCTTGTCATTGCCGTAAATGAATTATCGTATCAGATATAAATTTTCATATAGAGTCAACGAAAACATTGATTAAAAGCAAGTAAACATGGCATTAGAGATTAAGGTTAGGGAAGATGATGTTATATAACTGGCTCTAGTCAAGTTCTGTCTTTAATTTTTAGCTTAAGGTGTTATTAAGCTCTATGGATTGAAAATGTCGTAAATTTTTATTGCTTATAACAAACTTGTAACAAATTATGTAGCTTTTTATGGTTTCATCAAACTTGTAACGAATTTTAATGCATCAAAATAGTTCAAAAAAGGTTAGGGAAGATTACCACGACGCAAAAGTCAACGAAATTCAGACGATAACGTTTGTGGAGTAGAGGCGAGATAGGGAAATAAAGTAGTTAGAGCATCTCCAATGTACACATCTATATTTTCCTCTAAAATAGAGATCTCTATTATAAAGGTGAAAATGCTCTAATGCATGTCTCTATAATAGAGTTTCTCTATTTATAGGGGAAACTATAGAGGAAAATATGGAGATATGATATTTCTACCTCTAAATATAGAGGCAAAAAGTAATTTTTCTCTATAGTTTCCTCTAAAATAGATGAACTCTATTATAGAGGCATACATTGGAACATTTCCACCTCTATAATAGAGTTTCTCTATTTTAAGGGAAAAATATAGAGATAGAAATAGGGGTGGGTTGGAGATGTTCTTAACATCTGTTACATTTATTCTTTTCTTTTGGCCAAAACGAATAGATTCATTATATAAAACTTGATAATTCATAAAAGGGTTCCAATATATGCAAAAAGTTTACCTTTTAGATCTGGAATAATCACTTTTTTGTAATCTTCGAAAATCATTGCACTGATCGAAAACAATTTTGTATCTATTATATACATATCCTACAAAGAGCATAGAGATATGAAATGAAAAGAACAGTTATGTAACGGCCCGGTTCCTAGCCCAAAAATTGCTTAAAGAGAGCCCGTTAAGACTGCAGCCTATTAGGATAAATGATCTAGGGTTCCCTCATTTTTCTATAAATGAAGCTGCCTACTCTCATTTTTCTCTCATTCTGAAACTGGAGCGAAGCTCTGCAGAGATTTAGAGAGACTAGGAAACCCTAGCCGTCAAGCTTCTCTTTTCCTTTTCTCTCTTCTTCTCTCACGCCTCTCTCTCTCTCTCTCTCTCCCTCTCCTTTCTCTTTCCGTTGGATCTCTTCCTCTCTCCTCGCTGCGAGTCCCCCGAGAGCAAGCCGAGCCGCCGGTAGTGGTGGTGGTGGTTGTCCAAGTGGTGGTGGGGTGATCGTCCGAGTGTGGTGATGGTGGTGGTTGTGTGGTGTTGTGGTGGTGACCAGATCTCGTCTCTCTCTTGTATACTTGTTCCAGATCTGTTCAGATCTCATCCCCTTTGTCTCTTGTTCCAGATCCAGATCTAGGCTAAGGTGGAGTGTCTTGAACCCAACTTTCTTTCATGATTCTGTATACTCCTTTATGTTGGAGTTAGGATTGAGTAGTCCATGTTTGAGAGCTAGGTTGATAGAACATGTTTACTGATTAGGATGATAGATGAGTGGATCATGATGCATAAGGACCCTCACACTGTTAACGGGACTTAATGAACTGATTTATGTTGTTGTGATGTTGATTGGTTGATGGGTGATGCTTGTATGATTGGATGTGTAGTCTCATGTGTTGTTTGTGATTAAAGCTAGGATGCTAGAAAGAAG
>NC_027748.1:35070939-35071956 GCF_000695525.1 Brassica oleracea var. oleracea | reverse complement strand
TACAATGAGTGAGATCATTGTACTGATTGATCGCTAGGTTGTTAGAAATGTATAGAATTGAATGTGTGGAAATAAATGATGATGATATGAAATGTTTGGATGCATCAACTGATTGTAGTGGCTAGTCAGCTCTAGTTCCCGCATAGAGTAGTATAGAGTGTCATGCGGCAGGCTGGTCTAGAGTCACTTCACTGAGTAACTTGTTGCTCATCCCTCCCTTTCCATTTCCCTGTGCGCAGGACTGTAAGTACAAGTATATGGATGTGGGTGTGACGGTATTTCAAAGAAGGTTATGCGTCCGTCGACTCTTGGGACCAGTAACGGGACACGTATGGTTGTCTAAATGAGTAGACACGTGTCCATAACGCCATTTCGATAACCCCGGTCGGACGCCGGGAGATCGGGCCGTTACAGATTATGTCGAAAGCTTTCGAGTACATAATCAACAATCAAGGAAAAAAAAAAAACTTGTTTTCATTAAAAGAAAAGAGTTTGTGAAAGTTTTGATTCTCCTAAAAGTTCTGAAAACGATTTCAAAACCACCCACTATATCTATAAGTCTATTAAGGTTTTGATCAGATCCATTTTACTTGCAGAATTTCTTTCTGAGCTTAATTCATTTATTGGTCTTAAAAAAATCCCGAGCAATGTTGTTCTCGCCTTGTGTGCCTCCCTTGTATGATGTGTGACTGTGTGAGTTCCTTTTGGGATCGGGTGTTAAGTTCGGGAGTCTGGAGACTTGGAATTCGGGGACGAATTCCGATTAACAGGGGATAATTGTAGCGGCCCGGTTCCTAGCCTAAAAATTTCTTAAGGAGAGCCCGTTAAGATTGCAGCCCATTAGGGTAAATGACCTAGGGTTCCCTCCTTTTTCTATAAATGAAGCTGCCTCCTCTCATTTTCCTCTCATTCTGAAACTGGAGCGAAGCTCTGCAGAGATTTAGAGAGACTAGGAAACCCTAGCCGTCAAGCTTCTCTTTTCCTTTTCTCTCTTCTTCTCTCACGCCTCTCTCTCTC
>NC_027748.1:35068979-35069605 GCF_000695525.1 Brassica oleracea var. oleracea | reverse complement strand
GATTTAGTCACTTGCTTGAGACTAAGTCAATTTTTTTTTATTATGTTATTTCTTCTCCTTCTTCTTCTCCCTTTGCATTTCAGGTGTATGATCACAAGAAGCAGAGGTGCATCCAACTTGGTTCCCACTGTTGAAGAGATTGCTACACTTGAGAAGGAGATAGCAAGACAGAGAAGAGAAGTAGAGCACCAGGCACACTTGCAAAGGTTGGAGTTTGATATGGAGAATCTGCCTCAAGATGGTGATGCCCTAGGGGGCAATGGTCCAAGAGCTGATCATCTTAGATCACAGCGGCAGCCACAACATCCACTGCGCCAAGCTCGTGCTATTGGAGCCTATGATCAACCTCACATTAATGGTCATAGGTTAGGAATCAGAGCACCAGCTGTGGAGAACAACAACTTTGAGATCAAGTTAGGGCTGCTTAACACCATAGAGGACAACAAGTATCATGGCCTTGCTGCTGAATATTGTGGCTTGTCCAAGACCAATGGTGTTTCTGAAGATGCATTCAAGTTGAAGTTGTTCCCTTTTTCTTTGGGAGACAAAGCACATCAATGGGAGAAGGCTCTTCCAAGTGACTCTATCACAACTTGGAATGAGTGCAAGAGGGCATTCCTAGAGAA
>NC_027748.1:35067280-35068869 GCF_000695525.1 Brassica oleracea var. oleracea | reverse complement strand
GATTTAGTGAAGCATGGGAGAGGTTCAAGGGCTATTGGTCTCAATGCCCACATCATGGCTTCACCAAAGAGAGTTTGTTTAGCATCTTCAATAGAGGAGCTCTACCACAGTGCATGCTTGATACTGCCAGCAATGGTTTCTTTTTGGGAAGAATTGAGGAAGAGGCAGAGGAACTGGTAGAGAACATGGCCAAGAGTGACTCAGTCTACAGTGAGGAGCATGATAGGGTCAACAGAAGTGATGATCAGCAGACAAAGAAATAGATCAAGTCCTTACAAGACAAGATGGATTTGCTTCTTTCCAACCAAGCTAAACAGGAGCAGATGAACTTTGTGGGTGGTCCTAGTCAAGAGGTTCCTCCTAAGGTCAATGAGGTTGATGGTTTAGAAGGCCAAGAGGAGTTGTGTTTCATCAATACTAATGACACATGGTACAGGAAAGAGCCCAATTTTCAGTACCAAAACAACTATCAGCAAAGGCCTTACTACAACAATCAACAAGGAGGTTACCAAGCCAAGCAGAACTATCCTCAAGCCAACCAATCTCCTCAGACTCAAGGAAGTTCTTCTCAAGCTCAAGCTCCAGATTCAAGTGTGGATTCTATGTTCAAGCAACTCTTAGTATTGCAGGCCAGAAATAAGAAGACCATGATTTATGAGTTCAAGAACATCCATGCAAAGATTGATGGGAACTATTCTGACCTTAACAACAAGTACATGCAACTTGCCTCTCATCTCAAGGCTTTGGAGAGTCAAGTTGCTTCTATGCCTTCATCCTCCAAGCATCCAATAAGGTCTCTACCAGGGAAACCAAAAAATAATCCCAAGGAGTCTTGCAATGTTGTCTTCTCTACTACTTCTCCAGAGATTGAGCTGAGTGATCATGAGAAAGAGGAGGATGAGATTGAAAGACTGGTATTTGGAACTGAGTTTGGGGAAGTTGAGAGATTTGTTGTGGCCACAGCTGAAGCACAGATTGTGAAGGACGCTGCCAGGAAGGTTGAAGCAACGAATCTGCAAAGAGCTGAGCACAAGGCTGAGAATCAAGTTGAGAAGAGAGCTGATAACAACCTGAAAGAGGTTAAGCTAGAGGAAGCCACTGAGGTTGAGTTATCACCCCAGGATAAGCTCCCTTCCGCCCCCCACCAAAGAGTTCCCACCAAAGCTCAGAAGAAGGTGCTCTCCAAGTTCAGGAAAGATCTTAGTGATGTTGGGGTCATGCTTCCAGAGATCTCGGGTATGCGTGAAGCTCATGTCCAGATGATGCTCATCAAGGAAATTCTAGACCACCAAGCTGAAGTGGTCGAGCTTTTGGACATCTCCATTCTGAAGATTGATCCACCAATCCCTCCAAAATCCCTCCCTATGCTTGAGTTTCAAGGGATGTTCACCTTGCCTTGCTACCTTGGTAAGCTCACTTTTGATGATGCTCTTGTTGATTCTGGTGCAAGTGTGAATGTGATCTCAATGGAGATGATGAAGAGTCTAGGGATTGAGAGCATGGAGCCAAACACATCTTCCCTACAGTTTGGAGATTCTTCTTCTACAACCCCTATTGGTCTCATCAAGGACTTCCCTTTGAAGATTGGA
>NC_027748.1:35065065-35067164 GCF_000695525.1 Brassica oleracea var. oleracea | reverse complement strand
GGAGCTTGCATAGACTTTGCCAACAAGAAGGTCACACTCCTAAATGTAAACAAAGCTGTCTCCTATCCACTACAATCCCCAAAGATGAAAGCTGAGTATTGTGGAACAATCACTTGTGGAGCATCCTCCATTGAGAAGACCAAGGCTGAAGGGGTTGGTATTGAGAAAGAAGGTCTTGCTGGAAAGTCCTCTAAAGAGCTGTGTGATGAGCACTTGGAAAGTGCTAATAGGGAGGAGGTGAGTAGAGCGACAAAGGCTGCTCATGACGAGAAGAAGATTGTGAAAGAACCTCATCCTCCACCTCTTGATAAGACTCTTCACACGCTCACTCTCCACCCAATGAAGCTTAAGGATGGGGCCATTGAGAACAAAATCAAGTGAAAGGGAAGGTTTAAGCCATTTTCAAGTGCAAGGGCCATCATCACTCCTCAGCTCCAGAATGATCCAATCAAGCTTCAAGAGCTCCTCTCTTATATCCTCACCATCACTCTTGAAAGCGGAAAAGATCCTCCTCCTCCACTCTCCGCTTGAGGTACCACTCAAACCTTTCCATTGTATATACTATATACCAGTTTATCTTTGCATATTGCTTTTCTTTGGGCATCTCTCCCTTACTCACACAGAGACTGTGTGATTTAAGTATGAGGGAGGTACCAAGTATTTGATCATGTTTGCTTTGATGAATTTGAGTCTCATGCATTGTGAATACATATATGCATTGAAAAACCAAAAAAAAAATTGAAATTTTTGAATCATGTAGTTGCATCACTTGCATTCTTAGGATTGAGTCTAGAGCATATATGATGCATTCACTTGCATATGGAGCAGCTGATTGATATTGCCTTGTATAGAACACTGGTTTTCACTGAATTTGACACCTTAGTTAAATATATCAAGTAGCTTAAGCATCTTTTGAAAGGCTTGCATGTTTCGAGCCTTGAAAACTCTTCTTGAAACTTGTTTGCTTGCTTGATATTGACATTGTTCTTAAGATCAGCTCCAATCTGAACTTGGCTTGAATGAACTTAATCTCTCTTGCATATGGGCATTTGCATACTTGATCATGGGNNNNGGTCTCATACACATTTGGGTTATCTTTCCCCATTGTACCACTCTTTGTTAACCCAAATGGCACTTCCTTACCCTTGAACCCTGGCCATTCTTTGAAGCATACATTGAATTGCATGAGTGCGACCTCTTTTGATAGCTTGTCATGTGCAAAATCTTGAAAGTATTGGAGGCGACATAGATTTATTCTCATCTCTTGCTAGCATAATGAGGTAGCATTTGGGGATGGTGAGAGGGGTTTATGTGTTTTAAATGTCAATATCTTGGGTTTGGGGAGTGAGAAAGATGAGAGAGATGAGCAAAAAGGGTATCAATAGTAAAGGAAACTCTAGGGACAAAAAGAAAGTATGAAGCTCTAGATTATGCAACAAAGAACTTTCCCCCTTATAAAATAAAAAATAAAAAAAATAAAAAATAAAAGAGAAAGAAAAGGAAAAGAATCAAAGAAAAATTGGGGAAGGAAATGAAAAAGAATTAGAGCTTATAAAAAGTGAATAAAATTCCCTAATTAGTTGAGTCCAAAGAAAAAGAGAGTTGTCCATTATTTGGCTTTAAGATGGGGATGAAAAGGTTAGAACTTGTAATCACTTAAGAAAATGGTAGAATGATGAGAATGATGAGAATGGATCTATGTATGCATGAATTGCTTTTAATCTTAGATAAATTTTGCATAATGATCAAGCTCCTTGTTCCGAGTGATAACCACCTTTAAATGGAAACATTTGAACTCCTCTCTTCATTCATATTAGACCATGCTTAACTAGCCAAATGATTGAGATCATGTGTCCATTTGTGAGAATTCACCTTGTGTGTGTGTGTGTGAATCAATGTGATGAGGGCTGATTGAAGGAACTTGTTAGTGATGAGTATTGCAACTTGAGTAGAGGCAAAATAGTATGGATAGGCCTAGAGAAGCTAGAGTATAATAAAGAAGATGCTCACGTTATTTGCTATGTTTCTTTTGGATGTTAAGTTGAGTGCTAGGAAGTGTTACTTTTGGCTATGAGTTCCCACCTTCAAACCTCTTTTCC
>NC_027748.1:35063438-35064913 GCF_000695525.1 Brassica oleracea var. oleracea | reverse complement strand
GTGTTGGAGAGAGTTTCATGATGAACTCTGTGCCCCAAGGAGTGTTTTGATTCCCAAAGAATGTAGATGAGTCGTTGAAAGATCCTTGCGGCCAGGCGTAGCGGCAAAGGCTGGTCGCTACAGAAGTTAGAGCTGATTGGAGAGAGTTTCATGATGAACTCTGTGCCTAAAGGAGTGTTTTGATGCCCAAAGAATGTAGATGAGTCGTTGAAGGATCCTAGCGGCCAGGCGTAGCGGCAAAGGCTGGTCGTTACAGAAGATAGAGCTGAAAACCTGAGGCACCCAAGTATCCTAGCGGCCACACGTAGCGGGCTGGAGAGACCGCTAGAATTGAAGCGCCTTCTACAGCGGCCAGACATAGCGATTTCACGAGGTCCCTATGCGTTCAAGTATCCCAGCGGCCACATGTAGCGGGCAAGACAAGTCGCTATAGTCGTAGCAACCTCCGGTAGTGACCTTTTCTAGTCACTACGGAGAAAAATATCTATGTTTTTGTGGGTCAAACAAGGCTTGTTGGGTTGGCCCAGCTCGAGTTTTAGTCTTCTATAAATACTTTTTAGACCAAAATTTGGGAGGATCTTGTTTTTTATCTAATCAAAAGCCACTTTTGGGATAAAGATCTAATCTTGATCATAATTTCTTATCTTTGCTTGATTATCTTGCTCTCTAATCATGTTTAACCTTGAATCATCCATGGTTTTGGGGTTATTCATGTCTATTAGTGAGTAGACTAATCTTGGATTCATGGGCTAGGGTGATTAGAGAAGATCTAGGGGGTTTAGTGTTAGATTTACTTGTTTCCTTGCTTGTTGAGGGTTCTCAATACTATTTTAGTCTTGATCATACAAAAATAGATCTTTAGGCATTTCCTGCCCACAAGGTGTATGATGAAATGCCTGAACCAACTCTTCAATGCTTTTAGCTTGCTTTACCTAAGAGATTAGTTCCTAAAGGGTTCCCTCCTTTTTCTATAAATGAAGCTGCCTACTCTCATTTTTCTCTCATTCTGAAACTGGAGCGAAGCTCTGCAGAGATTTAGAGAGACTAGGAAACCCTACAAAGAGCATAAAAGGGTTCCAATATATGCAAAAAGCTCACCTTTTAGATCTGGAATAATCATTTTTTTGTAATCTTCGGAAATCATTGCATTGATCGAAAACAATTTTGTATGTGCTATATATATCCTACAAAGAGCATAGAGATATGAAATGAAAATAACAGTTATGTAACAGCCCGGTTCCTAATTTCTTAAGGAGAGCCCGTTAAGACTGCAACCTATTAGGATAAATGACCTAGGGTTCCCTCCTTTTTCTATAAATGAAGCTGCCTCCTCTCATTTTTCTCTCATTCTGAAACTGGAGCGAAGCTCTGCAGAGATTTACAGAGACTAGGAAACCCTAGCCGTCAAGCTTCTCTTTTCCTTTTCTCTCTTCTTCTCTCACGCCTCTCTCTCTCTCTCTCTCTCTCTCTCTCTC
>NC_027748.1:35051126-35062481 GCF_000695525.1 Brassica oleracea var. oleracea | reverse complement strand
ATAAGATTGAGTCGGTCTTGTATGTCGAGTCGGTTAAGTCTATGGTTTGACGTGTGTGACAATGAGTGAGATCATTGTACTGATTGATCGCTAGGTTGTTAGAAATGTATAGAATTGAATGTGTGGAAATAAATGATGATGATATGAAATGTTTGGATGCATCAACTGATTGTAGTGGCTAGTCAGCCCTAGTTCCCGCATAGAGTAGTATAGAGTGTCATGCGGGCAGGCTGGTCTAGAGTCACTTCACTGAGTAACTTGTTGCTCATCCTTCCCTTTCCATTTCCCTGTGCGCAGGACAGTAAGTACAAGTATATGGATGTGGGTGTGACGGTATTTCAAAGAAGGTTATGCGTCCGTCGACTCTTGTGACCAGTAACGGAACATGTATGATTATCTAAATGAGTAGACACGTGTCCATAACACCCTTTCGATAACCCCGGTCGAACGCCGGGGGATCGGACCGTTACAAGTTATCTAAACAACATAGGTCTATCTTTTAACTGTCCACGATAAGCAATTGTAATTCTATTTCTACATATAAAATAAGTTCACTGACCTTATTTGAAATCATCTCCAAGATTAGGAAATTTTACTCGAGAAAACCAACTAAATTTTTTATTTATTAAAAAAGCCAGATTGTGTACATACTTTTTTTAACAGTATAAATAGAATTATGAAGCGACACGGCACATGTAATGAGTACACTGTATAATACAGAGAATTATAAAAGCACAAACACAGCACTATAGAGATACAACTAGGTCCCTTCCTCATAATTATAATAACATTCATACAATAACAGGTATCACGTTTATTTATATTATATTATGTAAAGGGATATACAAGTTATTTAGCAACACTAAATTTGTTGACAAACAAAAAACAACACTAAATGAATGTCCCTACAAAAGCATTTTGTATTTGGAAAAGATATGGACGGAGGCACAACATGTACACGAGGACTCATAGCATTGGCTAGGCACTTTCTGGGTCCCAAACTCCTCATCTCATTTTAAGAGATAGAGAATGAACTTTCCAAAACCAACAACTAAATGCTCTTTAAAATATTTAATTCTTATAGCCCCCACTAACTAAGTAGCACTAAAGTTATATATATACACACCAATTTCAATCACCCAAGGGAATAAACACAGAGCAAAACATCACAAGAGAAACCAAAGCAAAGCTAAAAGAGAATAAATATGTATTCTGAAGTCTTCCAAGAACATTTCATCTCCAGAAAGTTGCTTCAGCAACTACCATTTGATCACAACATGCACCAACAAGAAGCTCATATACCTGACAAGAACAACTTGAGCGGCAACGTTCTCATGGTTCTATCTATCCTTGTCTGCGGTATCATCGGCTCCCTCGGGTTGCATTACGTAATCGGTTGCATATTCAGACGTTCCTCGAGTTTCATGATCGCTGATCCCATCTCTAGCCCGTCCACACCACGTGGCTCAGCAACAGCAAACAAAGGGGTCAAGAAGAAAGCTCTCAAGATGTTCCCGGTAATAAAATACTCACGTGAGATGAACCTCTTAGGGCTCGGTGAGGAGTGTGTCATTTGCTTGTCTGATTTCGTAGCTGGAGAACAGGTACGGCTGCTTCCAAAGTGTAATCACGGCTTCCACGTTCGCTGCATCGACAAGTGGCTTAAGCAGCATGTGACTTGTCCGAAATGCAGACACTCTCTGGTTGAGACATGCCACAAGATCTTAGGGGATGAAGCTGATCAGGTTGTAGCAACACCAGCGGAGAGGATAGATGTCATGATTGCTCCTCTAGAACATGAAGCAAGAGTCAATACTTATAGAGAAAACAGCTAGAGTATGTCAACAAAACAATTAGATTTGAACACAGTTTATGTTCCTAGCCAATAGAATTCCAAAGTCAGACACAATGGAGCTTTTTCTTTTTATTTATTTTTTCTTGAAACCCAAAATGTAAAGAGAGCTTATCTTAAGCTTCCCGTGGCATCATAAGTTCATCAATATTTAAATTATTTACTCCTATGAGATACTCAAATTAAAATCAAAACCATCATCTACCAAGAAATGTTTGATAAATTCTTTTCAAATAATTCTCCTGCATATTCATATCTCAAACATAGAGTAAAACTAAGTAACTACTACTTTTTTCGGTTCCTTCAAGCAGCTTCCTGATAGTGAAGATGACATTGCCATGTGACTGAACTCTACATTTTAAACTCTTTCTTTGTATCATTCAAAAAAAAAAAAAACTACTACTACTACTTTTGAAAGGTCTGAAAGTTATGGTTTCTATGGAGCTCAGGGACGCCAAAGTATTGCACGACGAAGCAGAACAAAGACTACATGATGCCATTTAGGCCTGCGCTAATCAGTTACAAATCCATCTGCATCCACTCATTAACCTTGGTATAGTAACAACATCTATATGCCCCAAAACCGACCCCATGGTAAGTATACTTGGTAAGACTATATTATGGATTATTGGTCCTAATGATAAAGAAATCAATTCGGTGTGCCTGGAAAGGTATAGAGTAAGGGACCCAACCCGTAATAAGGTCAAGGAAACCCACCTAAGTCACTACGGGAGTGGGTAATATAGTCAAACCTTAAAGCTACTTTGAGGAATACTTAATTATAGTCTTGTAATATACTCCTCTGGATTTAAATATAAGATGTTTAAGGTTTTACACACATATTAAGAAACAATAAATACAATATTTTAGTTGTTACTTTTTGATTATATCAATAAAGTTTCACCACTCATAATTTTACTTTTTAATTTATGTTTAAATTTTAAAAATAAATGCATTAATTATATCTCAAAACATCATACATTTGTATACAAGATAAAAATATAGAACATCTTACATTCATATCCGGAGGGAGTATCAGTCAAGAGGCAACGCACATCACACGTGGTATGAGACATTAATGGAGTTGAACAAAAAAAAAGAGACATTAATGAAAAGCTTCAGTATCAAACCGTGGTAATTAATACATTAGTTAACAACTTAAGAATTTGGTTTACAGGTAACGTAGGACTTTACAGTGGTCAACACTCGACAGTTGCAGTTAAACTACCCGTTGGACTAAGATTGTACAACTACAAAAACAACCGAGGCTGGCTAGAAAGCAACCAATCATTATCAACCTTTTATTAATGAGAAAATGGTTCCTGGTGCACTCACTGTATATAGTGTTCAATTAAGCCCTTGTTCCTTTGGTGGGAGGGGACGAACCATCTATTATTACCCTAAAAAGCCAAACCTGTGTAGGGGCAGGAGTACAAGGCACATGGTTTTCATAGACAAACCAGATACCGTATCTGAGATTGCGAGGGATATAAATTTTTTTTTTTTTTTAATTCCTTAATTTGGAAGCCTATCTTCTATACAAAAAAAATTTGGTGGCCAATAATAGAACTAAAGATTGAAGATCAATAATAGAACTAAAAGAGCAAAAAGCTTTGTATTAGAGAATAGCAAATTCCAGTACAAGAAGATATTTAATTGCCGCGCTCACATAACAAGTTTAGATCTCTTCAAACACATTCGATGAGGCCAAGCCAATTCAAAATCAAATGCACTCTGAAAAATATTCTTAAAATTGGTGTCCCAAGGATACTGGATACCTCCAATTACCACCCTATCACATCATCAGCTGATCCACTTAAGTTACATTTCTCTCAAGCCATTTGGAGAGATGCAGTAAACTGATACAGCATTAAATCATGCTCTAAACTTTAATCTACTGACATTTTACTCCTTCACTTAATCACGTAGTAGGAAGAATACCAAATAAAGAATGTCAACCAAAGAACGCACGAGTATCACATGGTATTCCAAGCAACATAAAGCAACAAAGGCAAAGTTAATCACTTTCCGGAAGGGATAAGAAAACAGTCCACTATCTGTTATATGGAACCTCGTGGCACATACAAAAGAAAAGACAAATCATTTTCAGATAGGCTTACAGTCTTTAAGTAATTTTCAGAGTGATACTGGTGCCAAAAAGATAGATCTCCCCTGCTTTGCAACATCAATATACATAAAATCTACCACTAACTAATGCATCACTTGGAATCAGTGTCCCAAAAACACATAAGAATAGGCATGATTAACCCGGTCTCTTAGCCGGGGTTCTTAACTCATGATTTGACCCTTTTTTTTTTTTTTTTTTTTACACTTTTCGGCTAAGAGACGGCTCTTATATTTCTTATTTAAGAGACGGTTCTTACCTTTTCTTAGTTAAAATCTAAAAAAGTTAAGAACCATCTCTTAGCCGAAACTAAGAATCCCAGTTAAGAGACTGGGGTTAATTATGGTCTAAGTAACAACCAACCAAGAAAAACATAATAACGATGAAAGAATATGAGAGAATTTTGTTAGATCTAATTCAAGATAATGTATAGATGGATGTCACAAGCATAACTTAGTTTACATCAAACATACCAACAAAGAGTTTACCTAAACTCTTGGATCACATAGTCATAGGTTTGATTTCCGTTAGGAGAGATCTGTTATATTAAGGAGAATTAATTTAATATAGTTTGTGCCTCATCGTAGAAGATGTACAAGAATTAGGGTCTAGAACCTCATAGTCATTAAAAAATTGTTTGCATCAAACATTTTTTGGCATAAGATATACTAAAAACCATAATATCTAAGACAGAACAGAGAAAGGTCAGTATACACCCAACAGGTGTATATTTCAATGCTACTTCAAAGATTAGGGAAGCTTCATGGCTGCTCCAGCTAAAGCTCATGGGTCCCTATGAGCAACTCTTGAGGATTTGATTTGCCAAATTTACTGCCACATGGGTCTACAATTGCAGTAAATGGTAAGAAGGGTCCATTCTCAATAAGAAAGCACACTAAGATCATACAAATTCAGTGGATAATCCATATAACTATATAAGGTGCAGACTAATAAATAAAACAGTACACCAAAGGGCCTCTACTAATTCAAAAGTTTTTTGATTAAAACTAATTTACATTATATATCAGAAAGTATATGAAACCTTTACCTTTCCACTATATATATATAGAACCTGCAATGCAACCTAGAAGATCTATCTTTTATCATGTCGACTGCAACTTTTTCTCCCACAATCAAACCAAGTGTGCTCTTCCAAAATATTCTTGGAAACTTTTACTCAAGAAGACTACTACTTCATACATCTTCCCAACCACCTACCATAGCATCGCCCCCATTTGCAGACACTCAAGAAGCTTCACTCTCTTATGCCCACCATATGAGCTTTGATACAAACGTTGTCATGGTCCTATCAGTTCTCTTCTTTGCACTAGTTTGCTCACTTGGACTACATTCCATCATTAGAGTGGTGATGAGGTACTCCAATTTGTTATCATCCGAAGCTAGTAACGAGCTCGCAGTTCGCTTGGCCAACACAGGGGTCAAACGAAAAGCCTTGAAGAGTTTCCAGACGTTAAGTTACTCTACAGAGCTTAAGCTGCCTGGCCTAGGTACAGAGTGTGCCATATGTCTCTCGGAGTTTGTATCCGGGGAGCGAGTCAAGCTTCTGCCAAAGTGCCACCATGGATTCCATGTCCGGTGTATAGACAAATGGCTAAGTTCACACTCTTCCTGTCCCACATGCAGGCACTGCCTCATTCAGACTTGCCAAAAGATAGCTGGCTGCAGTGAGGCGTCCTCATCACGTAATCAACCACCAAATGGCATCATTAGCGTGGATATAGCACCATTAGGACCAGAAAGATTGATACTCGGTTTCTAAATACAGTCCAAGTAGACTTGGGTGCAGTTATGTTGTAAAACTTGATATATAAAATCAGGGTTTATATGTAGTTTCATATATATTCAAGATAGCGTTCTCATTTCCACTGTACAGTTTTAAAGATTATGTATGACATGTTGCTTTGTTCACTCATGAACGTCTGAAAGTAGTGTACATTTGACAAAAGTAGAAAAATTTAGAGTCACGTGAGTGAATGAAATCAGAAACAACTCAAGCTCCAAAGATAAGGAAGCTAAGAAGGCAAAACACTTAAGTGAGGGTATAAAATCAACTCAGAGAAATCCTTAATCATGTAATGCCACTAACTTGTTTGTTTAATAGTGATTACCATATTGATTAATAACATAACAAGCTATGTAAATTAAAATAATTTCGAACTAAAGAACAAGAAGGAGACCTTTCTTGTTTGGTTATCAAACTTGTATTAAAGTGAGTAGGCATCGGATAATATAAAAACGTGACCAAAATAAGCAACAAGGAATACTAAAAAGACCCTACAAGAGAAAAGATGCTTTAATATAATCCACCCAAATGAGAACAAGTCCAAGATTGAGAAAGATATATAGGTGACACACCTAGAACAAACGGCTTAAAGAAGAATGGAATCTGAGCAAGAAAACCACCATAGAGTCAAATCAGAAGATAGAAAGTAAAAATGGTACGATGAATTAACAACCAGTGTTGGTGCTGTCAAATATCAAAATTGAGGTTACATAATCTATAGACATTAAGTGCCAAAAAATTCAATCATTCAAGACTGAAAAGCCACTGAGTATCAAATGTAACAGTACCAACAAAACTGGTGTGGCTTATACTGGTACTGCACCTAAAGAGACAATCTTGGAGTATTCGAGAGAGACAAGCAATTAGTTGAGTAAACTTGACAAACTGCTTCAAACTATGGTCCAAAGGCCCATGGTTTTCAGTTCCAACTAAATATAGACATGGACATCTGGAATTCAAAAAGAAATAGCAAACCAATTATACATGAATGCTTGTGCTAGTTGTGCATTAGGTAAAAACCAAAGATTGTATAGTCAGGTCTTTTTTTGAACCTATTAATAAAGCCTAACATACCAAAGTTTACTAAACAGTATAATCATCATTTGTTGCTTGAAAAACAATAATTTAGTTCTACTTCTACATAATTCCTTGAGTTGATCTTCCACGATCATAGCCCGTAAGCGTCCGGTGTACGGTGTACCGGATATTTGAATGGTTCGCGTCAACTGAATGACCATAAACAAGTAATGGTTAGGTCTTCATCTATTATTGTCATGTTTTGTTGATAATAATTCACATTTCTTTCCAACAAGAATTCAATAACTTTAATAATTGAACGACGTCATTCATTTTGTAAAAGTACATAAAAAAACTTTGAGCTTTATTTCCCATTTTATGTTCCATCATGTATTTAACCTCCTCTATATGAAGATGACTTGATCTCTTATAAAGCAATAAATGGTAGTCGTTAAAATTCGGTTCATCTACTTAACTATGGCATTATTTCTTGTTTATTTTTACGCAACTATTTTCAATTAAAATTAAACCGCTAAATTACCGGTGATCTCGTGTTAAGGATATCTGAATATAGTCGGATTCGAATTCAGCTCGCTTAGCGACGCTGGAACGCTGTGCTACCATCCGACCACTAGCACGTGGTTAATTATTTTCAACTATTTAATTTAGTTATCTTAACAATGAAATCATAACTGCGTTATTTGTAAGTTGTTGAATAAGTTGGTTAAAAATATTTAAAATAAAAATTAGCAAAACGAATTTCATATTACATTATTGTAGGGATAGATGCTTCATATGCTTGTATCATTTTCTTTGTTGTACGAATTTATACTACTGCTTTGTACGAATTTATACTACTGCTTATACAGATTTAAATATAAAGTATACTATCGATGGAAACAATATATTATTAGATACATATATCTGGAACTTTTTTTTTTTGAAAAAGCATAAATCTGGAACTTCGTGGTTGAAAAAAATGAAGTATTAATATAGTATCCATTTCATTTTATTGTTACATGTAAGCTTAAAGCCTTAAACCACATGAATTTAGAGGTAACTAAATTATATTCCAAAAAAAGCAATACAACTTTATGGGTGGATTCATGATTGTGGTGTGCCACTACTAGCAAAGTTGAGAGGGATCGAAAAAGCTATACATCTCTAGGATCAAGCAACCCATTAATTACATTCTAAATCCAGAGAAAAACTAACCTTAATTGACTTTTCTCCAACAAAAGAACATGAATGTGGCCTGCTATATATATGTGACTTTTATATATTGAGATTTATTTATTTATTTTGACAGCATATAGGTGACTTTTATATTATGCTAAAAACATGAACATGGTCTGCCTCATCATATAATAAATAGTGAGAATCAAATGTAATCATAATAGCAGCAATGAAAATCACAAGTAGTTTCGTAATGATGGACACAACGTTTTCGTACGTGCCAGCTTAACCTTCCCACATTCTTTTTCCAACTTTCCCTCTCTCTCTCTGGCCTGATTCGATTGTACTCAGCATGTGCGATTCACGTGGATCACATAAAGTTGACTTTTTGGTTAAAACCCACTTAAGGGTTCTTAGAGCATCTTTATCGCTGTTGTTTCACACGGTCTCTAGATGTAAAAGTGAATTAAAATAAATCAAAAATATGTAATAAGTGAAAACACGTCTCTTAAATTGGAACAATAAGAAACGTATGTTAAAGGACACGTGTTGTTTCCTTCTTCCTCTTTTGATTCTCCTCCTTTCGATCATGGCTACTGATAAATCCTCCTCCTTGCTTCTCTTCCGGTGCCGGACTACTCTCGACTCAAACTCTGTCTTCTCTCTGCGAACCTCTGTTACCAAAAGCAAGGGAAAATTCTATTGTCTTTTCTCCGGCGGCAACCAGAAAGAGGTATGGTTTACTTACTTACTTTCTAGCTTCCCTTTGATTGTCTTTGTGTAAATCAAAATGAGTTTCAAAGGAATCTCCGAAAGAGTTAAGGTTGGAAGTAATCGAACTTGTGGGTGTTCTTGTAGTTTTGAATAGGATTGAAAGTTTGATGCTTCAAGGAGTAAGCTTTTCAATTATGGATTTGAATAGGATTAAAAGTCCTCTCCTTTATCGTGTCTCCATTTGTTTTTTTCGATCTCCTTGGGCTGTGTAATGTTGTAAACGTTAATGGGTTTTTGATTTGGAAAAGGAAAGTTTCAAACTATATGGACAAAATGATGAGACTTTTGTTAAATGAAATGCATGTATTCATGAAAGATTGATTGAATTGGTCCTGGGAATCAGTATGTTACAGCTGTTAAGATGATTCTTCAAGTACGTATATCCTTCCTCTATTACTTTTTGGTTCTAAATTGTTTATGAGTCCCACTAGATCGAAGTTTACCTCTAATTTTGCTTCTGGTTCTCTTACTTCAGAACAGCGAGGCAATAGTTTCGATTGATATGCCTGCTGGCCCTTCAGAAGTTCTAGTCATCGCTGATGAACATGCTAGTCCAGTTTACATTGCAGCCGACTTGCTTTCTCAGGTACTCACCGGCAATAAGAAAAAGAAAGCTACAAAACATGTTCAATTTTCACACATCAGGATGAGTTTTTGTCTATTCTTCTTATCATACCTGCTAACTTGTACATTTCTTTCTTTTTGGTTGTGTCTCTGCAGGCTGAGCACCATCCCATACCAACTTTGTTTCTTAAATCTTCCAGGCAATAACTTTCTCAAACCTGTACGCACCCGAACACTTGATCATCAACGTCAAAGACGCTGAGAAATGGGAGGGACTGATCGAGAACGCATGTTCTGTTTTCATAGGGCCGTGGACGCCAGAAAGTGTTGGGGATTACGCTAGCGGCACAAACCACGTTCTCCCAACGTATGGATATGCGAGAATGTACAGTGGCGTCTCTCTAGACTCTTTCTTGAAGTTCATGACTGTGCAGTCCTTGACAGAGGAAGGTCTGAGAAACCTTGGTCCCTATGTGGCGACTATGGCTGAAATAGAAGGTCTAGATGCACACAAGAGAGCCGTTACTCTCAGACTCGAGGATATTGAAGCCAGACAGCCTTCTCAAACAAAGTGAATGAATGCTAGTTTCAGATTCGAAGGAGACAAAATTTGGTTTCTTTAGATTGTTTGATGATATAAATGAAGAGATGTATCACTCTTGTCATAATTTGGATTGGTTTATTTACAAATGACAGAGACTTCAAGTTTAAGTTTTAGTTCAAGAATGATGGAATCGTTTTGTTGATCAGTTTCTTCTTGCTCAAGCTGGCAAAGGGTCTTCGAGAACTGCAGAGTGAAATGAACAGACCAAACAAAACATGTATAAGTTTTAGTTCTTGCAAAATCAAACAAAACCAAACTTTTATTGAGAATGTTTTATAAATTTTTTTAGTTGTGTACATGAGTGAGTAACAAGTAACAACAACAATGATCTCTAAAAACAAACTTGTGTTGAGAATGTTTTATAATTTTTTTTAAGAACCATAATTAAGAGACTTGCAATAAACCACCTAAATGTTCAAATCTCTTTCAAGTCTCTTAAATCACTTTTACACTTTAAAAACTATCAAAAATTAATTAAGAGACCCTTTAAGGGGTTTGGGGATAATGATGCTCTTAGTGAATTTTTAACTCTTAAAACTGAGACAAGAAAATTTGTTAAAAGACACTTAATTGAGTGGTTTAATGGTAGTTTCTTAATAAAAGTTTTTAACAAAAAAAATATTAAATTTTTTTAAAACATAAAATTTTAAACAAAGATTAAATTTATTTATTAAATAAAACAAAGTCAAACATAACATCTTAAACATAGATTTTAAAATAAAAACATAGAAACAAAGATTACTAAAATAAACGATAATAATTTCAAAGAGGCATCAAAGCTCGGTTGTTGTCTTCATCACGTCCAAATTTACGTCATATATGTTCAACCAAATCACCTTTCAGTTGTTGATGTGCTTGTCTATCACAAACTCTTGTTCGAACACCCATCTGATTGGCGATATTTGTAGGGATATCTGTCGAATAGGTGAGATCGACATGTGAACTTCCGCTACCTTCTCTTTGTTGGAAATCCAAAACCTCATATTGAGTGTATTCATCTCGTTCGTCTTCTACTATCATATTATGGAGTATGATACATGCTCTCATAATCTTCCCAATCTTGACTTTATCCCAAGAAAGTGCTGGATTTTTAACAATGGCAAATCGAGCTTGCAAGACTCCAAAAGCACGCTCCACATCTTTTTGGGCATCTTCTTGACGTTGAGCAAATAAAACTGTTTTTGGCCCTTGTGTAATCGGAATAGATTGGATAAAAGTTGCCCATTTCGGATAAATACCATCGGTGAGATAGTAAGTCAAATTATACTCTCTTCCGTTGACTGAGAATTCACTTGCGGAGCTTGACCATTTATTATGTCATCAAAAACATGCGAGCGATCAAGAACATTAATATCATTTAAGGTACCTGGAGGTCTGAAAAACGCATGACATATCCAGAGATCATATGAAGCAACTGCCTCTAAAACGATTGTGGGTTT
>NC_027748.1:35044686-35051100 GCF_000695525.1 Brassica oleracea var. oleracea | reverse complement strand
AATGCATACAATCGATGCTTCCTATCATCCCGGGAAAACCACGAAGCTCTCCTATATGAAGTAGACGTTGAAGATCATTCGGGGTCGGTCTTCTTAGGTACTCATCGCCGAACAAATTTATGATTGCTTCCACAAAATTTCCACACATAACCGAGCAGTGGTTGCACCGAGCCTGAGGTATTCGTCGACCGCATCAAGCGCAGAACCATATGCCAACACACGGATAGCTGCTGTACACTTTTGAAGTGTAGAGAGACCAAGCCTTCCGATATCGTCCTTCTTTTGACGAAATAACTGAACTTCATTAGAGAGGTGATCAACAATATGCATGAACAATGGCTTGTTCATTCTAAATCGTTTTCGGAATAGATTTTCGGGATATGTTGGAGTGTCACTGAAATAATCATTCCATAACCGGAGATGGCCTTCTTCACGATTTCTTTCGATAAAAACTATTTTTTCCTAGTCTTCCTTTCATCTTCTTGATCACCATAAACATTGCACAAATTCTCAAATGTTTGATCGAAAGTTTCATCAATATTACCCTCGGAAGTGTTGTGAGAAGATGATGCCATGAGAGGTTTGTTTGAAATTCTTGTTTCAGATTATATATTGTTTCAGATTTAGAAAGAGAATGTAGAGTTGTGTGAATTGTTGTGGAAAGATGTATGAATTGTTGCGAGAAAGAGAATAATAGAGAAAGAGAATGGAGAGACGTGTGAAATGTTGTGAGATGGAGAAAGTATTGTTGTATCAGATTCCTAAAGTGTGAATGAAACAATTCATACATTCTCGTGACATATACATACAAGAGCCCACACACACACACATTCATTGTTCGTGACAAACATACAAGAGCATTCCCGTGACACATACAAATACAAACAATAGAGACACAAGAACACACAGACACAACACATTCTCGTGACACAAGAATACAACAGACACATACAAATACAAACAACACTGACCCAATGCTCCACTCTAACAACACTGACCCAATGCTCCACTCTCTCACTGTCGTGTGACTCAAGGATACAAAACCATTGTCGCTGCTCGTGATTGATGACCAGCTCTCTCTCTCTCACGGGTGCTCCCAAAGGTCCACTCTCTCACATGCATTATTAAAAGATAGACAAACGTAAATAAGCAGAACTGTTTTCATGACAATAACAATTTAAGCAGGACGTATATAAGCAGAAAAATATCCATTGCAAAAAGATCCTTGTAGTAAAGCATGAAAACAATTTTATAACAAGCACAATTTAAGCAAAACAAGTACATTAAACACAGACATTAGTTAGACATAATCCGAGAAACAAAGACATTAGCTAGACTTATACTTATATTAATTAGCTAGACAGCAAGTCATTAATTAGCTTCTGCTTGAGTGCTTCTTCATAGTCAGCAAGAGGTTTTTTTTTTCGCAATCATACTGTCAAGAAGACTCATCTTCGACAACCTTTCCTTCATTGCCAAATCTTGCTGTTTAATAGACCACATACTTCAAACTCTTTCAGCGCATTCTCCTCTGCCAATGTCTTCTTACCGCGAGCCTTTGCGGCCTTAACACCCGCTGGACACTTGTTCTCAGTAGCTTGAGAGCTTGACGAATCAGCACTGCCATCACACTTCCTCTTCTTAGAGGTCCCATCGTTTTTAGCAGTAGCAAGGTCGCACCACTTCTGGTCGTTCCGGAGCTCCTTCCAAGCGTGTTCCAATGTGTTTCTTTTATATGGTTATTGTAGAAAAATTGATGAGCTAGTTTCAGAATATCATTATCATTTTGACCGCTACTTTTCTCTCTGGTTGCAGCTTCATAGGCTCCACAAAACTTGCACACAAGATCATTGATCTTGTGCCATCGTTGCTTGCAATGACTAGACTCTCTCTGCTCGCAGCCAGCAACTGGAGGGCTTGCCGCAAAGTACGCTGCTACTCTTGTCCAGAAAGCGCCTGATTATTGCTCGTTGTTGACGACTGGATCTTTGCTCGTGTTTAACCACAAGCTGATGAGGAGAATATCATCCGTTGGCGTCCACTTCCATCATTCTCTACTCTCCGTAGCAGTCTCTTTACCATCTTCGGTTACTATCGTGCGTTGAAACAGAGGTTGTGATGAAGATAGTGAGACACTATCTTCATAGTTACCGAACGAAATGCTTTGTTGACTATGAAATAGTTCAACAAATTTTGAACTCTGGGTAGATGGATAAGAATCCATATCCGAAGTAAGCTCAAGGAAGAGAGAAAAAAAAAGTGGGAAGAGAAGCACACGGTTTGAACAAGGAAGAGATAAAGAAAAGAAGTGAGGTGATAAAGTAGGAAGAGAAGAGACACGGTTTATGTAAGGAAGAGAAGGATCAACACATTGATCACAACCAACCATAACCGAGTAGACATATATCTAAAAGCATTCATCACACAACCTCCTTCTACACAAAACACCATTCATTTCAGTCCAACCATAAATCAATTTATTACCTAAACATACCATTATCTCACACAAACCACTTAAGCAGCTCTTTAATACTTAACCTAACACAAAACTACGATTCAATTCTATTCAGACATGAGTAAATATCAACAAACAATCATACCATATTTCACAAACAACCAACCAATATATTTATCATGATTAATCCGATTCAACAGAGCAAAGAAAAAGGTTTAATCCAATTCAAAATTCATTTCAAACAACCATTAAAATCAAAAACAGTCGCATCATAGCTCACAAACAAGCAACGAATTTAAGCAATGATTTATCTAATTCAACAGAGCCAAGAGAAAGTTTAATCAAATTCAAATGATCAAAGAGAAAGGTTTTACCTTTATGAACAAGAAGTGGGGGGTTTTGTCTGACAAAAAGAAAGGTTTATCCTCGATCATGCCTCTTTCTCAATCACTCGCAAGATACAAAAACAGAAAAAATATCAAAACAAATCAGAGGATTGAACTTCTTAAGATTCACGATAAAAGAGCACAATCAAAGACATACATAATTGAAATATTCAAACATTAAAACATATGAACTCATCTTTACCTTTCGATTCACCGTTTTCCTTTGTCTCCGAGAAACCCCACGAGAGAGATCTCGCCGTCATCCTTCCTCGAGGAGAGCAACCGGTAGAGGAGACGCCGTTTTACTTCGTCAACAAGAGCCACCGAAAGAGATGCCGATTGGTTGAGGAGAGCCACCGACAGGGAGAGATATCGCCATTTTCGTCGCCGAAGAATCGAGAGAAAGAAGAGAGAAAGAAGGAAAAGAAAGAAAGAGACGGAACCGTGAAACACCACCTCTCCTCTCTCCAATGCTTTTGTGACACGTGGCCATTAAAAGCCGTGTCTTCGCGTGCTTAATTAAGAGACGCGCTTATCTTAATGTCCGGTTTCTTCTTTTTTTTTAATCAAAATTAAGCTAAGATCTTCCTCTAAGAGCTGGCGATAAATGTACTCTAATGAGGATGGGTCATAGTCGTTTAATTTTGCTAGTTTTTAGGGACTGAATATGAGGATTGCAGCGTTACTGCTAACACTTTAACTTGTTATGCCTAGGATGATATGATCTAACGATCATACGTTATATATACTAAGTTTGTAAAAAAATAAAATACACTCAGTTTGTAATCTAACTAAGATGTGGTCCCTGAAAAACTATAGAATGAGGTCCAGAGGAAATTGGCCACGTAATACCTGCATTTGTAACCTAGAATACTTCAAATTCATAGGTTATATCTATTTCGTAATAGAAAAACTATTAATACATAGCTCTGTGCCAAGAGTCAAGATACCCGTTAGTAACGTTAGAAAAGACTTATATCTCAATTGTATCGATAGATAGGTTATATAGGTTATCATTATCTAATTGCATAGAGATATATATGGCACTAGAAAAAGGGCTAGACTCCATGTATTTAACATTACTTATAGCAATGACATATGCTAAACAATAAATAACTATTTCAGAAACTCTTATTTGTGTGTCAGCAAATATAGTATAAATAATTTACAATAGTTTTGACGACTTCGGATGTACATGTAGTAGGAACTATTTAATACATTAGTCGTGAATGGAATGAAATATTATATTTTAAGACATCATGAAAGTCACTTTCTTTCACGGCCTGATCTTACTATTCCACTTAAAAAAATAAAATTAAACGGTTCGATCCTAATAGAAAATGAATTAATTAAGTTGAATTTTGTGAAATTTAATCGAACAAGCAACCACGACTATCGTTGCCTGGATTGACTCGGCTTGCTTAACGCTAGCTAGCTAGGATAAGACCTGCGCTTTACGCAGGGTGAGTTTATTTGTATATATTATCGATAGTTTCTTTTATATATTTGATCATTTTATGTATATATATAAAATATTTTTGTTGTTATTATATAATTTCTTTCCGATAGATCAGATCAATTTTTATTAAAAATAATGGAACAAAACTATAATTAATACATCATGGGTTGATCGGATTGGACTTTAAACAAATTATGACATAAAAACCTTATTTTTTCCATCGAACACATTCTTGAAAAAAGTGAACAGTATTGTTTTGACAGTTGAATTATTTTCATATGGTTTTGAAAGCTTTCAAATCAACAATCGAATTGATACATGTCATTTTAATGTTTTTAGTCGTATACTTAAGGAAAACCTACATTTTTGTAATTTAATGTCGTTTTAAAAATTCAAAATATAACATATAAGAAAAAAATCTAACATATAAGAAAAATATAACATATAAGGTATCCTCATTTGTTTTGTATTTTAAAGTCAGTTTTTAAAACCTAAGGAAAACTTACATTTTTGTAATTTAAAGTCGTTTTAAAAAATTCAAAATATAACATATAAGAAAAAAATCTAATTTTTTAATTATATGGTTAATGTGATTGTTTATTTTTTTAATAATATAAAATTAAACAAAATGAAGAAGGATGCAAAAATTGTTATCAAATTTTTATTATTCATAATCATTAATTGTCATATATATGTAAATCATATTAGGTAATTTCGTAGCTTTTATTTAGGTAAAAAATACACACTTCTTATATTTTAGGTTATTATAATGTTCTCTAGTGGACATTAAACGGATTATGACATAAAAACCTTATTTTTTCCATCGAACACATTCTTGAAAAAGTGAACAGTATAATTTTCACATTTGAAGATTTTGACTTTTATCTTACATATGGTTTTGAAAGCTTTCAAATCAACCATCAAACTGATACATGTCATTTTAATGTTTTTAGTCGTATACTTAAGGAAAACTTACATTTTTGTAATTTAAAGTCGTTTTAAAAAATTCAAAATATAACATATAAGAAAAAATATAACATATAAGAAAACTATAACATATAAGGTGTCTTCATTTTTGTGTTTTAAAGTCGTTTAAAAAAAACATATAAGGTTTACTCATTTTTGTAATTTAAAGTCATTTTAAAAAATTCAAAATATAACATATAAGAAAAAATCTAATTTTTTATTATATGGTTAATGTGATTGTTTATTTTTTTAATAATATAAAATTAAACAAAAATGAAGAAGGATGCAAAAATTGTTATCAAATCTATATTATTCATAATCAATAATTGCATATATATGTAAATCATATTAGGTAATTCTGTAGCTTTTATTTAAGCAAAGAATACACACTTCTTATATTTTAGGTTAATATAATATTCTCTAGTGGACATTAAACAAATTATGACATAAAAACCTTATTTAGTCCATTGAACACATTCTTGAAAAAAGGAGAACAATATTGTTTCCACAGTTAAATTATTTTGACTTTTATTTTTATTATTCATAATCATTAATTGCCATATATATATGTAAATCATATTTAGTAATTCTGTAGCTTTTATTTAACGAAAGAATACACACTTCTTATGTTTTAGGTTAATATAATGTTCTCTAGTGTTGTATAATTATGGAATAATGTGACACCATTAGATTAAATTATACTTTATATTAGATGCTCCAGAATTCTTTGAAATAGAATTTAGAAGGTTTTTAGAGTGTCACCTAGGATTTGAGATTTTTTTTAATTAATACAAAATTAAAGTTCTAATTTTTCAAATGCTTCTCAATTAAAATATAAGGGATATAACGTTCTCTAGTGGACATTAACCAAATTATGACATAAAAATCTTATTTTATCCCTCAAACACATTCTTTAAAAAGTGAACAATATTGTTTTCACAGTTGAATTATTTTGACTTTTATCTTACATATGGTTTTAAAAGCTTTCAAATCAACCATCGAACTGATACATGTCATTTTAATGTTTTTAGTCGTATACTTAAGGAAAACTTACATTTTTGTAATTTAAAGTCTTTTTAAAAAAATTCAAAATATAACATATAAGAAAAAATCAAATTTTTTTATTATATGGTTAATGTGATTGTTTA
>NC_027748.1:35039268-35044662 GCF_000695525.1 Brassica oleracea var. oleracea | reverse complement strand
AAGGAAAACTTATATTTTTGTAATTTAAAGTCGTTTTAAAAAAATTCAAAATATAACATATAAGAAAATTCTAACATATAAGAAAAATATAACATATAAGATGTCCTAATTTTTGTATTTTAAAGTCGTTTAAAAAAATATATAACATATAAGGTTTCATCACTTTTGTAATTTAAAGTCATTTTAAAAAATTCAAAATATAACATATAAGAAAATTCTAACATATAAGAAAAATATAACATATAAGATGTCCTAATTTTTGTATTTTAAAGTCGTTTAAAAAAATATATAACATATAAGGTTTCATCACTTTTGTAATTTAAAGTCATTTTAAAAAATTCAAAATATAACATATAAGAAAATTCTAACATATAAGAAAAATATAACATATAAGATGTCCTAATTTTTGTATTTTAAAGTCGTTTAAAAAAATATATAACATATAAGGTTTCATCACTTTTGTAATTTAAAGTCATTTTAAAAACTTCAAAATATGACATATAAGAAAAAATCTAATTTTTTTATTATATGGTTAATGTGATTGTTTAATTTTTTTTAATAATATAAATTTAAACAAAAATGAAGAAGAATGCAAAAATTGTTATCAAATCTTTATTATTCATAATCATTAATTGTCATATATATGTAAATCATATTAGGTAATTCCGTAGCTTTTATTTAAGGAAAGAATACACACTTTCTATATTTTGGGTTAATTTAATGTTCTCTAGTGTTATATAATTATGGATGTGACACCATTAGATTAAACTATACTTTATATTAGATGCTATAGAATTCTTTGAAATGGAATTTAGAAGGCATTTAGAGTGCCACCTAGGATTTGAGTTTTTTTTTAATTAATACAAAAGTAAGGTTCTAATTTTTCAAATGCTTCTCAATTAATATATATGGGATAAGAAGAAGAAAAAAAAAAGAAAAACAATCAGAAAAAATAAAAGAAAATGGAGCTGTCATTTTAGGCCGAACCGATCACAGTGGAGCCACCTCAGCAAAACAAATTAAATCTTAACTAATCCAACGGATGACGAAAATAAATCTTAATTAATCAAACGGCTGAGATGATTAAAATTAATTAAAAAAAGGGCAGTTAAGTACATACAGTTAACACGAGGGAAAAGGCTGTCTGACAGCCAGGTCACGTTATCTGTTCTTGTGGTCGAAATGATTCGTCCCTGTCGATTATTATTTATTTTTTGAAAGGCCGAAAATAAAGTTGTACAGATAATAAACCCGCCTATTTAAATTCAACATTGTTTCTCCCTCTTTGAATTGTCTCTCGTTATCCTCAGCGAGACGAAGAAAGAAAGAGAGAGAGAGAGAGGAAGACTAAGCGAGAAGAAAGAGAGAGAGAGAGAATCGTCTTGATTCCTTAGTTCTTCTTCGATCTCTTCTTCTTCTTCCGATCTTTCTAATTCAAGGTAACTTTCTGGATCTACTTTATCTGCTGGATCTAGATCTGGAATCGGTTGAACTCGAATCTATGATCCGTTATGATATTCGGAGAATCGAACCTCAGTTGACCGATCATCTTTAGATTGACTAGTCTTGATGATTGATCTTGATCTCTATAGGCATAGATCCATATTCAGATTCACTGTTTTTACCAATTAGAATCTGTACTCTTAAGGTTAGATTGAAATCTTGAACTCAGGTGAAGTTTTGAGTATGAAGTTAACCGATTAAGGAACACTCTGTTCATGGATGTATTCAAGATTAGTCGGTTGACTTCGGTCACCAGACACATCTGTGGTTGGTTGAGTAGAAAGCTAGTCTGATCGTGGTTCATTTGTGCAGCTTATTAAAAAAATGGCTGAGGCTGATGACATTCAACCCATCGTCTGTGACAATGGTACCGGAATGGTCAAGGTTAGTTACTTATCCTCTCTTTTATCAGATCTGTGGAATGTTCTCCTTTTTGATGGCTTTATAATTTATATGTACAGGCTGGTTTCGCCGGCGACGATGCTCCCAGGGCTGTTTTCCCCAGTGTTGTTGGCAGGCCAAGGCATCACGGTGTCATGGTTGGGATGAACCAGAAGGATGCCTACGTCGGTGACGAGGCACAGTCCAAGAGAGGTATCCTCACCTTGAAGTACCCGATCGAGCACGGTGTTGTGAGCAACTGGGATGACATGGAGAAGATTTGGCATCACACTTTCTACAATGAGCTCCGTATCGCTCCTGAAGAGCACCCGGTTCTTCTTACCGAGGCTCCTCTTAACCCAAAGGCTAACAGAGAGAAGATGACTCAGATCATGTTTGAAACTTTCAACTCTCCGGCTATGTATGTCGCTATTCAAGCTGTTCTCTCCTTGTACGCCAGTGGTCGTACTACCGGTTAGTACATCTTAAGCCTTTTTGGTTTTCTCTGTTTTGTAATTGTACTCATTGATGGCTGATTGTCTCTCTCCATTGAACAGGTATTGTGCTTGATTCTGGTGATGGTGTGTCTCACACTGTGCCAATCTACGAGGGTTTCTCTCTCCCCCACGCCATCCTCCGTCTTGACCTTGCTGGTCGTGACCTTACTGACTACCTCATGAAGATCCTTACCGAGAGAGGTTACATGTTCACCACAACAGCCGAGCGGGAAATTGTGAGAGACATCAAGGAGAAGCTTTCCTTCGTTGCTGTCGACTACGAGCAGGAGATGGAGACTTCCAAAACCAGCTCTTCCATCGAGAAGAACTACGAGTTGCCCGACGGGCAAGTGATCACCATCGGTGCTGAGAGATTCAGGTGCCCGGAGGTCTTGTTCCAGCCTTCGTTCGTGGGAATGGAAGCTGCTGGAATCCACGAGACGACTTACAACTCGATCATGAAGTGTGACGTGGATATCAGGAAGGACTTGTACGGCAACATCGTGCTCAGTGGTGGAACCACTATGTTCTCGGGTATTGCGGACCGTATGAGCAAAGAGATCACAGCGCTTGCACCAAGCAGCATGAAGATTAAGGTCGTTGCACCTCCCGAGAGGAAGTACAGTGTCTGGATCGGTGGTTCCATTCTTGCTTCCCTCAGCACATTCCAGCAGGTATGACATTGACATGAACATGATTATTTATTTTCTTATAACTAAAGGCACTGATAATCATTTATATGATTGTTCTTGAATAGATGTGGATCTCCAAGGCTGAGTATGATGAGGCAGGTCCAGGGATTGTTCACAGAAAATGCTTCTAAGCTCTCTCTCAAGTAAAAGCTGTGGGTTTTATGAATGGGATCAAAGTTTCTTTTTTTTTTCCTATCCTATTTGCTTCTCCATTTGTTTGTTTCATTTTCTTTCTTTTGTTTCTGTGCACTTGCATGTAACAAAACTCTTATGGGTTTTTACCTTACGTCTGCGTTTGAAAGAAACAGCTTTCGTTTTGCGTTATAGTCCATTGTTTTTGTTACTCGAGTGACCGATTTGATGTCTTATTTTACTATAATTTCTTTCAACACGGGGAAGAACCTTTGATACTCTTTGTTTTGTTAATATACGTATTTTATGAGATACGCTTCTATTGATTTTACTGTGGCACAATCTTTTTAAATCTCATAGTTTATTGACATCACATATTGTAACACATTAATATTCATTTTGATATTTATAGTTTAGCAAAACTAGTTCCAAAGTGCATATCTTGGTTACTAAAACCTTGATATTATAGTTTTACATGATAGACGACATTATAATAAAGTCACAGGAATTTCAAATTGATCTTGTTTTTACTAATTACTAGATCCTTTTTCCGCGCTACGCGCGAAGTATATATTTTAAAATACTATAACTATATTTAATTTGATTATCTATTAATCATATATATATTTTATATTGTATTTTATTTATATCTCAATAATTTATCCAACATATTTATTTAATAAATAATCATTTTGTATGTAAATGTGAAATTAATATTATATTGAAAACAACATTGTAACATAGAAGAATCTTTATCTTTTTATAAAAAAAATAGATCATAATTGGCCATCAAATATCTATCATAATTATGTATGTAATTTTATGACTCAAAATATTTATTTATTTAATATAAAGACTAATAAATGATAAAGGTGTATTTAAGATTGGGTTTTATTAATTTACAAATTATTTCTTTAAATATTTGTTCAAATATATATTTTTAAACATAATTTCAGTATAATTTTCAACTGTATAAATTTTCCCACAAAAATTATTGTAATAATAAATATAATTTTTATTTCTTATGGGTTCTTACTACAGATAATAGTTTATATTTCTTCAATGAAAGGTTTTTTTAACGTACTACAAAGGTTTAAAAACTGCTTTTAAAATATTCTCATTTGTAATGTTTTTTCATTTTTATGTTTTATATCATACTTAGTAATTAAAATCAGGAAAAAGCGCCAAAAAATTTTAACTTAAAAAAAAATTTAAAGGCTTTTAACTCATAACTCACTAACGGATTAAATGGTTGACTTTCAATATATAGAATATGGGTTGGTCAACAAAAATATAAGATTTTACTGGTTTCGATTTTAATTTTAAAGATTAAAATATATTACATAAATTTTAAGTTTCTATATGTGTGAAGTTTAATGATTCTAAGCAAATTAGGTTTCGATCTTGTATTGTAGTATCATCTCAGTTGTTAATGTTTTAAAAATAAATAAATGAAATAAACGGTTGTAACTGATCAATCTAGAAAGTAAATGAGAATTCTAACTTTATCTCAAATTTGATATCATTTGTGGAATATAATTTTAAATGATAATCATTTTCATTAATAGTTTAATTTTTTTTAAAAAGACAAAATTAACACTCCTAAAGCATTTATAATTTTTTTAAAAAGTGTTTATAGAAGTTTATAAACTGAACCTACCTCCTAAATACTAAACCTTAAACAATAACCACTACACCCTAAACCCATATGTTATAATATTTGGATTAAGTGTATTTTAAAAAAAAATAGTATTTAACTTAGTTATTTCAAGGAATTTCTCAAAAAGTAATCAATTATATTTACAACACATAATGCTGTCAAAAATTCAAAATAATTGAAAGTAAGTTTATATATAACTTAATATAAGAAAGTATAAAAATTCAGACATAAACATAAAACTAACAATTGTCACAAAACATTTACAGAGAACACGATTCTTTATAAATAAAATCATTTACAAAATAGTTTTAAATTACATACGTACATATTTAAAGTTATATATGAATTTACTTTGAATTTGTCTGCCTAAAACACTACCCAATATAATATATGTAATCATAAAAAAGGCTAAACACAAATATAGGTTTTTAAATTGATTTTTGTACTTTTCAGTTATAGCCTTCAAATCATTGATATACAATATTACATATTACCAAAATCATATGTAATTTATATTTGATAAATTATT
>NC_027748.1:35035039-35038378 GCF_000695525.1 Brassica oleracea var. oleracea | reverse complement strand
CCCATGGAAGAAGTATGCGCTAAGTAATCACCTCCCGAGTCTATCCACAGCCCAAAGCAGTATGACAAAACTGAAACCAAGTACAGTCTTGAAGAACTTGTTTGCGCAAAAGGGTACACGCCTTGAAGCAAAGCTACAAATCACAGTGAAAAGAGCAGTGCTTCCAGTTTCAGCGGCCATGATAGAAATCTGTGTAAAAAGCTCTGGGATCTCTCAACATGATCTCTGAATAGAGAGCATTGCTGTTCGTTTGAGTTTGTAAGTGAATTCTCAATCTGTCTGCGGGTAGCCAAGACAGCGTCTTAATGATGGTTTGTTGAAACAATTCACACATGAAAATGGATCTATGCAATAAACTCAGCAACAAACCTTCACACTAACTACAGCGGTTAAAGAGACTCGTAAACAGTCAACTTCAAGCCAGTTTGAATTTCTTAAACATGCAATGACTAAAGAGGAGCAAGGTGTACACAACTTACAGATTCAAATGCGGCTTTTTGCAGGAGCAGGGTGTTCAGAGTTTCACCTACGTATTTAAGAAAAAAACCTACACAGAAAGCTCTTGTATAACTTTTCTCAGGTAAATTTTTGCTTCTTCTCCTAAAGGCTGTTTGGATTCAACTCTTTGAACAACAAAATAATACCTGTGGTTGCCCCCATCCAAGTTAAAGATAAAAGAATACAGAATTATCCCAGTTTCAGCTGCCAGAGGCTTTCCATGACACGAAGTTCAGATTCCAGCTCAAACAATTTTTTTTTGTTAATAATCATCTGGATGCCTGGAAAAAATTGACTTGATCACAGCTGTTTTTTTTTTTTAAAAAAGAAGATAACTGTTGCAGCTATGTCCAAACCGCAGCTGCGAAACCTGTGAGTAGTGGCAAGAAATGTAAATTCGAATAGTTTCTTTGTGACATTGGAGCGATGAAACGACAAATTTACAAACCACTAAGAACGGGAGAAAAATATTGATGCGGTAGATTTCGAGTTGTGCGTAGCCATTTCTGTGAAGAAGATTAAGAAATAATCAAGAAATCAAGAAGTGGTGACCTAGATTGATTTGGATCAATAGAAGAAGAAGTAAAGAATCTGATACCTGCTTGCCTGTAAGGAGAAGCTCAAAGCCAATAAGCAAACCACCTTTAGCTGTGCTTATCGTCTCCCAGAAACGGATCAACCGGAAGCCTAGTTCTGATTCCGCTGTACCCGGGGAGATGTTGGTGAAATACACAGTGACATAAGACTTTCCGAAGGACTTAGCAGATCTCATGGACATAGCTTGATCTTCGACTGAAGAAATCGTAGATTACAGTATATAATAAGAATCGAGAAATAGATTATACAGGACGAAAACAAAAGGAGGTGAAAGGATACATCTTGTAAGAAGGTGTAAAGAGCAGAATCAATGATTTTAGAGTGGATAGTTACTGCAACGTAACGGAGATTTGGAGAGAATGGAACAATGGCTACGGAGAGGAATCGTAAGAGACTATTGACTGAAAAAGGAAAGCGTGGGTTTTGTCGGAAAGTGTAACATGGTTCTCAAATGGGCTACAACCAAATTTTAGAAGGCCCAAACATTTGGCCCATGTCGATAAAGAGGATGTAACGTGGCAAAATAGGGGAATCTAATTGGTTAATTTTTTTTTGCTGACGTGGATAGCTTTAGAGTGGAGGATATTCTCCTTTTAGTATAGTATAGATGAGCTAGGGCTGGGTATCTATATATATATATATATATATATATAAAGAAATGGTGGTGACCCTCCTGTGATGCCACCTAGGATCCAGGTCAGAAAGTCGAGCGTCGACAGCGTGACACGTGTCCCATCTCACAATGCGCTGCGTTTCATTTACGATTGTTCATAATATATTTGGGCTTCATGTTTGGGCTTTCTGTTTACTCAGAAATTTGAACCCAAAAGTGACCCATGGATCCTGGTACATGGTTCAACACATTGTTTCAATTATGAATTCTGAAGACACTATCTTACGAATAAGTTAATGAAACTTTTGTGGCTGGGAATGTGTCCGTCTGAAAAAAATTATCATAATAAAACCAATAAAATTCTTAAGATATGGTGATCGCTTTTGATTACGCTGATCACATTACAAATTTTTTTTATCAAACGTTGTTTTCTCAAGTCTATCAATAGACTTAGATGTTTGATTATAAAATCTTTAGCAAGCTGTTGTTACAAAAAAAAAAGCCAACTGCATAATAGAAAAATGATATAATTTTTTCACTCCACTAACTTAACACTTAAACATAGATATAAAATATCTATCTATTCTATATATATAAAGAAGGGTTTTCTTCACTCCTAGGCAGTCCACATAGGCGGACACGTCACTAATTCGAGTTTTGAGAAGCCGACACGTGTCACGGCCAATCAAAAGTCAATGTTTCATTAATTCTTGAATTTAATGGGTTTTATGTGTTTACTACGGTCCAAATACATCTTCTCTAAAAAAAATAAAAAAACGGTATACGAAACTTAGGGAAAGTGGCCGTCGAGCAACAATTCCCGTTCAGTCAACTGACAATAGAAATCCAACGGTTTCACCGGTGACGAACGATTCCGATCAATGTCAGTCGGAAGCCGAATAGACTTCTTTAATCTGGAGCCGTTACGGAAATTAACTTGGTTCATGCATCTTCATTAACATTCACATTAATACATACTCTCTACTTCTCACGCGATCTCGCATTCAATGAATCTCCTCATTCATTTCTTTGTGTTAATCCTCCATTATAAATATGGAGGTTTTCTTCCAAGAAAATCATCAGTTCATTTCTCTTAATAAACAACACAAAAAGGTGATGAAAAAGATTTGTTAAGCTCATCGTTTTACTTGACGAATTGTGACATAAAAGTGATAAGAAACAGAAAAAATGAGATGAGAAACAGAATAAAAAGAGAAGAAGAGAAAAGAGGAAGAAGATAGAAGAAGGGAGATAACTTTTTTTAGATAACTTTTTTTTAAAAGATCTATTTATCTTTAGCTCATAATAATTTTCAAACATTTTGGTGTTGATTTTTCATTATTGTGACTCCCTAAAAGGTTGCTGGCCCTGATCTTAAGGATACAACAGTTAGTGCAGACACTTATATAATCATGTGTGAGTATGCATGATTGTGATTTGTGAGTATACTATATATATAAAGAAGAGTTTCCTTCACTCCTAGGCTGTCCACATAGGCGGACACATCACTAATTCGAGTCTTGAGAAGCCGACACGTGTCACGGTCAATCAAAAGACAATGTTTCATTAAATCTTGAATTTAATGTGTTTTATATGTTTACTACGGTCCAAATACATCTTCTCTAAAAAAA
>NC_027748.1:35030272-35033844 GCF_000695525.1 Brassica oleracea var. oleracea | reverse complement strand
ACTCATGTGCCGATGGATATGAACTTAAGGTTGTCAAGATCAGTTGAGGAACAAGGCGTTGATGAGAAGAAATACAGAAGGAGCATTGGATGCTTACGGTATCTAATCCACACACGTCCTGACCTGTCATACAGCATTGGAGTTCTATCCAGATTCATGCTCAATCCCAAGGTTTCACATGATGCGGCACTGAAACAGGTTCTGAGGTATTTGCGTGGGACTCTCACCTATGGTCTTACTTACAAGCGTGCAGATAAAGTAAGACTGTTAGGATACAGTGATAGCTCTCTTAATGTGGATGTCGACGATGGAAAGAGTGTTACAGGACACATATTTTATCTCAACGAAAGTCCCATTACCTGGTGCTCTCAAAAACAAGAGACTGTGGCTTTATCTTCTTGTGAATCTGAGTTTATGGCAGCTACTGAGGCAGCAAAGCAGGCAATATGGCTTCAGGAACTGTTAAGCGAGATCATAGGCAGCGAGTGTGAAAGAGTTACAATTCGGGTGGATAACAAGTCTACGATCTCGTTGACTAAGAACCCTGTCTTTCATGGACGTTCTAAGCACATTCACAAGAGATATCATTTTATAAGGGAGTGTGTCGAAAATGGGCTGGTAGAGGTCGAGCATGTTGCAGGGAATCGACAGAAGGCAGATATACTGACGAAAGGACTTGGCAGGATCAAGTTCAGAGAGATGCGTGAGCTCATTGGTGTTCTAGATACAGCACAAAGTAACTTCAAGCTTAAAGGGGAGAATGTTGGAATAAGCTTGAAGTCACTAGAGCAAGAGTGAAGACTTGAAGAGCAAGCTAAAGATGAATCCTAATCTATTTGTGTTTTGAGATAAAGATAAGGATGCTTTAGGAGTTATCTATAAGCTTGTTAGGATTTATGTTTAGCTATATATACATTCCGTCGAGTTATGATTAGGTTTGTATGAGTTTGAGATATTCAAGGTTTTGAGTGAGTTTTCCTTGAGAGATTAATATAAGAGAGTTAGTCTTATACTTCATTCGCATACACAAAACAGCAAACGGTTCTGTAGTTTCAATAGGATCCAGGTCAGAAAGTCGAACGTCAACAGCGTGACACGTGTCCCATCTCACAACGCGCTGCATTTCATTTACGATTGTTCATAATATATTTGGACTTTCTGTTTACTCAGAAATTTGAACCCAAAAGTGATCTGTGGATCCTGGTACATGGTTCAACACATTGTTTCAATTAGGAATTCTGAAGACACTATCTTACGAATAAGTTAATGAAACTTTTGTGGCTGGTAATGTGTCCGTCTGAAAAAAATTATCATAATAAAACCAATAAAATTCTTAAGATATGGTGATCGCTTTTGATTACGCTGATCACATTACAAATTTTTTTTATCAAACGTTGTTTTCTCAAGTCTATCAATAGACTTAGATGTTTGATTATAAAATCTTTAGCAAGCTGTTGTTACAAAAAAAAAAGCCAACTGCATAATAGAAAAATGATATAATTTTTTCACTCCACTAACTTAACACTTAAACATAGATATAAAATATCTATCTATTCTATATATATAAAGAAGGGTTTTCTTCACTCCTAGGCAGTCCACATAGGCGGACACGTCACTAATTCGAGTTTTGAGAAGCCGACACGTGTCACGGCCAATCAAAAGTCAATGTTTCATTAATTCTTGAATTTAATGGGTTTTATGTGTTTACTACGGTCCAAATACATCTTCTCTAAAAAAAATAAAAAAACGGTATACGAAACTTAGGGAAAGTGGCCGTCGAGCAACAATTCCCGTTCAGTCAACTGACAATAGAAATCCAACGGTTTCACCGGTGACGAACGATTCCGATCAATGTCAGTCGGAAGCCGAATAGACTTCTTTAATCTGGAGCCGTTACGGAAATTAACTTGGTTCATGCATCTTCATTAACATTCACATTAATACATACTCTCTACTTCTCACGCGATCTCGCATTCAATGAATCTCCTCATTCATTTCTTTGTGTTAATCCTCCATTATAAATATGGAGGTTTTCTTCCAAGAAAATCATCAGTTCATTTCTCTTAATAAACAACACAAAAACGTGATGAAAAAGAAGCTCATCGTTGTACTTGACGGATTGTGACAAAAAAGTGATAAGAAACAGAAAAAAAAGAGATAAGAAACAGAATAAACAGAGAAGAAGAGAAAAGAGAAAAGAGGAAGAAGATAGAAGAAGGGAGATAACTTTTTTTAGATAACTTTTTTTTAAAAGATCTATTTATCTTTAGCTCATAATAATTTCCAACATCTTGGTGTTGATTTTTCATTAATGTGGCTCCATAAAAGGTTGTTGGCTCTGATCTCAAGGATACAACAGTTAGTGTAGACACTTATGGATATATAATCATGTGTGAGTATGCATGATTGTAATTTGCGATTATACTATATATCTATCTATATATATAAAAAAATGTTGGTCTCTCTCCTATGAAGACACCTCAGCGCCACGTCATTAAGTCGAATGTTCTGGTCTCGACACGTGTCAGTCAACTCCAAAGTGCTGCGTTTCAATTAATGGGATAAGTTTAATTTAGGCTTGCTAAAAAACCAAGAAGTTTAACTTAGGATGAGCCATACAACAAGACTATTATTTTGAAAGTTGGTCTGTACGAAAAGCATTATTTGACTTAGGTTATGATATGTTTCTTCTTCCTCCCGCTGAGAAAAAACTGCGGCGTTACTGTTTTCTGTTAGATTTATTAAATACAATTAATACTAGGATAAGACCTGCGTCTTGCGCAGGGTGAGTTTATTTGTATATATTATCGATAGTTTCTTTTATATATTTGATCATTTATTTATATATATATAATATTTTTTGTTGTTATTATATAATTTCTTTCCGATGGATCAGATCAATTTTTATTAAAAATAATAGAACAAAACTATAATTAATACATCATGGGTTGATCGGATTGGACATTAAACAAATTATGACATAAAAACCTTATTTTTTCCATCGAACACATTCTTGAAAAAAGTGAACAATATTGTTTTCACAATTGAATTATTTTGACTTTTATATTCCATATGGTTTTGAAACCTTTCAAATCAACCATTGAATTGATACAAGTCATTTTAATGTTTTTAGTCATATACATAAGGAAAACTTATATTTTTGTAATTTAAAGTCGTTTTAAAAAATTCAAAATATAACATATAAGAAAAAATATAACATATAAGAAAAATATAACATATAAGGTGTCCTCATTTTTGTATTTTAAAGTCATTTTAAAAAAAATAACATATAAGGTTTCCTCATTTTTGTAATTTAAAGTCATTTTACAAAATTCAAAATATTACATATAAGAAAAAATCTAATTTTTTATTATATGGTTAATGTGATTGTTTATTTTTTAATACTATAAAATTAAACAAAATGAAGAAGGATGCAAAAATTGTTATCAAATCTTTATTATTCATAATCATTAATTGTTATATATATGTAAATCATATTAGGTAATTCTGTAGCTTTTATTTAAGGAAAGAATACACACTTCTTATATTTTAGGTTAATATAATGTTCTCTA
>NC_027748.1:35027032-35029766 GCF_000695525.1 Brassica oleracea var. oleracea | reverse complement strand
TGCAAAAATTGTTATCAAATCTTTATTATTCATAATCATTAATTGTCATATATATGTAAATCATATTAGGTAATTCCGTGGCTTTTATTTAAGGAAAGAATACACACTTCCTATATTTTAGGTTAATATAATGTTTTCTAGTGTTATATAATTATGGAATAATGTGACACCATTAGATTAAACTATATTTTATATTAGATGCTCTAGAATTCTTTGAAATAGAATTTAGAAGGCATTTAGAGTGCCACCTAGGATTTGGGGTTTTTTTTAATTAATATAAAATTAAGGTTCTAATTTTTAAATGCTTCTCAATTAATATATAGGGGATTTTCATTAATATCACCGACCCACTCATCCAAGACGTCTCATTCCATACATCTCATATCTCAAATTGTTGTGGATTTACACCTATAAATAAGTGAGTTCAATTCAGTGAAGATCATCACTTTTTCCTTCTAAATCATTCAGTAGATTTCTACAGTCTTTTTTCGATTGTCGGCAACAGATTATTATGTGTTGATAGCTGCTTGATTATGAAACAAATGTTGCTGTAGATTTGCTTGATAATCATCTAGAGTTCGTTTTCCAGTGATATATTCCCACCAGATAACCAGTCTCCGATCTAATCGAGGAATATTTCAAGAATCTAGGAATATGGTTCTTATACGTCGGTTGAAGATTTTGTTATCGGATTTTATGACAGTTCCGGTATCGCCAAGGATAGATCTACCAGCACCGCCGTAAAACTCCATCCCACCACCGTCGCCGGAGAATCCTGAAGCCATTTTATTCTCTCTCAAAAGCCGAGAAGAAAGAGAGATTAGATAACTTTAAGAAAACTGGAGAGACTGGGACTCTGTTCTTGACTCTCTCATTAATTGGCGAGGTTCTTCAATTCGTAGACGTTTACTCCTCCTTAACTGGCAATGCCTAGACTCTGTTCTTAATTCTCTCATGTCTTGCGATTGATAGACTCTACTATCAGGAATAAAATCTTAGGTCTTCGGGATTCTAATCCCAATCTCTCATCTTAGTTGATGCAAGTTTGGTACTTTACCTCCTGATGCTTCCTGGTTTGCCAATTTAGCAGATGGTTTTTTTCGTGCACTTCTTCTCTCGGATCTTCGTCAATCTTCGACAAAACCAAAGTCTGCATGTATTTTCCAGAATTGACTTTTCCTCTACTTGATTGGTTTTTGATGGGCCTCTTCGTGATTCTATCCAATGGGCTACTAACATGGGCAACTGGTTTCGTTGATATAAAACTCTGGGCCATTATAATACTAGGATTTTTATTTGAAGTCTCAATCGAATCTTCCCCATTGGGGATGTAATATTTTACACTTCTTTATTTTAATTGAATACCAGCTCTCAAATAAATAAATAAAACTGAAGAGATAAAGACGCATTTGATTTTTCTCAAGTCCTTTCTATTAAGATGATGGTGACGAAAATATATATTAAAAAAATAGAGTAAATAGCTTCTTTACGACTGTCCGATCATATATTTTTGTTAACTTTATTGAATAGAGTTATTTAGTAATGTTAAAATTAAATCCCCATTCAAAGAAATACAAATACAAAGTAGTAAATGCCAGTTTTGTAATTTGCAATTTCTTTTATTAATAAACATTATTTCTTTTGAACAATAGTTTTTTTTTACTGAAACGAACAATAGTTTCCTATTAAGTTATGTATTTATTACGGAAAAAAAATAATAATGCATTTTCATTTAATCTATACACTGTATAATGTCTGTATATGTTTTGAAAATCTTCGTGACAAAAAAAACTTAATTTTGATCCATTAATTTGTCTTAAAAAACATCAGTATTCATTTAACTTTTAGTAAATCCTTAAAATCCTAAAAATAAGAGAAAATAACAAAAACATGCCACTTGAGTTTCAATTTAAATAGCACCAGACTTTCATGTGCAAGTGCGATAGTTTCCGTCTCTTACTTTTTTCTTACCTCTTCCAATAAAACACAAACTTTTTTTTTTTAAACACAACTTTAGTAAGTAAACTATTTTTTTTGTGTTCCAAACAAAAAAAACTATTAGCGCCAAACTTATGAGTTTATATGGTCCTAAACAGGTTGTTGCCCTTTAAAAATAAGAGAACAAACGGTCTCCGACAATCTTTATGTGAGCTTCCTACTAGGGCTGTTAAATATTTCTTATAAATCATTGGAAGAATATGAAACTTAGGGCTCAGACTTAAATTGCATGTTAATTTTGAACTCAAGTGGTTTTCCAAATAAAGTTAAAAATTTCATGTTAATTTAACCTCCGAGTTAATACTTACAGTACTATAAACATTCCAAAAAAAATTCAAAATCGTCTACCTATCATACCACCACTAAAAACTCACTATTAATTTTGCAGGGCCACATACGAAAACCAAAAAGAATTGTCATATTAACCCAAACAACATTTAAAAGACAAAATATAAGGATCAGTTCACGGACTCAAGCTTCCTACTTTAAAAGGGCCAAACACTAAAATTGAGATATAAAAAATAAATTATTTAGATGTTAATATATAATAAATCAGTGACATTAACTAAATGTGATTTTTTTAAATACTTTAATAAAAATAAAATTCAACTGAGAATGATATAATAACTCAATCATGGTAATATCATAGAAGCAAAAAGTCAAACAAAAATTATTTACAAATTAACTAACCAATAACTTAAATTAATAAAATAGTATATCTCATACGCACCTTTTG
>NC_027748.1:34985226-35027017 GCF_000695525.1 Brassica oleracea var. oleracea | reverse complement strand
TGAACCTAAAACACAAATTACAAAATTATATAAAAAATAATAACATAAATCACAAGTAAGGTATATTCCGCCCGTAGGGCGGGCCGACCCTAGTGTTAACTAAAAGAAGGTTCACGTCTATAGTCAATAAATTTTTAAGATTTAGTTTTCTAAATATTTAATCTATGAGTAGTGATATACTAAAACGATATTAGATGCACCACATGAATTATATTATAATAACTTCCGATCCAACAATATAAAGAGTAAATTGAGTGTTAATTTAAACATAGAACAATAATATATATATATAAATATATAGTTTCACATTTTATTATATTCTAAAATAAAAACTTTCTTTACAGATACATATCATTTAAAAAATTGTTAGTATTTACCATCAAACAATATATTATTTAAAATTATAATATATTATTCAACTATAATTTCATAGCAACAAAAAATTCCACGTAACTCAATCATATGATTCATATATAACAAATGCGTTTCAATAGCAACACACAAACATAATACAACCCTCCTAAACCATAACATCTAAACGTTTCAATATAGTGACAATATTAAATCCAACACATCAGATATCTAAGTACATAAATACATCAAAATACAATATATAAACTACTTTTCTTTAAAAAAAGACACCATAAACGCAAAACCACTCTCCTAGAGTCATTAGTTAAAAAAAGACAAAAAAACCCCCGAAAAAGTCTATGTACCATATACATAAACAACCATATATTTAAAATCCCAAAACCAACAAAACAAATTATCATAACACAAATATATAAATCCCGCCCGTAGGGCGGGCCGATCCTAGTATATAATATATATCCGTTTGATTTTTCAAATACTCATTGTTGTTAGATCAAATATAAAGTAAAAGAATTTAGATACTTATAAATAAAACGGACTTTAACTCAATATGTTATTTAAAAAAAATCATTCTCCTTATCCCCTCTCTATTCTCACTACCCTTCTCTCCTTTTCATCCTTAAATTACCCTATAATTGTTTAATATATTTCTTCCACCTCACCAATCCATGAATTAAATAAACTATTTACAAATCAATTCACATATGGGTTCCACGATAAATCTTAACCAATTAAATTTAGGTGGGGCCCAATTTTGGGTAAAGTAAAGAATGTAAAATTTGATGAGTATTTTGAAAAATTGAAAATAATTTTTAAAACTGTTTTTTTTGTGGGTTTATTATGTCTGATTTTGATGATATTTTTTTCTGAAATATCATTAAAATAAGATGTATATCATAGATAATGTAAGTATCGCAAGATACAACCTCATCACTACCATTACTATTTACTAGGCATATCTGCATCAGTAAAGTTACATTCCAACCGTTCCTCAAACCTTTGGTCACTGCAGTTGAGGAACGAGTTCCATAAATTCCTAACAGAAACTCTAAAAGGTTTCATTATCACGTTATGCTTAACTGCTTAAGGCTTACAACTCGTGGCATCTTCTCAACAACACAAGCAAATCCTTCAGGATCAATCTTGAGCTTCACGCTGAAAAAGTAGTGTTGTGTAGACATCTTGTCCTTTACCGGTAACTAAAGGTAGCAGCTATTCCTTGACGCCAAAGCTAATCAAACAGTCTAAATTTGTTTAACAGTCTCCTCGAGGCTGTACCCGACGATATAAGCATGTTTCTCTACCAATCCTAGCCACAATTCCAATGGAAATGAGGTAATCTACAAGAGGTTTGATCATTGTTCCAACTCTCATTCCCAATAGATGAGGATATTGAGTCACAACTGGACCAATATCTCTAGAACTCACACCAATGCATACCAAATAAGCGATTGATGTACTCACTATCCCTTCGAGCTTAAACCCTAACAGCTCTAGATACTTCATTAGAACATACCCCAAATCTTTGCTTCTCCACATCAAGCTCATGACCAACCACACTAGCGTGGAGAATCAGCTGATAGTTCTTAACAAAGTCTCCTAACTTCTAACAAAGTCTCCTAATTTCTGACACTTAACAAATGACTAAAATAGACTTAAATGTTTTATCAAAAAAAAAAAAGCACTTATACCCTAGGATTAATTAATCTAGACATTTGGGTTTAGAGTTAAGGGGTGGAGTTTAGGGTTTAAGGTTTAGGATTTAGGGTTTAGGGTTTAGAATTTAAGGTTTAAGGTTTAGAATTTAGGGTTTAAGGTTTAGAGTCGAGGAGTGGGGTTTTGGGGATAGGATTTCAAATTTTAAAAATTAAAAAAAAAATTAAAATTTTCAAAATAAAAAATGCTATTTTGGTTATTTAAGTTTTTGAGGTTTATTTTTGTGACTAAAACTTAAAAATGTCTATTTGAAAGAATTGCATTTTTTTTTTTATAACAAATTGAGTATAAATCACAATTTTTATTACTCATATAAAGTAAGTTAAGTATATTACATTTGGTAAACGTTGTTTATAAAAAGTCAAGTCGTTGAAGAGCTATCAAAACTCTGAACCAAGTTCTCACTGGGTCCGTCCATGTTTATTCATTAAACAGGCCTTAAATATGGGCTTCTAACTTGAGCCGCCATAGGATTGAGAAAAAAATAGTGCAGCATCGAATTCAATCATCCCCAATCAAGTCGCTAACTCACTTCCCCTTCCTTCATCGTCTCTCTTCCCTCCCTCTCGCACTCGTGCAAATTAGGGTTTAACCGCAAAAAAACTAGAGAAGAGTCGATCTCTTGTCACTGAGCTTCCTTCTTCTGAAGATTAATCAATCCGTAACTCCGAAGAAGATGGAAGATGGCTCGTAACGAAGAGAAAGCGCAGTCGATGCTCAACAGGTTCGTCACCATGAAAGAATCAGAGAACAAGAAGCCCGTACAGCGCCGACCTTACCTCGCCTCGCCGACACAGACAAATGGAGACAGCAGATCATGCGAGAGATCAGCCGCAAAGTCGCCGAGATTCAGAACGAAGGCTTGGGCGAGCACCGGCTCCGAGACCTCAACGACGAGATCAACAAGCTTCTCAGAGAGAGATGGCACTGGGAGCGTCGGATCGTCGAGCTCGGAGGTCCTAATTACAATAGACACGGCGCGAAGATGACGGATTTGGAAGGAAACATTGTTGATGTCCCGAACACTAGCGGACGCGGCCCTGGCTACCGTTACTTCGGCGCGGCGAAGAAGCTTCCCGGAGTTAGGGAGCTTTTCGAGAAGCCGCCGGAGCTGAGGAAGCGGAGGACGAGGTACGATATATATAAGAGGATAGACGCTAGCTATTATGGTTATAGAGATGAGGAGGATGGGGTTTTGGAGGGGTTGGAGAGGAGTGCGGAGGGGGCGATGAGGAGGAGGAGTGGCGGAGGCTGGAGGAGTGGCGGAGGGAGGCGAGGAAGGGGGCGGCGGAGGTTGTTAGCGTTGGAGCTGCGAAGGAGGTGTTGTTTGAGGAGGAGGAGAGGAAGAGAAGGAGAAGGAGAGGGAGTTTGTGGTGCATGTTCCTTTGCCTGATGAGAAGGAGATTGAGAAGATGGTGTTGCTGAAGAAGAAGATGGAGTTGTTGAGGGAGTATGCTAGTGAGGATTTGGTTGAGCAGGAGAAGGAGGCTAAAGCTATGCTCAATATCCACAGATAGAACACTCACCGTGAATAGTATTAGTTAGTACCGTTATGGATGGAGCTTAGATAGATATATGCGGCAACTTTTACTTCAATGGCCAGTTACAAAAACCTTGCCTACTATCTTGATAAATGCGAGAGACTGATCAATCTTTATACCTTCTCAGGCTAAATACAGCTAAATGAGCTGTTTTTATGTCATAGAAGCGATCTTTGCCTCTCGGAACATAGTGTGGGGACATAAGGTTGGAGAAGTGTGAGAAACAAACTCTTATTCTCGTATGTTAGCTCTACCTTTTGTACTTTGTTTGTATTGCAAGTCTTGCGGTCACAGAATCATATTTTTTTCTCTAGATCGCTATCACTACTTTCTTCTTCCTAATGAGAACGAAAATCTAGTGTTGGGTTAAGACAGATGCAGTGACATAAGTTGAAAGTTGAAACAATCAGAGATTACCCACTGGCATTTGTTCGTATATTAGCAGCCAGAGGACTCATGAGTGTCCAACTTGAAGATTTGATTCAATCTGGGTTGTTGAGCTCCTTCCTCGTTCATTTCATTTCTCACTTGTGAAATCTGAAGTTAGAAAAGATTGTTGATGGAGAGATAGAAATAATAATTCAATATTAGCAGAGACATTTAGTATAATTTATCAATCAAATGTTTGAATATTTCTTCACAGACACAAACACATTAACGGTCAGAATCTGACACGAAAATAAAAATTAAAAAAAGTTTAAAGATTCCACAAGGAAACAAAACACACAAAAACACAGCAAGGATTGAATTGTTTGGATCTAACAGCTAAATCAAAACTCTCGGTTAGGAGTTGTTTTGTTGTTGTTAGCTCCTCCCCTACGAGTCTCCTCGCTGCTCGAGGAAGACGGGTCAAGACCGTACTCGCTTGTGTTCCCATACTCACTGCTTGCACCATACTCCTGGCTATCCAACGCCACTTTCCTGAACTTCTTCATATCCGCAGTGTAACTTCCCGAGTCATAGTCCGAGCTTGAACCCCTTCCGAAGAGTGCACTCTGTCCAGGCTTCGCTCCTTCGTTTAGATCATCTAACGATGCATCTCCCTCCAGAGCTCGAACAATCTGTTACAGTCATAGAGTGACTCAGAACATGTGGTTTGGATCGGACCTATGATTAATTATGTCCTAAAACTTACTTGGCTCATCTTAGGCCTGCGTCTAGCTGAGTGTCTGATGGCTGCAACAGCACAAGCCACCATTCTTGCCATCTCATAAGGCTCGTATTGGTTCTCGAGACGTGGATCAACTAGTTCACTGTAATCTCCATCCTGAGCTGCGTTTAAGCATAAGGGTCTTGCCTGTGTAACAAAGTAACACAATTTGTATATAGATCGTTAGGCCACAAAGATTGTTAGGAAACAGTTTTGTGATGTTGGTATATATGTTACTGACCCAATCGGCTAAGCTGTCTTCCATTTCACCAGTGAGATCAACAGGTCGACGTCCGGTTATGAGCTCAAGAAGCATCACTCCAAAGGAGAAAACATCTGACCTGTCTGTTAGTTTCCCGCTTGACGCATACTCTGGAGCCAAGTACCTGCCATTTGATTCAGAATATGAGATTCTTGATTTAAATAAACAGATTCTTGGGTGAGACTATAAATCTAGAGTGTGTTGAAATAGAAGAATGAGCTGCTGAAATGTGTGGTTTCATGTTTCTTTGTTACCCGAAAGTTCCCATGATACGAGTGGACACATGTGTAACGTTGTCCTGAGATAGCTTTGCTAAACCGAAGTCAGCAACCTGAAGATTTGAGCCAAGTCCAGTTATAAAAAAACAAAAATCTTAAAATGTTAGGACAAAATCCAAATCCTAAATCAGATACTAAACCAAAAAAGTCTGGTAGCTCTTTGGAAAGCAACCATTCCAAAAACAAATTTGTGAGGGTTTAGACCTAGAACGGACAATATCATACAAAGCAAAAGCAAATGGTTGGACATCTGGTGACAAACATCTTGGCTTTTGTAGGGCGTCTAGTCCGCCACAACACAGAGAATTTGATTTATAAGAATGATGTTCAAAATCATGAGCATACCTTGGCTTCAAATGTTTCATCAAGCAGGATGTTTGAAGCTTTAATGTCTCTATGAATGATTCTTGGATGACCTAAGCACACAAATTCAAGTTAAAAGTTTGATCACATCTCTCTAGTTAGACCTCTATAGGATCATTGAAAGATTTGTTTTGACTCACAATCTTCATGCAAGTAAGCAAGCCCTTTAGCTGATCCCAAAGCAATCTTGAGCCTTGTAGGCCAATCAAGCATGGTACCATTTTTACCATGGAGATGAAACTCAAGTGTATCATTAGGTAAGAACTCATAAACCAACATCCTCTGTTCTCCTGCAATACAATACCCAACAAGAGACACAAGGAACCGATGGTGAACTCGACTAATGATCTCGACCTCAGCTTGAAACTCTCGCTCTCCTTGTCCACTTCCTGCCTTAAGACTCTTCACAGCGATCTCTTTCCCGTTGGGAAGTATTCCCTTGAAAACATACCCGAACCCACCTTGCCCTAACAGTCTATCTTTAGAGAAGCCTTGAGTTGCTGCAGCTAGCTCGTCGTAGGTGAATGTGCTCTGGTTGAAACCTAGAGCCACTGAAGGGTGAGGTGGTGGTAGAGCCGGACCGTGCGGACCTGAGTAGATCTCGCTGCTGTTTAAACCGCCTGAGACGGGTGGTTGAGATGGTTGCCAGCTTCCAGGTGGTGGTGGAGGTGGTGAATTCATCCAATTGTTATTACCGTTGTTTGATCCAGAGTATTGACCAGACATATTCATTACATGACCGCTTTGGTTGTACTGTTGTTGGTATTGATCACCCCCACCTAAGAAGATTAACAAAACGGAGACTTTGTTTAACCTTATTTCTTGGGATACAAGAAAACAATATTTGATGGGTTTTCCACCAACATATCAAATTCTCTGTATGTAAAAAAGATTATGAAGCTTTGAAATGTGCTTTGAAGGTAAAGAAGATTTTATTTCGTTGGGTTATTTATTGAGTTATTTTGGTGCACAAGAAAGGTTCCAAAACAGAAACTAGGTTATGCTACGACGACGCTAAGGCTGGTGACTTTGTTTAACCTTCTTTCTTGGGTAACAAGAAAATAAAATTTACTGGGATTTCCACAAAAAACTTTGAAATGCGGTTTGAAGGTAAGAAGATTTTGTTGAGTCAGGTTATTCATTGAGTTATCTTGGTGCACAAGAAAGGTTCCAAAAACAGAAACTAGGTTAGGCTAGAAGGGATTAGGTTTGTGACTTGGCGTTGACTATTAATGTGTTTACCTTTGCCTGTGGCGTAGCCATTGCTTGCGTAGTACGGCATCTGATGCTTCTTTTTCTTCTTGCGACAGCAACAGACGCAGAACAAGATCATAACAAGAAGCAACAAACCAGCACCAGCCGCGATACCTATGATAGCACCCGTGTTAACATCGTTACGTGACGAGTTTGAGCCACCACCGGTTGATCTAGGCGGAGCTAGCGATCTTGGTGGGGAAGGAGAGTTATTGTTGCTTCCTCCACCATTGTTGTTTCTAGAAGGAGGCGAAGGAGAATTATTGTTGCTTCCTCCACCACTGTTGCCATTATTGTTGTTATTATTCCCATTGTTATTGTTATTACCATTGTTGCTTCCTCCACCATTGTTATTGTTATTGTTGTTGTTGTTGTCATTGTTTCCACCATTGTTGTTGTTGTTGTTATTGTTGCCTTGTGGTGGAGATGGTGGAGATTGTGAGTCTGAAGAAGGCGGTGGAGGAGAGGAAGCATTATCCGGCGGTGGAGGAGAGGAAGCATTGTCGGGCGGAGGAGTAGCTGGAGGTGAAGACGAAGGAGGAGAGGAGGAGGATGAGTCAGGAGACGGAGGAGATTGCTGTTGAGTGGTGTCGGAGGAGGGAGGAGATGGAGGTGTAGATGACGGAGGTGAGTTCTGTGGGGATTGCCCCTCCGCCATAATATCTTTTTGATGTTTCTTTTTTGTTTTTGTTTTTTAATTATCGGAAGCTCTCTCCTTAAGATTTTTTTCTTAAAGAGAGAGAGAGAGAGTATTGAACAAAGAGAACACACAAAGCTCTTTGTTGTGTTCCAAATCCTATTTTTAAGAATGCCTTCAGATTTTCAAATGTCTTATTATTGTAGGGTCTATATTTGGGATTTAATACAGCCATGCAAATTATGTACCTTCAGCTAAATTTGTAATAGAAAATTACAGGCTAGAAGTCGATGTTTTATTAAAAAAAAAAAAAACAAATTGATTGGTGTACCGAAGAAAGAAGACAGATAAATAGACAATAATTACTGATGAAAAAATACATAAAGGGAAATAAAAATGAAACAATGCTTTCGTTGAGAGTTGAACTCAAGACCTCCCGCTTACTAAACGGGTGCTCTAACCAACTGAGCTACGAGAGCTATTCGATAGTAGATATTGTATTAAACGTATTGTAGATTAATTTAACAGAATGATTCTCTTTTAATATAAAGACAAAACAGTCGTCGCCTAAAGAACTTAACAGATCAGGAACAGCTTGGACTCTTGAGGACACATAGAGAAGGTGTTTCTTCCTCAAATTAAACCAAACAGAGATCGTAGAACATCTCCCTGTCTCTCTTTTAGATCCGTTTACTTCCGATTCGATGCCTTCTCGTAGACGTACCCTCCTCAAAGTCATCATCCTCGGCGATAGCGGGTTTAGCTTTCTCCAAAGACACTCTCTTTTTTTTTTTGTGTTTGTATTTGTTCTACATGTATGCGATCAAACCCGTGATTTTGGGTGGGGGTTTTTTGAGATTTAGGTGTCTGACTAGTGACACCTTTCCTGCGGTTTAGATACTGATATGATCTGGTTATCTCTTAGTTTGGCTGATCTAGTTGCTGTTGAATTGTGTTAGCCCTTTATTTCAATTACTCACTCTACTTATCTGTCGTTAGATGTGATTATTATTATTATTATTTTTGGTTGAGGTTTACTTTCTGTGTTGTTGATCAAAATCACAGCTTTGTGGTGGACATCAAAATCGTGTACTTGTTTTTATATGTTATGTTTATTAGAGTGAGACTAATTTGGAATTCTCTTATTATTTGTGATTTTTTTTTTTTTGCAGGGTGGGGAAAACCTCTTTGATGAATCAGTATCCTACTTTTTTGTTTGATTAGTTTGTCTTGAATTGATTTTAAAAGGAAAATTTGATTGTTTGGTTGGTTTGGTCCTCATTTCGCACATTTGTTTTTGGGTTTTAACACGATAAAACTTCAGATATGTTAATAAAAAGTTCAGCAACCAGTACAAGGCCACCATTGGAGCTGACTTCTTGACTAAGGAAGTCCAGTTTGAAGATCGCCTTTTCACTTTACAGGTTCTTACTAGTGTCTCTTTCTTTATTTTGTATGTGGTTTAGTCATTAGAGAATTTTTTTATTGTATGAGGAAGGTGTTGTTGACTAACTAACTAACTAACAAGTTTCTGCCAGAAACATAGATAAATATAAGGACGATCTATCATTACCTTTGATTTACCCTCTTTGCTTGAAAAAAGCTCACTTGTTTGTTTCTTTTTCTGTCCAATGGGTGGGTTACTACAGATCTGGGATACAGCTGGACAAGAAAGGTTTCAGAGCCTTGGTGTAGCTTTCTACCGGGGTGCTGATTGCTGTGTTCTTGTATATGATGTCAACTCCATGAAATCATTTGACAATCTCAACAACTGGAGAGAAGAGTTTCTCATCCAGGTATCTTGTTCTCACCCCCTCTGTAAACACTAGGCAGATGCAGTAACGCAAAGTGTGTAATTGTCCCTTACAGGCAAGTCCATCGGATCCAGAGAATTTTCCCTTTGTGGTTATTGGAAACAAGGTCGACGTTGATGGCGGAAACAGCCGAGTGGTATGTATGATGTGCTTTACTTACTTTTCCACTCTTCATGGAATGTCTCTGAGATGTAACATAAATAAATGACCAAGTACTTGATCATAGGTTTCAGAGAAAAAAGCTAAGGCTTGGTGTGCTTCAAAGGGAAACATCCCTTACTTTGAGACCTCAGCTAAGGAAGGCACCAATGTGGAGGAAGCATTCGAATGCATCGCCAAGAACGCCCTGAAGACCGGAGAAGAGGAAGAGCTGTAAGTTTCAAAACAATTTTTGAAGTCGTTAGTTTGGTGGTCTCAACGTTTTGGTCTTTTCTTTTGTTTTCCAGGTACTTGCCAGACACAATCGATGTCGGGACAAGCAATCAACAGAGGTCTACAGGGTGTGAATGCTAAGGGATCATCTCTCCTAGAAGAATTGCTTTTGAGTTCAACAATGGGAAACTTGTCTCTCTTCCCATTACCCCTTTTCTTCACCAGCTATCATCTCTCTTATGATATTATACTACATTGCTGTACATTTGTTCTGTTCTGGGTACCTTCAAAGCGATTTATTTAAATTGTTTAATAAGTATATTATGGTTAGGAAAACGTTATTATGCATCTTTAATTATAAACATATTTTTATGCATGCCTCCCAGTAATATGAAAAACGATTAAACAAACAATATCTTTCCAATATAGAAAAAGCTTCAAATAGCTCCAAAACAAGTTTCTGTTTTCAAATTAGTCCACAAAGATTAAAGTGACCAGTGCCTTCAATAAAGAGATAAATGATGAATATATCATTCTCTGACAGATATAAAAATAAATAAATATTTAAATAAACAAAAATTTGAATTTTTTAATACTTATTTAGAATTTTTTTTTTCAATTTGTTGTTTATGATAAGTTAAGTCAAAGACCTATCACCATAATAAATTATTGTTTCTTAAAAAATTAAACCAAACATCAAATTATTTATATATCTAGAATATATGCTTGTTATTACGTTATTTTTTAGAAACTCTCACTTATTATAAATAATTGAAAAATCTCTTTATACATTACCTTCAATATTAATAAATAAATATTTGAAATTATTGAATATTTTCTTTTCAGTTATTCAAAGTTTAATTTTCATATTTGATTAATACTTAATTATGCATTTTTTATGTAAACATTTATGATTGAAAATAGCTTTTTAGATAACAACACATTAATGGAATTATGTTTTTTATTTTTAAAATAGTTTTTAGTTTTTGGTTAATTTTAATTGTATGAATTTATTAACTTTTTTTTGACAGCATGAATTTATTAACAATTATCTAATTTAATAAATAAATCTCATTATTTATTAATAGCTTAATATTATATATTTTAGGCCCAACCATATTGACGTGTTTACATATTATGCATAATACATATATTTTCTTGTTAATATTTAATTTTTTTAGTTATATAATAATTTATTAAGAGTATTAAATATTTTAATCGCTCTAACTTCTAATGTGAAGTTCAGAAATAAAAAGTTACTTGCAAATAAAAAAAATAGATCAGTTTATCTATACTATTTTAATAATGTTAAAAATTTGAAATATGATCTTATATTTTCTGAAATATTTAAGAATCTTTTAAATATCTAACATTTTGAAATGAAAGAGTATATAACACTGCATTTCTCATAGGGAATGTGAATTGATTATTAGATTACAACTAAATTGATCAAGCATATGATCTTGAAGTAGAAGTTTTTTGTGGAGCATCATCAATTATAGGTAAATCTGTATCATGATTACAATCTTTAACCATGACTATTACGTCTTTGATGCATATGACTATGAGGGGTTGCCAAAGAGAGATTATGTGCTTCAATAGTACATTCGTGTTTGATCAAAAAATCTTAAACTTTTGTTTTTTCTCCCTCTAATCTATATATAATAGGAAACTTGGTTTTGTTAACTGCTGCTGTCATCATTTTTTTATAGGAAAAAAAAAGTTGTATTCTTTGATCAGATTTGTTTTAACTATGAAATATAATGGACAAGATTTAGTTTCCTTTAAAAAAATGATGTCATCCTTTCATGTAGCAAACGACGTCTATTGCCATCCCCGAACCAACGTCTTTTGTTTCTTTATTATAGCAAACAACATCTTTTGTCATCCCCCAACCAACACGTTCTCTCAAATAACAATATCACCTCTTTAAAAAGATTCATATATAACAAATTTATTGTGTTGCTCGATCTGTGGTTGTTTACTGTTTTTTATCCCCATCTTCCCATCATCTTCATCGTTCTTCCTTCCCTATATGAAACCTGCACCCCCTTAGATTGAAAGACATGTTTGCCAAATCTGTTCTCTTTTCCGGTTTAATTTGGAATTCTCATGTTTGAATTTGGATGGCTCTTGGAACAACGAAGTTGATATCGTATTTTTCTCTTCATGTTTAGTTGAGAAGAATCCATGTAGTTGTCATTTGAACCAGTCCGACTTAAAAAATGGTTACCCTAACCTTTGAGATAAATTTTCTTTTAATATAAATCTCCCATTGATTTGGTCATTTGAAATTACAGATTGCAGTCTTTGTAGGTCTAGATTTGTTTTTTTCTGTGATGTCGTAACGATGTTGATGATAACAATATGCGTTCTCGATTTTAGGTTTCTTCAACAATTTGATCAAATGAAGTACACTTTTCCAAGTCGTTGAATGCTCGAAAGATTCTTCATTATTATGATTCACTTGTATAGGAAGATCTAATAACTTCTTTAAGATTGCAACTATACTTAGCTTTACTGTGTTTGATATCCTCAATTTCAGAAAAAATATCTCTTCTATTAACGCATCCAATTCAGTATTTTGAGTTTATATCTCTACAAAGTTATGATTAAAAACTACTTGTCACTTTATCTTCACATTTAAAAGGTACCTTTCTAAACTGTATTTTCATCCATATTAAGAGAGACATATTGAGTATCATTTACAACTTCCAAAATTGTTTCATTTACCAAAAGTTCCAAGTGAAGAGTTGTCCGTCATCTTAAACCATGTCATAATTAAGAAACGAGAGTATATTTCTTCGCATGCCTTTTTCTTTTCTTTTTCTAGAAATGAGATGACTTGATCTCCAAAAACAATAAGGATTCCATCAGAGACACTCCGGATTGGAATGAAATATAAATAAGATAAGATAAATTATTAGAATATGATTACAACTAGACTTAAGACAATAGATTGCTTGACACACAAGGAACATTGAAAAAAACATTAAACTCACGAAAACTTCACGGGTGATGACAGTGGCTCCGGCTTTGTGCCTCTCTTCTTCACACCATACATCTCTCATATCCGCGAATGACCACACACAAGAGCGATTGATGTCTGACGACGAGGCCGTGTCTCCAATGTGGGGTTGTGACTCCGGACGAAGAGCATAGGTCGTGACATCATGGCGATGATTTCCTCCATTAGTACACAACAAAGCCGAGAGAAATAACAAGAGTGGGAGAGAAGAAGAAGATCATAAAGAAAAAAAACAACGTGAAGAAGAATAAGAGGGGAAGAAACAAAAAGAGATTTCTTTAAATTGACGAACCAAGTTTCACGGCGAAAAGGAAAATACAAGAATATATATAATTAGCTATAACTATATTGCCACTACACACACGGTTAAAATAACTAAGGTTTGCTTAGGTATAATGAAATAATTGATTAGGGATAAACCAAATCGGTTAAGATTTTTGGTAAAAAAAGAAAGAATGCCGGGTTAGAGTCGTTCCAGACACAACCTTTCAAATAAAATTTCTTAACAAATTCATTAAAAAAAAATTATCACTCCCCTTCATCATTGTTCCTACTTCCGTTCAATTTTATTGTCCTACATATTTTATCCGTTGCTTATCGTGGAATTTTTACTGTTATGGAAACAACCTCTCTCTTAATGAAATAATTTTGTCACTGTATAACACATTAGAAATTAAAATTAAATTTTTTTAAGTTTGATAAATAAACCACCTCTTGGTGGCCTAGTGGTAGGCGGACTCCGGTAAGCTAAGCGATCCGGGTTCGAAGGCACCCCACTACGGTTAAATCACTAGGTGGTCACCCGGGCCCACCCTGCTACTTCTGGGGTGGAAATGACGTGGCTGCTGCGGACCTCGAGGGATGTCTGGACCCCGGCCTGGGAACCTCGGTTAACAAAAAAAAAAAAAAAAAAAAAAAGTTTGATAAATATGCTAATATTCATCTAAATTTTCGGAACAAGCAAGAAAAACGTCAGTAAAATCCAGCAAAAACTACCAATTATCCTTTTTTTTTTGTTATCAAGAGTTAACACTAAATGATAAAAATAGAAAGACAAATATAGTTAATAGAATTAAACACATGAAACTTCTAGCAAATTAAGATTGTTTTCACTAACAAAGGAAATTGTTTCTGAAGTTAATATTTTAGAGTTCGTATAAGGAAAGCTTTTTCTTTAGTCAATCAAAAAAGACTAGCATTATCACTTTTCTAAGCCTCTACAACTTTTCAATAAAAATATTAAATACCTTTTAAACATATATGTATATTTATTATAACATCATTCTTAACCATATAATATTAATGAATGAACTTTACTAGTGTCTTTTCAGCTCAATTTATTCCAATTTGTATAATCTCATTATAGGATAATAATTTTCGAATATTCTGAAATCAAAATGTTGATATATTTTTTATCATATTATGGTGAATTCAAACAAAATAGGTTTAGAAAAAAAAACAAATTTAGAATAAATACTCTTGAAAATCATTTAAATAAATATGCAACTGTTTAAGTTAACCATTGTAATCTATAATAACTAATATAGCATTTGATGATCAATTTTTGTAACATTTAGAAATCGACCATTGCAACTTTATAGCATTTACATTTGTGTATTTTTTGTAATTTTCGAACCTTTTAATAATTATTGCTGAACCAAAGTGGGAAGAGTGATTGAGATCGCTTATGACCCTAAAGCGTCCCAAAAAGAAGCGTACATTCGGGCCCAAGTTCGACTGGATATAGCCAATCCAGCAATCGCTATTAAACCTTTAAATCTACCAAGGGGGGGAAGAGTGATCATCGAATATGAATATGAGAAGTTGAGGAAGCGTTGCTTTCATTGTCAGCGCTTAACCCATGAACGTCCAAGCTGTCATTTCCTCAAAAATACGTGTTAGGGAGAAATCTGATGCTATTGGTGGAAGCTCGAAGCAGATGCCTTTTCTGATCGAACATCCAGTAGTGCCTCCTGGGTTTGCTCCACTATTCCCTGAGATGCCTCATAAAGAAAGAGACATGGCCTTGCAGTACATTTCACATAGTGATCCAACGGAGAGACAGGCCAGAATCATTAGAGTGCAACAATCTTTGCAACCAGGGTTTGAAGACAATCTGGGTAGTGCACCGCGCATATCTCATGACATTAATAAAGGGAAGGGCCATGTTTTCAACTTTCAAGAACATGATCGTCCGGGTAAACGAGTTGCAGTGACTAGAGAGCGTTCAGCCTTCTCTGAGGCTGACTTGAAATCTGTAAAGGATCGGACAAGCTTCCCCTCTGACAACCTGGAAGTTTCTTCGTCTTCTTCTTCCCTCGGTCCAACGGTCTTTAGAGTGGGAACCTCTACAGGTAACCTATCTACCGGGGCTAATGAGGCTGTTAAGAAAAGTCGTCGTAGACCTCAACGCTGGAAACGCATATGCAGTCAGCGCCCTTCAGGTCAGGCTCAGGATTTAGACCAAACGGGCAAGAGAGACAGTCCAATGGGTGATGGAGAAGAATCTACTGCGACTCTTGGTGGGAATTAGGCTAAGCGAAAGGCTCCTGTGAATGTTGGAGAACATTCTTCAAAATCTCCAAAACCCCTTCAACCTACGGTGGCTTCCGATTTGAAGCCGCTGCTCCCCCAATGAGCATCATGAGTTGGAACTGTCGAGGAGCTGGAAGCGACGAGACAGTTCACCGTCTCCGTGAAATGAGGAGAGATCATTTCACGGATTTTTTATTTTTGATGGAGACAAAACAAAAACGTGAGTACATGGTTGGGTTACAGAAAGAATTTGGTTACGATGAGTTACTTACTGTTGAGCCGGTGGGTCTGAGTGGTGGCTTGGCAGTGTTTTGGAAGAGTAGTTTTGAGGTGGAAGTTTTAGAGGCTGATAAGAGGATTATTGACTTGAAGGTGAGGATGGGTTCTTTGGTATTTTTCCTCTCCTGCATATATGGTGATCCAGTTAGAGCTCGTAGGAATGCTGTTTGGGACAGGCTCTCTACCGTTGGGATGGTACGGAATGAGCCGTGGGTTTTGGTGGGTGATTTTAACGAATTGCTCACTGCGGCAGAGAAGGTTGGTGGTCCGGATAGACATGACTCAACTTTCTGGGATTTTCGGAATCTGGTGGACAACTGCAAGATTAAGGAAATCAAAAGCTCTGGGAACTGTCTGTCATGGTCTTGTAAGAGAGATAATGTTTGGGTGCAATGCCGTTTAGATCGCAGTTTTGGGAATGATGAATGGTTCCGACTGTTACCCAGAGCTCACATGGAGTATTTGGAGATGCTAGTCTCTGATCATAGACCCATTTTGATCAAATTTGCATTGGAGGAAAGAGAAATGGGGAGAGGCCGCTTCGTTTTTGATAAGAGGTTAGCAAAGCAGAAAGGCGTGGAGGAGATAGTCAAGCTTGGTTGGGGGGTTGACGCATCAGAAAACGAGACACCTTTGTTGGAGCCAATCAACAGGTGTAGGAGAGAGCTCGCCAAATGGAAGAGAGTTACGACTGTAAGTGCGATGAGTAGAATTAAAAGAATCAAGGAGGCGCTGGAGAAAGAAATATCAAAGACAGCACCTTGCTGGCAGCGGTTGAAAATGCTAAGACGAGATTTGTGTAAAGCGTACCGTGATGAGGAATCCTTTTGGCGGCAACGTAGTAGGGTGAGATGGCTTAAACTTGGTGACAGGAACACCAAGTACTTCCACCTCTGTGCCAAAGGTCGCAAGAACCGGAATAACATCCTTTTGCTTAAGGATTCCCAGGGTAGAGAACACTTCTCTGAAGGATCGAAGGGTAACATTGCAGTGGAGTACTTTCGTGATATTTTTACAAGTTCAAATCCTTGGGAATTGGAAAGTCTGTTTGAAGGGTTTCAAAGTAGAGTGTCTCCTGCAATGAACACGATGCTGACGGCTCCAGTACTTTCTGAGGAAGTTAAGACTGCGGCCTTTTCTATCAAAGAGGATAGTGCTCCGGGGGCTGATGGATTAACGGGCACTTTTTATAAGCGGTTCTGGTCTACAGTGGGGGCAACTACAATCCGTGAGGTACAGGGTTTCTTTCAGACGGCGATCTTACCCGCTGGTTGGAATCATACGCATATTTTCCTTCTGCCTAAAGTCACTAATCCATCAAGGATGACAGAGCGGAGGCCTATCAGTCTCTGCTCAGTACATTACAAGATCATCTCAAAAATTCTTTGCAATAGGCTGAAAAGAATTCTACCAGAGATTGTCTCAGACACGCAGGGTGCTTTCGTTAGTGGGCGCCTTATAACTGACAATATCTTGGTGGCACATGAGATGGTACATGCTTTAAGGACGAAGGATGGCATCGACTCAAACTTCATGGCCATTAAGACAGATATGTCTAAGGCATATGATCGCGTAGAGTGGTGTTTTGTGGAGTGTCTACTAGAGAGGATGGGCTTTGATAGGAAGTGGGTAACATGGATCAGCGCCTGTATTAGCTCTGTCACATATTCGAACTCTGTATTCAAACTTTTTTCTGGGCTTTTATGTTTTGTGGTGAAATAAGACCCACCAAGTGATGTATTTCTTTCTCCATGGATCTTTTCTGAACCTAACGATTCTTTTTCGACCTCCCGTCGACGTAACGCTCCGCCGTTGGATTAGTGGGTTGTGTTGGCATATAATCAACACAACCCACTAATCCCATTTTCACCTCTTCATTGTATGTTTCATTCCTCGATCCTGAGCTTTTTCCAGAGTATAAATATATATTCTCATTGGCTTTCAAATGCCTCTAAACTTCCTTTAGATTCGTTTTAATTTGAAAGCTTAGACATGCCGGTGTAGGTAAAGTTCAGAAGAGACTCAGAGGAGGGGGTTCGAAAATATTGTCTCAAGGAGGAAAAGAGATTATTCTAAAATCTGTGGGGATGGCTCTGCCAGTCTTTGCAATGAGCTGTTTCCGGTTACCTAAAGATCTCTGCGCTAAACTAACGAGCATTATGACTGAATTTTGGTGGGGAGGTGATGCAGAGAAAAAGAAAATTGCATGGGTAGCTTGGAAGAAGCTATGCAAACCTAAGGAACTCGGTGGCAAGGGTTTTAAGGATATTGCTTGGTTTAATCAAGCCTTGTTATGCAAGCAGGCATGAAGAATCTGGTCTAACCCGCAATCCCTTCTAGTGAGAGTCATGAAAAGCAGATACTTTAAGTAAGGAAACTTCCTTGAGTGTTCTGTTGGATATAGACCATCATATGCTTGGAGGAGCATTATGCATAGTCGTGAGCTACTATCACAAAGGCTGCTTAAAAGAATTGGGAATGGTAAGGATACGCATGTTTGGTATGATAACTGGATCCTTATGCCTATACCTAGACCTCCTAGATATAGAACAGATGAAGTAGACCTTACGCTTAAAGTCTCAGACCTTATTGATGAGAGGCATGGAACGTGGGATGTTCAACGGGTACGACATCTGTTTGTAGGGGAAGATGCCAACCAGATTCTGGAAATGAGGCCACAACTTAACCGTCATGATACAATGGTCTGGGGCTTCAGCAGGAATGGTTTGTATGACTCTTAAAGCGGATACAAGCTTCTACACCTCCTACAAATTGTTGAAAATCCTCTAGCCGCACCCTCCTTGCCTCCTATTGAGAAACGGCTCTGGCCTAATTTATGGAAAGTGAAGACGATGCCTAAGATCAGACACTTCCTATGGAGAGCATTAGCCGGTGCCTTAGCCGTAGCTGAAAGACTGAGATCGCGAGGGATCCCGGTAGAAACGACATGTAAGTTATGTCATGCACAGCCTGAGACTATTTGTCATGTGCTCTTCCATTGTCCGGTAGCGAAGGAGGTTTGGAGACTATCAGAGTTTCCTATGCCAGCAGCTGACTTCTCTACAAACTCGGTTTTCCTGAACTTTCATCACCTGTTGGAGACATGTAAGCGAAGTAGGTTGGAGGAGAGAACTCGCTTGGTATTTCCATGGATTCTTTGGAACATATGGAAATCTAGAAACAAATTTGTCTTTCAACAAGTGAACGTAGGGGCAGAAGAGATATGGAGAAAAAGTCAGTTGGAGTTTGAAGCTTGGAATGCAGCTAACGTGGGTGACAAGGAAGACATTGATGAGAATGTGGGTGAATATGCTTTAGCTTGCTGGCGAAAACCATGTCCAAGTTTCATAAAATGTAACGTTGGTTCGTCTTGGACAGATGCAAACCGAAATTGTGGGGTCGCTTGGCTGACACAGAATCATTTGGGTGTCTCGCTAATCCACAGCCGTCGCTCATACTCAATGGTGGCATCACAGCTAGAGGCTGAGTTGCTAAGTTTTCTGTGGGCCGCAGAGAGCCTATCGACACTGCGACATAAGAATGTGGTGTTTGAATCTTCATCATATTTGGCGGGAGAAGCAGTTTTGAATCCTGATAATTTTCCTATGTTTCATGGGTTGATTGACGTGATAAGAGAGAAGCTGTCTAGGTTACAACTGTGGTCTATAGCTTATGTACACAGCGGAGCAAACCAATGCGCGGAGGCCATTGCTCGCAGTGTGACAAGGGATCAGCGGTATGCTTCGTATGTGGGGAAAGATGGACCTTCTTGGTTATTGCCTATGATTCATGCAGATGCTGTTCGAGCGGACAATGGATACTAAGAAGGATCTTGAGTCTTGTTTACAGCTCATTTGAAGCATTTCATTATCCTCTCAACGGTGATGGATGCAAACAAAGGAGATGATGTTGGTTTTTAGTAGTTTTTTAATTTCTGGAGTTGGAGGCCCTGTTGGTTTCACCATACTCTGGTTCTTTCAAGAATGTTGTCCTGTTTTTTATAAATCGATTACAAAGCGTTAAAAAAAAAAAATTATTGCTGAACCAGAACATTATTGCAACAAGATTCTCTTGTCCATGTTGTTTATTATTTCCCAGTTCAGGATTCGTAGAAAATAATAGTGAGTCTATTATATTTAAGGCTTTGATTGGTAATCAATCGGAGCTTAAATATTGGGAAGTGAGGGATTATGTTTGAAAAGATTGAACTGAGACAGAGTCAAAGAATCGTACATTTAAATCTGACCAAGTTGTAGTAACATTAGTGCAATAAAATAAATGATTCCGCTTCTCGTCATGCTTCCCACACAGCACAAAACTTTGTTTAATCTTACATTTCACACCGGTGGATCGTCGATCGCGAGCGCGAAACTATAGGTCAAATATCATATGATCACAATCATGAACAAATCATATCATGTGATGTTACATTTCTAAGATATGGCCGACTTCTTGGTGGGAGTTTTAGAACTGACCAATTGTAGATGTACTTCCATGCATATCAACACACGAATTTGGTTCTTAAGAAAATCTAATTAAATGATTTAGAATTATATATTATAAACGTGAATTATTTTATGTAGGTTTCGTGTTCGAGAAACAAAAATCATCCGTTCGTTGAAATAGTTTTGTCTCTTATAATGATTTCTTTATTTTTTCATTATTCCTTATTCAGTTCTTATTAAGAACATTTTTTTTTCTTTTAAAGAACTCTCTGTAACTTATATTTGACACTTTATCCATTACATAATATTTCATGCGCCTGCTGTTTTTTTTTACCTAATCATGATATAATTCTTTCGTATTTTTGTGTTAAATTATGGGGAACTACTATTAAATTTGCATATCATGATTTTCTATTGGAAACTTTTCAATCAAATGTTTTTAGTTAATTTATTTTTAAAATGAAATTAAAAGTTAAAAGTTAAGGCATCCATTCACCTAAGTAGTTGCATATCTTAGAATAGTCACTTCATTCTGTTTTTCTTAGATGTGTCTTATAATTTACCATTTGTCTTGATAATTATATCTTGGCAAACCTATCAAATTGTATAGAAATTATATGCAATTTGTGAGACACTCAATTTCTTTAACATTATATCTCTATACCAGTCATCTGTATGTAATCTGTGAACACTCTTTTATATTTATAGAGGTGAAAATATTTACTGTAATAAATATTCTCTTCATATCCAAGATTTTTTTCCAGTAATTTAATGTCATCATTGGTCTTTTTATTTATATTTTAAATGAGATTATTAACAAATTACTGTTTTGTTTTATTTTTTGGTAGATTATATGTATACATTTTATTAATATCATGGGAAGGAAATAACGGATTGGTTTTTCTTCCTTTTGTAAAGCATTGTTAAAATCACTTTCCATGTTATATTTTCTCAGCATATGACGCATATATTTGCTTATGTAATAATTTCTTTTTGGAAGTTCTGGATATTGACTTTGTAATCTTAAATTTTATTAACAAAATTTGTTAGCCGTTAAAAAAAAATATATTTTAATTTTTAGTAAAGAATTTAAATACTTGCGCGAATGCACAGGTTTGTTTCCTAGTCATAATAATAATAATAAAATATATTACTATAAGATTTAATATACATATGATGATACATTATAATGCACTTGTGCGGTTAAAATAGCGAAGTGTTGTGTTGAAGTTGTGTGGAAGAGTTATGTTGGTTAAGACACATCCTTTGATTAATACTCCCTCCGGATACGAATGTATGATGTTCTATCTTTTTATTTTGTATATAAATGTATGATGTTTTGAGATATAATTAATGTATTTATTTTTAAATTTAAACATAAATTAAAAAGTAAAATTATAAGTGGTGAAACTTTATTGATATAACAAAAAAGTAACAATTAAAATAGTGTATTTATTATTTTTTAATATGTGTGTAAAACCTTAAACATCATACATTTAAATCCAGAGGAAGTATATAAAAATGACTCGTACATCATTTTGTTCGTACGTAAGTGAGAGTCACACAACAATAATATTTATTAAAAGGAGAGATTAAGGAAGGCTTGGGATTTCTTATCCATCAAGAAAATCACCAAAGAAAAGGTTAAAGGGGAGAAGATCAATTGGTGGAATTGCATCCAAGCATGGATCAAGGTTAGTCGTTCTATCTTCTCTAGAAATCATTAGGGTTGAATTAATTTAAACTAGAATATGGTCTTGGACATATTTGATTTCATAATAGAAATCATTAAAGTTTTTTTTTGTTCAAATAGAAATCATTAAAGTTATTCTTACAAAAATAAGATAATAAACTTCAATATGCGTTCAATTTATTACAACCTTTGGGATTGTCCAAAAAAAAAAGAAGAAAAGATAGAATTATTGCGACATTCAAAGCAACAGCAAGAGAACTTCGATGTGCTTTAGGTCTGGTGTCACTTTCATTTCCTAAACCATTTTGGGACATTCAAAGCAACCCTAGAAACTTCGATATGCTTTAGGTTTTGCTTTGGGTGTCACTTTTGTTTCCTCAACGCTTCTTGAAGAAGTGCCCTCCTCCGGTTGATGCCTGTTAAAGCTCACAAAGAGTTAAAGAGAACCCTAACACAAAACATAATATATAAATACCTTAAGCAGTCTTTTAAACATGCATTTTTTCTTACAAGAGAAAAATCTTTCTGTGAGATTTTGAGCATTCCGTTTTAAGAACAAAGTATATGAATCTATGAAGCTATAAGATGCTGATATTTAGTTTCTTAATAACTACTCTTCACTATATGCATCCAATGCAATTATAAAGTATTTGAGTAAGATCACTAGAACAAAGAAAAGCAAAAAAAAAAAAAAGGAACTTAGTTAATATATTTGACTAACCTCCTTGTAGATCGTTTCCTTTTGCTTTTGCGCGTACTCTTCCTTAAAATTTGAACCGGGCTTGGAACGTAATTCATGAGATGTGGCCATGATCCATCTATAGCCCCTTCATCATAAACAAGACTTTGTATATTCTTTCCAATAATTGAAACGCTGGTGCACTCTTCTTCACTATCATCACTAGGATCATCCTTGCCTGTACTACAACACACTGCCACTTTATGCTCCTCGTCAACCACGAAGCTGACAACATTTAACAACACGACGTCCACTACCAAGAACTCGCCCCACGACACCTTTTTGGTGCCAATCATGTTGCTCACCCATATCTTCATCTCAAATAAATCCAAATGAAGATACTGATGTAACACCGAGAGTTGTTCGTCTCTAACAACTGACAGAACAGCTGTATCGTCATACTCATCATTCATGGAATCTTCAGGACCAGCACTCTCATACGGAAGAGGGAGAAACCCAAATCTCTCTCTTGTGAAATCAAAACTGAGTATGAACTGGTCTTCATTCTTTTTAGCAACCCAGTAAGTGTTTCCTTTCACAGAGACGCCACGAGCAGATATTTCCCAATCGTGCTCATCAACATCTAAAACCCTCCATGAGTCAGACATGAAGTCATACAGTTCAAACTCGGAAACCGTACGCATCAGTTGCTTGTCGAAATAACGACAATACCTCAAGATCTTGTAGCTATTAACACAAGAAGACTTGCTGCCTTTGTATCCAAGAGCATATTCGAAACAGCCATGACTTGTTCTAGGTTCGACATACCTAGTTTCACGGTTACTAGGGTTGCAAACCACGAGCATTTGTTTTCCCACCATAGTGCATAGCACTAACCCCTTGCAGTAGAAAATATCATGTATTTGTAAATCATTTGAATCTTGTAAAGATCCAAGTTTACATCCGAACTCCATCACCGGATCAACGTTGTTATGGACTCCCTGGAGGTTGATGGTTGTTGAAAAAACACTAGAATTCAACAATAAGATGAACTCTCTTCCTGTTTGAGCCAAGTGTTTCTTGGAGAGCAGATCTTGGCGTAGAGTGCGCCATCTCTTGCAAGTAGTTTGCCATTGTGGTCGAGACTCTTTCGGAACAAGGGCGAGTATCTTCTTTTCCAGATCAAATGGAAGGTCGGTTATCATCACCATCTTCTTCTAGTAGTGATTTCTGAGCTAATAACGATATAAACTAGGGTGAACTTTTGTTTTTTCTTTTTGTTTGAACACCAAAACAAAGGTAAACTAAAAACTGTTTTTCATTGGGCTTTTATTGTAGTGGTACGATAATTGTTAAATGTATTTTAGGGAAATGCATATTTTGTTGAAATTTGAAATCTAAATTATATCTTTCTTTTGGAGAAAAGATATATTTCTTAAAAATGTAGATTTCTGTGAGACTAATTTCAAAAGAAATATGCTGAATAAAGTAAGGAATACTTATTTGTGAAACAGTGAATTCTTCTCATCAATTTATTTAGGCATATTTTTTTTTTGAACAAAACTTAGGCTGAAACTTTAAATTCATCTCCCCTGTTATTACCAATCAAAATGCCACATATATTAATAATAATATACCAATCAAAATGCCCTCTTATTACCAATCAAAATGTCAAACCGGGTTTAGAGTTTGGGTTTAGAATTTAGGGTTTAGGGTTTAGATTTAAAGTTTTGGGTTTAGATTTAAAGTTTAGGGTTTAAAATTTAAGATTTAGGGTTTAGTTAGTGGCGTTAGCGTCATTAAAATGAGCGTAATTATTATTTTTTTCAATTATTTTAGATTTTTTAAAAATAAAAAATATTGTATTTTATTATTAATCTATGTGACATTTTGATTGGTAATAGGAGGAGAGGTGAATTTAAAAGTTCACCTTAGAGGTGAACCTAAGTTTTGTTCCTTTTAGTGCGCACGCCTTCCAAATTTAGTACATAAGGCCAAAAACAAACAAAAGTAAAAACAAAATCATCAACAAAAAGTTAGAAACTTATAAAAATTCTGGAAACATGTTCTTCTCGGAAACAAAAGTGAATTTTTCAATCACCTATACGAATATACAGCTTACTCCTACAACAAAACAAACATACATTATATTGAGATTATGAAAATGTATCTTGATTGATTATGAAAGTATGTACACTGGTTCATATATATATGATGACATAAGCGAAAGAAAACTCATATCATCGGTTTAACATTAACCGGGATAACCCATATCCTAATACACCCCCCCCCCCTTTCAAGCCTTTGAATTGCAGGAGAGAAGAGGCTTGAAATGGACATAAGAGATAAGATGGAGTGAAAAGGACCAGGTTGAAGAGGCTTCGTATATCAGCATGCTGATTCGTACTTGGAACATGGATCAGTTTGATGAAGCCTCACTTGACCTGATCATGGATGGTATGACAATCGATCTCTATGTGCTTAGTCCGCTCGTGAAAGACCGGGTTGGTGGCTATATGAATGGCAGATTTGTTGTCATAAAACAGCTTAGTAGTGTTTTGTACCTTGATCTGCAAGTCAGTAAGGAGCTGTTGAAGCCAGATGAGTTCACAAGTGACCTGAGCCATTCCTCTGTATTTGGCTTCAGTACTGCTTTGACTAACTATGAGTTGCTTCTTACTCTTACAGCTAACAAGAGATTTACCAACAAGAGATTTACCAATATATATGCAGAAACCCGTGACAGAGCGACGAGTATCAGGCCAAGTTGCCCAGTCAGCATCAACAAATGCATTTAAGCATGTCTCAGAATCAGAAGCATTAATAAGCCTTGACCTGGATTAGACTTCAGATACCGGAGTATACGATGAGCAGCTTGCATATGAACATACGTAGGTGCATATAAGAACTGACTCAAGCGGTGTACAGCAAAGGTGATATAAGGACGAGTGATTGTAAGGTAAAGCAATCGTCCAATGAGCTCTCTATATGGTGTTGCATCAAGCAATAGAACACCAGTGTCTTTGCTCATCGGTATAGAAGGATCCATATGAACCGCACACGGTTTAGAAGCCAAGAAACATGTGTCAGCAAGAAGATCCAAAGCATACTTGCTGAGAAAGAGCTATACCAGTTGTGTTACGAGTAATTTCCAATCCAAGAAAGAAACGAGCTGGACCAAGGTCTTTGATCTTGAAAGCGCCATGTAGAAATCTTTATCAGATGCTACTGCCTTGTCATCATTGCTTACAATGAGGATATCATCAACATATACCAGTAAGGCAATGAATGGAGTTCCAGTAATCTTGACAAATAGTGAATGATCACTCGGAGAAGGTGTGAAGCCATCTGCAAGAAGAACAAAGAAGAAGCAATTGTACCACTGACGAGACGCCTGCTTGAGTCCATAGATGGACTTATGAAGTTTACAGACTGGATTTGGTGGTAACACTTCACCCGGAGCAGGTGTATATCTAGAGGTAGACTCATATATATCTCCTCGTCGAGGTCACTATGCAGGAAGGCATTGGTAATATCCATTTGAGAAATAGACCAGCCATGATTAGCCGCTAATGCCAGGAGAAGCTTCACACTAGTCATCTTTGCCAATGGGGAGAAGGTATCGGTATAGTCAAGACCCTCTAGTTCAGTATACCCCTTAGCAACCAAACGAGCTTTGGGACGCTCAACTGAACCATCAGCATTATACTTGATGGTGTAAATCCAACGACATCCCACAACATTCTTTCCCGGAGGAAGTGAAACAACAGAGAAAGTCTTATTAAGAGCCATACCTTGGAACTCCACATTCATTGTTTTCGTCCATATCACAGATTTTATGGCTTGTTTAAAAGAATTAGGAGCAGTTTCTAAGGAACAAGTGAGAATGACATTTTTAAAAGATGGTTTGATATTATCATAAGAGAGGACTGAAGAAATGGGATGACAAGGAGTGGAACAGGTCTCAAGAGAAGGAAAGGAAGTGGTGATATTTGAAACAAAATGATATGAAAGGGCTTTGTCCATGTAGATAAGAGAACAATGGCAGTCTAAAAGATAGCTAGGAGCTTTACCATGTCGTCGTGTTCTGGTTGTGTTTTGAACAGGAACCTCTGTCTCAGCAGCCACAGTCTCTGTCTCCGGAACCGTATCACCCAGTGATGATGATGAATGAGATGAATGAGATGTAGATGCAGAAGCTCTCGCATGAGACTGTAACTGTTGGATCAAATGTTGAACTTGATTAGGATGGAAAGAGCTCAAATCCAGCTGAGACTGCGAGGATGGATTTGGAGAAGCAACATGAGCAACACTGTTGGTCTTCATAAACAAACCAGAGGAAGACTGATTTGGTTTGTTCTGAGGTGGTCTCTGAGAATAAGAGCCAGTCTGAGATGCTTGAGATGATGCCCACTGAGAAGTAGCATTATGATAACGATGGCCAGGAGGATAGCCATGAAGCTTGAAGCATTTTTGGACTATATGACCTGCTAATCCACAATGAGTGCATATAGGACGTGGCTTGCCTCGGTAGTTGTTATTCATAGTAGCATATGCCATATTCTCAGTAGGACCAGCATACACAGAAGCCTCAGAATCAGAAATAGAGTTCTGAAAAACCACATTATCAACCTTAGTCGTTGGTTTAATGCTCTTCTATCATTCATCTTGAGTGACCATGTTGAAGACTTCTTCTAGGGATGGAATTGGTTTCAGCATTAGTATGTGACGACGAGTTGCTTCATACGCTTCATTCAACCCCATCAAAAACTTCATGACACGACTCCATTGCTGAAGCTATTCCCAAGAGACTGCAGCATGAAATTCACATTTCCCACACGTACAAACCGGAAGATCCACATAGTTTTGATATTCTTCCCACAAAGTGATCAATTCCGTGTAGTATGTACTAATGTCAAGAGAGCCTTGCTGAATGTTACTCAACTTCTGTTCAATCTCATAGATTCTTGGAGCATCATCTTGCTTAAATCTAGACATAAGATTCTTCCACATCCCTTCAGCGTTATTCACCAATAGCAAACTCTGACCTATCTTCTTCGAAACCGAGTTCATTAACCAAGTAGAGACCATGTCGTTGCATCTAGACCAAGCACCAGAATCTCTATGATTATCAGGAGGTTTCAAGTTAGTACCATCGATGAATCCGAGTTTGTTTCTGACATTGAGAGCCATACACACCAAACGACGCCAAGCATGAAAATCAGCACCTGAAGCAAGACGATCAGTGACGAGAGCAAGTCCAGCATGATCTGAGTTGTGGAGGAAGAACGGATTGTCATAATGATCAACAGCCAGACGATTCGAGGTCGCAGAGGATAGATTCACTTCCATCGGCAATGAGAAAGAAGATGTTCAATCGAGGTGAAATCGAACAAGAAAAGAAGCTCAGATTCGCGAAATACGCAAGATCGGAGCTAAGAAACACCAGAAACGAAAGATTGAAAGCTCGAATCTCACTGAAGACGAGATCAAAGCTCATACAAGATGACAAAGACGAAAAACGATACGAAAGTGATAAAATCGAGAAGTTGAATCAAGAGAAACACGAAGGAATCAATGAGGAAAGGAGAGATAGGAGCACTCATGGTGAATTGGAGCTCGCGAAATCAAGAAAGAAGGCGGAAAAGTTTGTTAGTCTCTGATACCATATTGAGATTATGAAAATGTATCTTGATTGATTATGAAAGTATGTACATTGGTTCATATATATATGATGACATAAGCAAAAAGAAACCCATATCATCGTTTAACATTAACCGGGATAAACCATATCCTAATACATTATTCTCTTATTTATAATAGACACTTCCTTTACATATTATCTACTTAAAATGATAAAATTCAGATGCAAATGAGAATCATGGGATCCTCTCATCGGGCATAAAAACGAAATGGTGATCATCCGATTTGTCTTATTGCATAGTTGAGTAAGAATTTCTTTTTTTTTTCTGAATCAGATTTGATCATAAGAAGATCTGGAATATTTATGCAGCTTTTTCAAACATTCAAGTTCTCATAAAATCTCTTCAAATAACATATGTGGAGGTGAGATTTCACTATGCCTATTTTTAAGTAAAATAATGGTGCAAAGTCTTCTCAAATCCCTTTTCTTACAAACTCTCGAAAAAACTGATATATTTTGAATAACACTAGATTTGATATAGGTTTTACAAACTTCTGATTGAATAACTGAAGATTTCAAGTGACTTTTAATAGTTTTATACAAATTCAATATTCAATAACAGATGATTTGAATTGATACATAGAAATCGTTAGTTAAATATCATTTTATATATTAAAATAGAAGTCACAACCTTGATTCATGTATGATTTTTTTTTTAAAAAGGACCTAATAGACTTATTCCTATAAAGTCATGTTACATCTAATCTCTAATCTTATCATTTAAATTTTGGGCCTAACATAAATTTTTATTGTGCTATCAATAATTGGATTTAAACAATAGATGATCCATTGGATTTATAGATAGTATAAATTAAATAGATATAACGTAATGTTGTAATACTATACCTCCATATGTTAATTATTTAAATATTTGTTGATGTTAACTTTTAAAATTATAAAGATTTTTTTTTAAATAACAAAAATCATTATCTAACAATTATTAATCTTTACTACCTTAAACCACTGAAAACAATTTTAAAACTATACAGTTTATTTTAAAAATTAAATGTTTAATTATTTACTCGATAATATAAATCTATGAAGCGAAAAGTTTATTTTTAAAAAAAATTTCTAAATTTGTGAAATATTACAATATCTTTGAATATGACAATAAAATAATATTTTATTAATCTTTATATATATCGTTACGATTTTAATAATGAAATAATAATCTGAAAATATATATATATAAGAAGATACAAATACATGTGAAAGTTTGAAACAATCTATTCAATGAAAGAATATACTGTAAACTTATTTTGTTTTAAAAATTGATAGACACATATCTATTATAATATATACCAATTTAGAATTGAAAACAAAATGTTTATATAAAAATAAATGAAAACAAAAACCCGCGCGACATCTAGTTTTTAATTAAAAAAGGATAGACAAGCATTTGTATCTATTATCATCATCTTTTAAATATTCTGTTACTTGTAAATAAATTATATCTAACATTTTTGGTGCTTGGACTTGCAAAATTTTGTTGACAAAAAAAAGGACTTGAAAAATTTTAAAGTTATTTTTCAGGGTTAACAAAAAAAATCACAATTAAAAAATTATTCCCTCACTGGGGTCCTATCCTCTGATCCCCAAGTTCTGTCTCTTTTCTAGTTCCAACATCTTTCTTTAAAAAAGGGAAAACTGTTTAATTTTGTTATAAAAGTAATGAAAAAGTCTATCTTTATTCATAACATAGAGGTTCCTTATATAGAAGATTACACCATCATAGATAACTGGAAATATTACAAATCATAATCTCTTGGTTATGAGCCATCCACAATCTGGTTCATAACACTCTCCATTGGATGTCACAACCATTTAGAGCTTGTAATGTGTTTTAATGTTGCCTCATTAAAACCTTACCAGGAAAACCCAATTGGGACAAAACCATGGTGAAGGAAAAATGGTACAACACACATTACTCCCCCTGATTTGGACATTACTGAAGGTCCCTTGGACCTGTCTTATTTTCTGCAATCCGTTAGGTGATGAAGATCTTGGGCAGAATATGCTTCGTCCTCGAACATGATAGTTGGTTCTTCTTTACCATCGGCTATGCCACAATCTGATCGAACATATTGAGTCATCGACCTCAAATACACACATACGAAATCTTGGATGATGTTGCTGTGATATGCGTGTACCACCATGTGTAAAACATAACCTGTCTGAAAACAAATCAACAAAACCAAATAACCCCTCTTTAGGCTGATTAGTATAAAATAAACCAAAATCAAAGGCTTCTTCATCGTCCTTCTTATGGACCAATCAGATCAGTGTCTAAAACAAGACTTTTGCATCGTCCATCTCAGGACTAAATTGACCTATAGTTTTCAGTAGCATTTTCATTTAATGAACTAATCTTAGCCCATATTGTCTTCAAACTAACAGTGCAAACATACTGAAGCAGACAGATTATTGACGCTCTTCGTTGTGGTCATATCACACTTCCTCTCGAGGGTTCATTTTCTCAAACTATCTGCTTCACTAAAGATATGTAATGATGGGAGGTGTTTTGTCTTTTGACATGGATTATCCTCTGGTTTATATTTCACCTACTATTTTCTGTAAATATATATTATGATCATATATATTATGAGCATATTATACTATTTCTATTGTATAGTTTTGATGCGATAGATCTATGCTGCTTAACATTGTTAAAAAATTAGAACATATTCTTGTGAAAATATAATTAGAACATATTCTTGTGAAAACTTGTGTTTCCTTTTATGAGTCTATTCTGATGGACACATAGAACCAGTTTGCAGGAAGTCAAACCGAGCAACAATACCAACCGGAAATATCCGCAATAATCAATTATTGGTTTGATCTGGTGCCTTGGAATGGAAGTAATTTAAGTCTTTGTTCATACTTGTTGTCGTTTCATTTTGTTAACATGGGAGACTAAGTCATCTTATAGTTTAGGAACTCATGATAGGAGTTTCAAGGCTCCCAATCAAATGTTGTAGAATAAAGGATGTCACACCAGTTCTAAGTGATTCTAAAGCAAAGGGAATGCAATACCATGCTTGATCTAAGTGCTATCAATTGATGAGATGATTTTTGAACCAGAATGCTACTGAAATGCAATAAAGGACAAAGTTTTCTTTCTTATGAGATAAGAGAACTCATGGGCTAAAGGAATTGATCTTGGGTGATCAAGTTTCAATCTAAAGGTGTTAACTTTCAACCAATATTTCTACTTTAGACCTAGACACCATCCTAAACAAACTCTATCTCTAGATGAATGCTCATTTACTAAGATAACTCAAGCATCAAATCTCTTTGGTTGAATGTTATCTAAGTAACCATTAATCTCAAGTCTACTAGCCATCTTAACACCTTTAACAACAAATCTCTTTGGTAAATAATGTTAAAAGCTTAGGAGAGTTGGTTCAGGCATTTCATCAAACACCTTTCAGGTGTGAAATGCCTAAAGCTCAACTTTAGAGAGGCCAACTCTAAAATTGCATTAAAAGTACTCTACTAGCAAGGAACAAGATGGATCTATACTAAAACACCTTAGATCTAGCTTAATCACCCTTAGTCTCCCTCAAATCAAGCAAATCACAAGAGAAAATGATCAAGATAAGATCTTTCACCTAAAAGTTCTTTGTTATTAGATAGAAAAAAAGATAAGATTCTAACTTTAGGATTACAAGATTATTTATATGTCTTTGGAAAACCAAATGGTTTCCATTAAAAAGTCTTAAAAGCCCTTAAAAACATTAAAATTTCGACTAAGATAACGCGTCGACGCGGATAGAAATGGACGGGCACATCCCGCGTCAGCCAACCCGCGTCGGATCGTCGTCGAGGCTACTCCGTCATGCGCGCGGGTAGGCGATCCCGCGTGGCTCCGTCCCGCGTGACTCTATCGATTCCTTCTCTTCGTGACGCGGGTTGAGACGATCGACACCAACCCGCGTCATCCTCCCCGCGTTGGACCTTCGACGATACTCCTTCTTTGTGCGAGCGGGTGAGTGATCCCGCGCTGCTTCTTCCCGCGTGGCCCCTCTGAGTTGGTCTTTCGGTGACGCGGGTAAGTGGACTCGGGGTGCTGCAACCCGCGTGGCTCGCCTTATGATTGATCAATCTCCATTCTTCATCTCTTTTTGGATCACAATGCTTCTAAACACCTCTGATTACACCATAGGATACTCCATTACCTGATAAGACATATGAATGCAAAATGGATCCTAAAGATGCTAAACTCCTAATCTATATGATCATTATGTACAAAATGGAAGTTTAAAACAATGAAAATATGCAAGATATCAGGAACCTTAACTCCCACTTTTCCACTTCCAGTATTGTAGGAAATAAATGATTCCAACCTTTGTTTCATTTCTTTATAAATCAATGAAAAGCCAAAAAGAGGCAATATCAATTGCCCAAAAAAGTATCGTGTTCTTATTTTCAGTTCTAAAGCTTTGAAGAGATTCATTGCTATCATCTTCTGTTGGACCAATCTATTAAGCACAAAGGCTTTAATAAAAATTGGTAATGATGAAAAGAAATGGGCATGCGGGTGTCAACTAAAGAAGCCTTTAATGACTTTAATGAAGAAGTTTAGAGACATCCCACATCGGTTACATGAGGAGAAAACGAGCAGTATATATAAGTGTACACACTTACACTAGATTAAACGGCTCAGGGGAAGAGAGAGCTCCCCACGCGCGCGCCGCCGCCGCCGGCCGGCTCGGCTCGGCTTGGCTTGGGTCTTGGGTCTTGGGTCAGGGCCTCCGGCCCAATAAGACTATTCTTTTTGGACCAAGTTAAGCTCAACGTTTTGCCATTTATTTTGAGAAAAAACAGCATGCAATTTTATTTAAAACGACAAGTAGTTTGTCTAGAAAATAAAAATGTCATGCAGTTTATCCTCTCGAAAGTTTTAAACGAGATAAGAGAGAGTCTTGAGTAAGAAGTTTCGGAACTCAACTTCCCTCGATCTCCGTGAGATTCTCGGCCACGTGCAGCAGCTGTTGCGGGAAGTGGGTCTTCTCCGTCTCTTTAAATATCGCCTCTCCTCTTCCTTTATTTCTCAACTTTTTTCAGATCGAAACCAGCAGAAAAAATCCCTTACCGTAAGTCATAAATACGAGAGTGTTTCGTAGAGTTTATAGTTCGATAGGGCGATCACGAGTGAGACGTGATTCGTCTGCCATGGTTGTATCCTGGGACTCTATATTCGTACAGCCTCGTTTCACTAACGGAGCGAATATTTTGAGTTAAGGAAATAGATCATATCTCGACTCCATGTCTCTTAGCGAATACGATTTCTTATTGTTCTTGTATTCGTTTTTACATTCGTCTAATTTCCTTAACATCGATTTTATTTTATCGTCTATGTCAGTCCGGTTTACCGCCTTCTACATCTTCAACTGATACTACTCTTTCTCAGCAACCGTATCCAGTTACAAAAAGGTATTACATTTCCTTTGCCTTTCAAGAATCACATTCGTAGCTTCTTGGAGCAGTTAGCTCTGAGGTTTTTTCTGTTTTTTTTTTGTTGTTGGAATTTTAGTGAGACAGTCTAAATGTATATAATGTTGATGAAAAACAGGGAATGATGATTAAGCTTACATTGTTGGTGAGTCATGCTACCTGCCTACCCATATTGAATTAGTTATATGCTCGTGTCAGGCAATTATTTTACATTTGTTTGTAAGAAATCACGAGGATGTATGTAATGTATATTACTTGAATGAGACTAAACTATCACCCTTAGAAAATAAATAAGGATAGCTCCAAACTGTTATTGTGTCTTACTCCACAGTGGTCAAGCTTTCACATTTGTGGGAGCCACCCTGTTTGCTTGAACAGAGGTTACTTGTTTCTGTGTTTTTTCTCACCAGTTATCTCTAAAGATATTTTACTACGTGCTGTAAATCTGTCATTTTGTGTTTCAAAACGATTCCACTTGTTTAATAAGTTATTATGCATCTTTGAATCTTTTACATTATTATGCTCTCAGTTTGTTTGGTCCAATCTCAACCTGCGGGTTCGAACTGGAGTTCTTGTTGTTCTTAGGCTTACTCTTGGAGTCTCTCCACCTGAAGCCACTAAAAAGCTCATCCATATCCTCAAGCGACCTCCCTTGCGTCTCCGGCAAGAAAGTGTAGAAAAACACCCAAGCCACCGTCGCAATCCCTCCAAACAAGTAAAACGCTCCTCCCGTCGTCATCGCCTTCGACAGCAAAAGAAACGTCATGGAGATCACACCGCTCGTCACTCTGTTCACCACCACGGCCATACTCGACCCCTGTGACCTCAACCTCAACGGGAATATCTCAGAGGTGTAAACCCATGTGATAGGTCCAGCTCCTATCGAGAACGTAGCTACGTAAGTCATCACCGTAGTGATGCTTAGCACCAAAGCCCACGTCACTTTCTTCTCTGTGTGGTCTATTATCGTTAGAGATGTTCCCAACGCCGCGAGAGACAGGATCATGCCTCCCACGCTGGTGAGAAGCAGTGGCCGTCTTCCGACTCGGTCGATGAGGAAAGTGGCCACTAGTATGAATGATGTTTTCACTACTCCTACTGCTACGGTCGCTAGAAGCTGCTGGTGATCTGTTTTGAGTCCGGCGGTTTTGAAGATTCGTGGTGAGAAGAGGACCACCGCGTCGATCCCGGTGGCTTGCTGGAAGAAATGGATTCCCATCGCGGCGATCATGACGCGGCGGACGGCTGGAGTCGGACGGATTAGAAGCTCTTTCCATACTCCGCTGCCGTGGCTGGTCTTCCTCGAAACCTGTAAATGTGATCAGAATTGTTAAATTCAGTTTATCATGAGTTTACAACAAACCAGTTACTATAAGTGGATATTGACGATCGATAAACATGTAATAAAAATTTGATCTAATGTGTCGAGTTAGTGTAGAAATTTTTGGAGTAAAATTTTCATGAATTTTTCAGTTCTTTGTATTCCTTAAATTAGTTCACCAGTTAAAATAGAAAATATATTTCATTTCATTCCATATTATTCCAGAAAAAAATTAACATTCAATTGAAAAATCATTCCACGCCAAGTAAATTCTGGAATAAATGAAATGTTGATTTCATTCCATTAAATTTCATAACTAATTATTCGTATCATTCTATTTATTCCTTTAACTAGTAACAAGTTACAGTCTTTATATAATATTTTTCGTTTTGGATTTACAAACTTGGCTTCACTTCATAATCATATTTTAACGGTGTATACTAGTTGGTCCACAAAATACACATGTTGTTATCCAATATATCTTTAATAAGTCATTAACCAGTATAATTTGACTACCACTTCTTGGTTAGTTAGAGACAAAACTTGGGAGCAAGAGTCTATTAGAGACTGTTGTGTTTATATACCTGAACGACGTCGTCATGGCAATCGGCGGGGATTCCGGCGGCTTCTTTGATTTCTTCGAGGCGAAGAGCGGCTTCAGAGGGAGAATCAGAGGTTTTGTCGAGGACGCGTTTGGCTTCTCCTAGACGGCCTTGTATAACGAGCCACCGTGGAGATTCCGGCATGGCGAGAACGCCGATCGCTAGTAAGACGGAAGGAACAGAACCGACGCCGAGCATGAATCTCCATCCAAGCTTCAGAGGAAACTTGGAGAAGGCGAGGTTTGATACATACCCGAGCATTATTCCTGCGTTGATGAACACCTGTACACGACGTCATCATCTCGTTTAAAAACCATGCATCGTTATAAAGATGATGAAAGAAAAGTCAACGGCTTCTTTTTGAAGTCAACCATTTCTTAATAATCATCTACTTACATTTTCTTACAGAAAACATCGGTTGCAAGTTGCAACTGAAATGTTTTTTTGTGGGACAAATTTGTTTGGAAAGCATCACTAAATATCATCCATAAAATATTTATCAGTTTTAAAATATATCCCATTTTTGGAATGAAACAAAAATATAAATCTTTTGTAAAAACTTATTTCCTTTCTTCCATATTATAAACAAAAATAACCATTTGCAACCATATATTTCAAATCATTTTTGTCCTCTACTGCAAAATACATCATGTGCTAAATTAACATAAATTATACACAAATATAAATAAGCTGTGTGTATTTCTTTCAATGGATGATGGCTTACTCTGTCATTTTGCAAACACTGAGTATATATATAATAATATCATTATTATAGTTATCTATAAAAAAATACGAAGATTTAGTCTACACTGATGTAATTAATTAGTTTGGTTACACGTTAGCATTTATATATATATATATATATATATACCTCAGGGAAGGAGGTGAGAAAGCCACGAGAAGATGCCGGAGCGACTTCGGCGGTATAGACAGGTGCAATCATGAGAGCATAACCGACTCCTACTCCGGCGACAAACCTCCCGAACATGAGGAAATCGTAGTTAGGAGCCAATCCCATGAGGATTGCTCCGGCGAAGAATATAGCTCCGGCAAACACGATTGTGTTACGCCGACCAATCCAGTCGGACGTTTTACCGGCGGCACAAGAACCGATGAGTGAAAAAATGTTAAGTATTCCGGCGAGAATACTGACTTGAAGATCAGTGATCTTGAAATCTCTCTTGATATAGATCAGTGCTCCACTCATCACTCCTATATCTGCATATTAACAAAAAAAATATTAATGAAAACTAATGAATGTGTGTGTTTCAGTGTTTGTATAATTAGCGGTGGATTAATATTTGTTTACGTTGACCGGAAAAAGAGGTTAACAAGAAAGCTAACCATAACCAAGGAGGATGGAAGTCATGGAAGCTAAGATTGCACACGCGAATGCATACTTGTTCCTCTTTGGTTTCAACGGTGGACCTAACTCCGGTACATGTTTTGTTGCCGGTGCCGTCGTCGGGACTGTTTGAGTTTCCGGCGTCAAACCTGTCATTTAGTGAGAGATAGTGAAAAAAAGAGAGAGTTATCTTCGAGTTGGAGAGACGTGAGGACTGAGTATACTAACAATAACTCGTGGTAATGAGAGCTAGCTATGTCTTAAATAGACGGTGTGTATTCAGAGTTCGATGGACAGGGCAAAATCGTCCGAGACAATGGGAACACTGCCCAAATATACAGGTAAAGTAATGAGTCTCAAAAAAATTTATAGTGAATAAATAATAAAAAGAATAAATAGGAAAAGAAAGAAAGATTCTTGTAATTGTTGGAGATACTCTCTTGCCACTTGTCAAGTTAATAAAATTATAAAAACGTGTGTTAAAAATTTAGGGAATTTTTCAACCAATGTGAATGTTATAACATTTACATTTGCATGTTTGGTTAGAGAACACAAATATCACTAGAGGAACGGAAATAAATAATAACTTTCATTTTATATGTAATTCTTTAGTACAATTATATTATAACTTTTTCTAATTTTACTCTACCAAAACAGAATGACCACAATCAAAAAGGCAACCTCGTAAAGGCTACTTGTTGCCCATGTGAGCTTGTTGGCTCTTGGCATCGAAGATTATACACTTAAAAGTGGTGCAACACCCAAATGTATTAATTCATTTTTTACTATAAAAAAATGGCGCAACATCAAAATGAAGTTGAGTTTTACTCAAATGTATTAATCTAGAAATATTTTCAAATAATTTTATTTTATTTAATTAATAATAGTTATTAATACCTTCTATTTATAAAAAATACAAATTAACCCCAACTTATTTATGTTTAGAAAACTTCCATAAAATTTAATTTGTTCAAATTAATCATTTATTGTTAAAAGTACAATAATCATATATATATATATATATATGTAAGATATCATATTTTGGTTTTATAATGAACATTATAATATTTTTTCACAAATGGTCAACTAATGTATTTTTATAATGAATAATGGTTTCTTTATCTTTGACTTTACTAAATCGAGTAATTAAAAAAAAAAATCAGTCATTTTTATTGTTTAGACAATACTTTACATATCTAGGTGGTTCTAGAAATGATTTACCGAATTATTAAATCACTTATTTTATTTATTTTTTATTTTTATGTGTAGTTTTGGTATTTTTATTAGTTTATGCATCATTATTTAAAATTATTAAATATTCTCTTATGGAAATCATATTTTCGTGTTATTGTATTATTTTAAAATATTAAAGTATTAAATAAAAATAAATAAAAATGTATGAAATAAAAAATTTAAAATTTAAGAACAATTCTATAAATAAAAAAAGTTTAGCTCCAAAATAGAGTAATTTGTAAAATTACTCAATAAATGGAGTAACCTTAGCTATTATTTTATTTTGGAGTTGAGAATAAAGTGAGAGTTACAGCATATTTTAATCTAAAATGATGTTTAGACTAAAAAATGAAGTATGATTGAAGATGGGCTTATCTCAATTAATGTTATATGTTTGAATTAAAAATCGTGTTCAATCTGTAACCCTTCTGTCTAAATAAATAAATAAAATTTACCAATAGACGAGAAGTTTACATCTAGTTTACAGATTCGATCAATAACATTGGATATAATATTTTCTAATCAGCAAACCAGATTCGGATATTTTTATGCGTACCTTCACTACGAGAAAACACGCTGGTTGCGACGGAAATTTACGAGAGAAACTTTTCCATGCAAATTTGCAACGGAATAGCAAGAAAAAGTAAAATCCTCGCAAATTTCTCGCACATTTGCAACGAAAACTTCCCCTCACAAATTTGCAAGAGATTTGCGAGAGAAGTAACAAAGTCCTCGCATATCCTTTGCAAATTTGCGAGGGGATGTTTTCGTCGCAAATGTGCGAGAGATTTGTGAGGATTTTATATGTCTATCTTGTTTCCTCCCATTTCTCTCGCAAATTTGCAAAGAACAAGAATGATATATACATTTTCACTTTTTTTCATAAAATCAAATAAAGTTAACAAATAAAATTTTTAATTAAAATATTTAGTGTTTAATCAATATCAGTCAACTAAATATTCACCGAAAAGTATTTTCAGACACTTGAACTAATATTACGAAGTACTAAACATCAAAATTCTATAATTTATATAATAAATACCTGTCAAATTTCTATAAAAAAACTTAAAATCATGTTAATTATTTTTTCAAACAGCAAATAAAAATATATATTAGTCGACCAAAATATACCAAAACCCCAAACGAAATCCTAAAGTCACTGACTTATGAATTTGCAAGGGACCCTCGCAATTCCCTTGGAAGTCTGTGAGAGAATCTAAACGCTCGCAAATTAACAAGGGATTTGCAATGGATCTCTCGCAAATTCCTTGCAAATTTGCGAGGGATACAATTTCCCTTGCACATTTGCAAGGGATTTGCGAGCGACTTGTTGCAATTTCCTTGCAAACCATGTTTCCAAACTTGAACGGTTTGGGTTTCATCAAGGATTTTGGTGTCGGATAACACATTTTATTGAATCATTTAATGTACAAAATGTACGTCGGAAAATATTTTCAAAAATTTAATTAATTATAGTTATGAACTTAAGTCCCAACACTTGATTTGTTATTACAAGTAATTAACATCAAACCCTTATAACTTATATAACTCATATATGTCAACTAAATTTCCCGAAAATGTTAAACATATTTTCACGTTAATTATTTGTTTTGAACCGAATCACTTAATATATATAGTCGAAACATAACAAAACTCCCAAACGAAACCCTAAAATAAATCCAAAGCTGTAATCTTTACATACTATAACCTAAAATCTTAAAATAAACTAAATTTTTTCTCTTTTAATCTTAATCTATAACTTCCAAATACACTAACCTTAAATCATTGAAAAAACTCTATACCCTAAACCCTTGAAATTTTAAACATAAATCATACATAGACTGAATATAAACTTCAAATCTAAACGTTTAAAACTAAATCTTAATCACAAACCTTCATATACAAACTCCAACCCTTATACTCTCAAAATTCAAACCCCTAAATCATAAACATAATACTTAACCTTCAAACATTATAAAAAAAAATCACCGAACTCTAAGTTTCATTTATAAATCTATTTATTTCAAATATTAATCCTAAATTTTTATTAAATGAATCGTTAGTTAAAATGCCAAAAAACTTAATTAAAATGTTCTTAGACACAATCACCAAAAACACAATCACTCCGATAGTCACATTCTTCCCCACGACCATTAGCCCTTTACATACAACTATTGTGTTTGATTGGATGGTAAAGAATAAAAAAGAAGGTAAAATATGATTGGTTGAATAAATATGTGGCAAGGATTGACTCAAACTAATCTTAACTGTTGATTGTATCATCCATCTAATGGACATAAATCATTTGTGCTTCTTGCCTTTCTCTCTTTTCCTCTCCTCTCTTCGTCGTTTATTCGTTTTCATCCATTATCTCTTTCTGCAACAGTTGATGGCTTCACCTCCCTCACCGGGTTTCACCACCACCATCACTGGTATCTCTCTTCGTCTTTCTCTTCTCTGGCTTCACCTCTAGCTATTTCTAGTAGTAATTTTTTTGTTTTGTTTACAGAACTGAGAAAAACAGTGATGAAACATGAAGGATGAGTGGTAGTGTGACGGAGAAGACAGTAAAGAGGAGGACGGCGGGAAGAGGAACCACCACCACCTTGAACAAGTCTTATGTGGATGCTTTCTTCTGAAACAGCGGCGGAGAGAGGAGGCATGAAGAAATCGAGGTGGCGATGGAGTTATGTGAAGGTGGTGAGCTTTCAAGCCAGATATGGATTCAGATTCTTTAACCCTAATCCCTTTAGATATAGTTTCTTTAACAACTGTATATTGATATTTGTGTAGATTTAAGAAGAGGAAGAGAGAGAAAAAGAAGAAGAAGAAGAAGAGGAAGTTGTAGAGGAGGAGATGTGAACGGAGTGGAAGGAGATGAGACACATACATAACCGGACTGGAAAGAGGCGACGAGGAGATGTGACCAGAGTGGAAGGAGACAAAGCAGAGACCTGACCGGAGTGGAACGAGATGAGGCGGAGACCTGACCAAAGTTACCCCGGTGGTGGTTCGCCGATGTCGTCAAAGTCACGCCGGTGGTGGTTTTGTATAATATTTGTACATACACATGTATTTAGATTTGTATTTGTACGTATACATTTTTATTTTAAAAAAATTTATATTTAATAATTATTGCAATTTTTTATTTAATTTTTTTTTGTTTTTTTTTCAAAAAATTTGCGAGGAAACTGTGTCTGGTTGATGCATCTGATGTTAGGAGTTTTCAAGGCTCCTAAGACAAATTTTGTAGTATAGTGAATGTCGAACCAGTTCTGAGGGATATCAAAGCACCGAGAATATATGTACTCACTTAATCTAAGTGCTACCAATGATTTAGATGGGTTTTAAACTACTACTAATACTAGAAAGCAATTACAGAATGATACTTTCTTGACTAAGGGAAAAGAAAACTCATGGGCATAGGGATTAGACCTTGGGTGATCAAGTATCAAACTAAGGATGGCAAATGATCAATCAAACTATCGACCTTAAGCCTAGACACAATTCTAAGCAAGCTCTATGTCTAGATGAATGCTCATTTGCTAACATATCTCAAACATCAAATGTCTTTGGTTGAATAATGTGAAAGCAATCATTGCTAACAAGTCTATTAACTATCTTAGCACCTTTAACAACAAATGTCTTTGGCAAAGTATACTAAAAGCCTAGGAGAGTTGTCTCAGGCATTTCATCAAACACCTTTTGGGT